>NC_046660.1:105427747-105457812 GCF_010883055.1 Belonocnema kinseyi | reverse complement strand
CTAAGCTAGACATTTATGCGTGATTCAAAATGGAATTTATCAATGAACTGAAAGTATCGAAAAATATTAATGAAAAAATAGGATTTCAGTAAAGCATATTTTCGAAGGGAAACTAAAAAATTCTTGTTCAATGCTTTACAAGCATGAGATTTTATTGATACATGGAAATTCTTTTATATCTTTAAAAATATATTGTGACACCTTTTACTCTCGCAAATATAATCGATTATATTTACAGATGAACAGCTGCGTTGCATTAATATCGATATTAAAATTTAATGTTCTCTCGGGCGATTAAGCGATCGTAGCTGACGGAGAGTTCATAAATGTTTCCTGTTGGCCAAATCTCCATTAGTCTTAGTTTTATATCACATAGAATATGAAAAATCCAATGGCTGAATTGAACACAGGATTTTGGTTCTACTAAGCAAAAAATCGACAGGTTCATAAATTTCCTAACGGAAATTCGAATTGATGATCAGCTGAATGTTAAACTATCGACTGAAATTCTTATATATTTCCTTCATTGTCAGTAAAATGTCGCTAAATTAAATTTAGGCATAATATTATATGAATGAACTTAAACTCTTTTTGACGTTAGTTTCCATTTTTGTATTATAGTATGTAAAACTTACGTAGAATTTTCTAATTGGAGAATGCAACTTTATTTACTTTAATGATAATTAGTTTAATTATCTTACAAACTGATTACAAATATAGTTAAACCCTTCAATAGCCCTCCCTTCTTCAACCCTTCCGAGATTTGAGGCCGCAGGTAAGTGCAACAGAAGCTTCGCTGTGTGCGCGGGGTCTTCAATTGTCTCTAAGGTGAACACTCAGGCGCGAACAAACATAAGCGAAGCGGGCTATAATGAGTTAGTTCCCACCCAACGCCAGCCCCAAAATCGGCGCTACAGAAAAGTTTCACTGTATTGATTTCCTATTAATAAAAAGGCACAATCTTGAAGAGTGGGTGTGTGTATTTGCGAGTCGCCTCATCAAATGCAAAGGCGCGCATGAATTATCACCAAAATTTGCATGTGGGCTTCTAAGAAACTCTTCCATATTTATGCGATAGCCTCAGATTGTGGTTTTCAATGACAGCTAGTATAAAATAAAGAATAGAAAAACAGGAGCTTGATTTATCATGAAGTTGTTTGTTGAATGCTCGTCAAGAGATTAAACATTTTTTAAAGCTAATCTGTTGCATAAGTACATCATAATTTTTTAACCGTATATCGACGCGTGAGCGGAAGAACGTAGTGTCTGATTTTTGTTTCAAGAGACGTCGTACAGTGGTAAAAAACGATTATCTTTGTTCATGAACATAATATCTCAAGATTCGCTGAACGGAATTGAATGAAATTTTGACTGAATACAGTTCAAGTCATACCGAATAAGGGAAAATACCTAAAAGATCCAAATATATTTTCGAAGACCGGAAAATCCATTGGAAATCGGGTACTTTTCATATTTTATGAATAAACTGACTTAAACCTTTAGAAACAATGATGATTTTTTTTATATTTACACTTAAATTTTTTTATTTACATTGATCAAACTGAAATCCGACTTGGTAACTCCGATTTTTCATTTTCCTGGACAATTTGATCAAAAATAAAAAAACGTGAAATTTCAGGTTGTTTAGCTGGCAAAGGTATTGTATTTTATCGAATTTTCAAAAAAAAAATGAAAAATCGAAGGTATCAATTTACCTTTGGATTTTAGTTTGGCCGATCTAAATAAAGAGCTGTATTCAGTCTAAATTTCATTCAATTCCGTTCAACGAATCTTCAGATATTAGGTTTATGAACAAAGAAGAACGTTTTTGTTGAGTGTTCCAGGACTTCTGATCATAGTTCTGGTAGCTCTGGTAGTTCTGGTAGCTCCAAAAAGTATTATAACTTTTTTCGATAAAGTCAAAATCCAAAAACCTACAACCCTTGACAGATACCCAAAAATTTCAAAATTCAAAATTTTGAGAAATTCAGAAGTTCTGATCAGAGTTATAGTAGTCTTCTGAATAGGTTTAGAAAAAAATCTAATAGCATGTTTTGATAAACTGAAAGTCCAAAAACCGACAACACTTTACAGATACCCAAAAAGTTTTAAATTGAAAATGTTGAGAGTTCCGGGACTTTTGATCAGAGTTCTGGTAGCTCTGGTAGTTCTGGTAGCTCCCAAAAACTAACTCTAATAACATTTTCGATAAACTCAAAATCCAAAAATCTACAACCCTTTACAGATACTCAAAAATGTCGAAATTCAAAATTTTGAGAATTTCAGGAGATCTGATCAGAGTTAAAGTAGTCTTCTGAATAGTTCTACAAAAAAGTCTAATAGCATGTTTTGATAAACTGCAAGTCCAAAAACGTACAACACTTTAAAGATACCCATAAAAATTGTTAATTAAAATGTTTGGGTATGTGTGAAATGTTGTAAGCTTTTGGACATTATGTTAACTGAAAGATAATATTACAATTTTTTGTACAACTATTCAGGGGGCTACCAGAAATCTGATCAGAACTCCTGAAATGCTCAAAATTTTGATACTCAAAATGTTTAGGCATGTGTAAAGTACTTTAGGTTTTTGGATTTTAGGTTTATCGAAAAATCTTATAGGCTTTTTTTAGAACTATTTAGGGAACTATCAAAACTTTGATGGAAATCTTTCTAAAATTTCTCTGAAATATTGGGATTTTTAAAATTGTGTAACTTAAATAAAGTTGATTTTTTGAAAAGTGGGGCGCTATCTCCATTTTTTGATTTAAAAAATGGTGGGTTTCCTTTTTTGGCGCTATTTTTGATAAGTATCATGGACTCTAGAACTATTGAAAAGGATGTCAGAACTCTAAAAAAAATTCAAAATTTTGAAAGTGAGGGGCCAAGTTCACACGCATCAGTAACAGCTCCTGACGCTTGGGTGATCCCGTTGCGTCCCTTTATAAGCTTTAACCGTGGACCCAAAGCCCCACAGACGACTTTGAGTTTTGAGCCTAAGGGTTTTTAGCCTGTCTGTAGCCAGAGGCCGAACCCCAATCATTAAGATGTTCCTCTGTCAGCTAACTGTTAATATCTTCTTTGACTAACCTACTGAAAATGCCTGCAACTGGCTCGGGTCCAGTGAAATTTTATTTTGCTGCTAGCTTTGCTAGACTGTCCGATATCTCATTGCCCTTGTTGCCGATATCTACAGGGATTCAGAGCAGAGTCACTCAGTTTTCTGCTGTTAGCTCATTTAGTGCCTGAAAGCATTCCATACTAGTATCGACGTGATCGTTGTTCCATTAAGGGCCATTATAGGAGCCCTGCTGTCTGAGCAGATACGAACGTTTCTTGTATTACTACACTCTTTTGCCTTTTAGGAGCACTGAAACATGGCCATTATCTCAGATTGTAGAACTGTGACGTAGGACCCCATCGCAATTGTGAAGCCCATTTCATTCCTTCTACGATGTACACCGGATCCAGTGTTCTCCTTGTTCCTTGAGCCATCTGTAAACCAATTGTTTCCATCACTGGGTAGATGTGCCTCACCGCTATCCCGTTCCTCTTTCGTGGATAGGCTAACTCGGTACTTCTTGTCGCAAAGGTAGCGACGTGCGGACATTTTGTCCCTGAGTATCTTCCACGTTGGCCTCCGCGCGATGTCGATTGGTATCAGCACTACTGTCCAGATACTGCTATCGTTTACCATATTCAATCTATAGACCGTCTTCGCAGCCACGAACTTGATGGTTAGATGGAGTGTCTCCAAAACACATTAGTGCCCCAAGAGCCATCGTGGGTGTTGACTAGAGGCACCAGTGAAGCCTCTCAGAATCAGTCCCCTGATCCTTTCCAATCGAGACTTCACAGTAAACAGTTTGACCCTGCTTCAACAGACCACCGCCGCATAGGTTGGCCTGGGTCGTAGGATCGCTGTTTAGATCCACATAAGTGTCTCCGATTTCAAGCCCCAGCTTTTCCCTGTAGGTCTCCCACAGTGCCAAAAAGTCGCAACTAGCTTCTTGCACTTGATTTCCAGGTGCTCGTTCCATGACAGCTTCTTTTCCAGAATGACTCCTAAATATTTGACTAGTCCTTTTATTTCTAGTTTTTAGACAGCCAATTTCAAAATACTCGTTGTTCGCCACTTATACCTTCTGGCGAATACAACTGCATTCGTCTTACTCGGATTGACTGATTATCCAGTGTTCTTACATCATGAATCTACTATTCTTAGTGCTTGCTGCATTTCTCCGAAAAGCACATCCAGACTCTGGACGCGCACGATAACCAGTATGTCGTCCACATATCCTATAACGTGGTGGCCCTGACTTTTAAGCAGATTAAGCAGTTTATCCACGTCCAGGTACCACAGCAAGAGCAATAAAACACCTCCCTGCGGACATCCCGAGTCAACGGTTTCACGTAAAATGGTACCACCCTTAGTCGTGGTTAGAATCATCTTGGCCAACATATGACAGGTCTATATCACGACTGCATGGACCTTGGATGTAAATAAAGGTTCCAATCGCGAGGCCTTTCTGTTTTAGTTGTCCTACAATTAAGTTAACTGCTTTGCTGAGGGCCTTCTGAGTCGAGTGACCAGCCCTATAGGCGTGTTGTTGCTTGTGAAGAGGCCTACTTGACAAGACCTTATCGCGGATATATCTGATTACGAGTTTTTCCACTGTTTTTGTAGGAAAGATGAGAGGTTAATGTGACGGAAATCCTTGGTTGAAGTATAACCGATCATGCCTGTTTCGGAATAAAGACTACTCTCGCACCCCTCCATGCCGTCGGAACAGAACCCAACGTCAGACTAGCCCTGGCAAGTCTCACAATCGGCCCTATGATGATCTCACAAGCCCTCTGTAAGAAGACTGGATATATGGTATCCGGACCAGGAAACTTGTAGGGACAAAAGGACTGCAGGGTCCACCTGACCCTGGCTGGGGTAACAATATAGTTGGCTAGCCGCTTGTTTTGGGCCCATTCGGGCCGCAGGCGGCTTTGATTGCCTCGAAGGTATCGTCTCCTCTTCTCCCAAGTTTTTGAAGCCCAAAAATATGCCTTGATCAGGTCAACTAAGGTATCCTTGTCAAACTCTGAGTATCCCCGCCTGTCAATTTCAGAGTGCCGAGAATAGCACTTGGATTTCTAAAAAGCAGCTTATCCAGTCTAGCCGCCTCTGTTCCTTTATCGATGTGAGTGCAGGAGTTGGTCCAGCTTTCATGCTTTAATTTACGTATTGCTCTTCTATATTCATCCCTCTTGTATTCAAATGAGGTCCATAGATTCTTCGTTTTGCCAGTTCTGGCACGTCTTAAACTATATTTGGTTTCCCTGCAAAGCTCTTCGAGTTTCGCATTCCACCAGTGTGTCTTCCTAGCCTTTCGGAATCTTGAAGGTCGACAATTACTTTCATAAGTAGATTTGATGGCTTCCGTGAAGATCTCGGCCTCCATCTCCAGGATATCGACCATGGGGGTGATGCTAGCATAGGAATTTCCAGTAACAAACATCACAGCTAGTAGGAAAAAGTGGGAGTAAAGCTGCACCAATCGGTATCGAGGTATCTTTTGAACAGTTGAGTGGCCCCGAAATAGTCCGAAAGGCCAGTCTTATGATTCGTGTCATTTGTAACCAATAAAATAACCAACGTAGCCGGTAACCGGCCAAATCGTTACACGCTATACATATTTTGTGTTCCCGCTTTTAAGGAAAATAAAATTTCAATCAAATCTTTATTAACTGGTTTATTTAAGAATGCCAAGATCTCAGGATCGATATATAGAGGATTGAACGTGATGTAGTTTTGAGTTTTGAAATACAAATTTTATTTACATCGAAGTATTAACTGCAGAAAAGATTAACATATTTATTATTTATTTACTTATTTATTACAATGTTTATTTAACTTAAAACTCTGCTGAAAGTTCGAGAGAAACTCATAAAGAATTTTTGTTATTGGAAAATGAAGCGTGTAGTAAATTGAATATAAAAATTATTTTAAAAAAATTATTGATGAAGTTTAGAATTTTCAGTGTTTAAAAAAAAAATGTCAGGACCAACTGTGCTTCTTAGATTAGATTTTTGAAAATCTTTGAAAGGTAAGACCGCCAACGCATATCGGATGGCTTTTATTTATCACTTTTCGTTTGTTATAATATTCAACTTACGTACTCGAAAATTAGTTTTTAATTATGAAAACTTCTCTACTTCTAATGTTGTCTTTAGAAATGCATCACATTTATATGAAACATAATTTATTATTCTAAATTTTTGGTTAAATTATCACTTGCTGCATTGACATGGCAACAGATATTGGGAAACGCAAATATGCTTGCAAATAATCGAATTGCAGTAATGCGTACTATAATCCCATATACGATATAACTTACATAAATACAATTTTTTGTATTTCCTACATCTGTTTCTAAAAGGCATATATTAAAACTATGGAAAACCGTATGTACTAAACTCCTTACCAAAGATTCTGGAATTAAAGTGAAAATTAGTTATAAAGATACTTTGAACACGACCTCTTCAAATACTGAGGATATAGAAAACCCACATTCCGATCATTTTTGACAGAACGAATTCACTTTTTCAGGAATACCAGACAAAAACGAATTACAAGAAATAACTCAGATTTCGGCTACATAACCAGAAACAGCAGAGGATCAGTCAACAATTTCTTGTCAAGTCAGTGCAGCAGAAAATGCCCATAATGATGGACGCGTACTTTCCACGGAAGTGGACAATAATGGCAACAGCCCAAAAGGATCCTTACAGCAAATTGGAGTACGTGAAGCAAATCTCAGTCTCAGAGATGAAGAAATGTATAAAATATACTGAAGTATGACTGTTAAACTGTCAAAAATGGAAAGAAATTACAGGATGTAAGAGATCAAATCAAACAATTACAGCATCTGCACAATAATGGCTTTTTTCAGCTAAAGAGGAGTAGTTAAATATTGGCACAAAAAATATTATTCGCTCACAAATTCGCAAGGCAAATAAAAAACCTACTGCTAGAAGATGGACAACTGATGACATGATATTTGCACTGTCTATTTACAAATGCAGTCCTCATTTATACAGAAGCTTATTATCCCATTTCCAGTTGCCATCTCCAAGAAATTTTAATGGAAATATTTAAAATCAATTAAAGCAGAAAGTGCAGAAAATGTCTAAGCTAGACCGAAAAGTCGCATTTCTTGTAGATGATGTGCATTTAACTCCCGATTCACAATACAACCCCTGGAAACAAAAAATAATTGGTTTTGAAGATTTCGGACATTTGGGTGAAACAATTAGACATGTTAATCATGCACTCGTATTCATGGTGCGAGGCATTCGCAAATCTTAGAAAATTTTTTTTCGTATTACTTTACTCCTGATATAGCACCCAATATATAATTTAAGGTATTAATAAAGCACCTATTTGCAGAATTAGAGGATATTCGTTTAACTATTGTAACTACAGTGGAAACGTTTACTTTTCGACCTGCTGGCCTTAGAAAATTGACTTGATTACACTTCCAGTTTTTTCACAGAATTTTCTTACAGCTAACTATCACAAATAGCCATCCATCCACACCTAACACCCCCTTCACCCATGCTACTACTCTTGTGTCTCCCTTTTCATGGAACAATACCTCCATGCTTATCCCACTCCTTTCCACCTCTTCACATTCCTCGAAACAATGCTCCACTTTTGCATCCCCTTCCCGCACAATTCACACATTCTCTTCTCTCTAGAAAGCCAAAACCTATTATAATTCTCCATGCAACCGCACCTCATTCTCGCCATAAGTTCCTGACCTTCTTGCTCTTCATTCTTACACAAATGTTGCGCTCTCTCCCTTGGCATAATCAACATATAGTTCCCGTTATACCTTGACTCTCTTATTCTCTCCTCTCCTTCTACCTTCTCTTTCTCCATGCCATTCTTTTGAACTAACTCATATACCTGCCTTCCTTCCTCGTACAACACTGCTTTAAGACTACGTCTGTTCTTCTGCTCCCACTAACACTCCCTAACCAGCTTACTTCCCCCCTTTTCCAAAAAATCTCCTCATATTTACACGCTCGTCTCTCTGTTATAAATCCTAAAATCGTTCTTCTTGTCTCCTTCCTGACAATATAGTTCGGCGATTTCCTTGCCTAACCCCAGTGTCCACTTTACATACCTCTCCTGTATACTATTCACCTCTTCATTTACTTTCCGCCCCCATACCTCCACTCCGTAATATAACACACTCATCACTAACAAATAAAACAATTTCATCCTCCTTACAAAATCATCTGCGAACAACCACTTCCCTAGCCACCACACCTGCCTCATCGCCACATTTGCCCTTCTCACCCTCTCTTTTACATGACCACCCCCCCCCCCAACTTCTTCGAAACAGGAAGCCAAGATACACAAATTCTTTTACCTCCTGCACCGCTTTTTCCTTCCAATTCCACTCCCCTCCCTTATCTATCCCACCTCCTTTCCGGAACACCATAATCTTCGACTTGTCCGCATTTAACTCTAACCTATTTTTGTCCAAGTATCTTCTCAACCTTTTCATCATCTCCTTAAAAGCCTCCTCACTTTTTGCTAGCAGCACTATGTCATCTGCATATTTGATTGACCATATTCTGGCTCCTCCCACCCTAACTCCTCCTACCACTGCGGCCACCAGCTTACATTCCATATCCGTGATCGAAATTGCAAAAAGCGTTGGGCTAAGCGAACACCTTTGTCCCAAACCCCTATCCATCCAGAATCCCTCAGAGATTCCCTCCCCTCCTTATCATATCTTTCGTCTCCTCGCACACCTCCCTTACCCTCTCGAGCAGGCCCCTCTTCATTTGTCTACCACAACCACCTTCTATCCACCGAAGGGAACGCGACCTTTAGATCTACAAAAAACGCGTACACTTTGGCACCCTTTTTAGTTAGTTCTTTATCCACCACGTGCTGCAAGATGTAAATATTGTCAATAGCACTCCTTTCCTCCCTAAAGCCCGCCTGCGTCTCCGGCAATATTCCTTTCCCCTCCATATCCTTGCGCAGCCTATCTGCCAACACCATCGCGTATAATTTGTACGCAATATTCATTAGCGTAATTCCTATATAATTTTCCTGCCTCTCCCTTTCCCCTTGCTTATACAATGGGAGATTAACCCCTCCCTCCACCCTCTTGGGAATTCCTCCCCTCCATTTTTTTACTACCCCCTTCAGCCTCTGCCTTACCTCTTGTATGCCAAACAGCCAAACTTCATTCTCTACTTTCCAGTAGGGCATCGTGCCTGACGATCTGCCAGGACGCTGTCTCAAATACAAAGACCCCTCCCGTGCAGAAGTAGGTCTTGATTTTTGGCCATTGAGTCCGGTTATTTCGTATCCGTCACCATCATCGTTAGGAGGTCAGTCCTCTGAGCGGCTTTTAGTCCAACCCCCGAAGATTCCCTGTTCGTGGGATGCCCTCTGATCCACTTCCTCACTTCTGAGCCTCAATGCTGGTTATCGGCGTTATGGTCATCGATGTTCAAGGTACCGCAGCTTCTCCACTAACCAGCTACGCTTGTCTCTTCAGTTTCCTTTCAGGGAACCGTTGATGCGTTTCTTCTTATTGGAGGACTGATTGGCCGCTCCCGTTTTCATAGCCTCTTTAGGAGGCACCGTCAATTCCTCAGCTCCCGGAAGAGCTAGGGGCACAGCCGCCGTTGGAGTTTAGGTTGCGGGAGAGACAGGTTTTGGATAGGGTTATGTGAGGCCCGTTAAGACCTAACCCCTTTCCCCCTTTCGTCACCTTCCTTTCTCCTGCTTCTTTCGAATTTAGATATGCGTGATCCATTTTGGTTCCCGTGAGTAGCTCGGGAAATAAAGGTTCGCCCTCGACAGACCGTTGCATACAAGAGTAAGTCTAATTACTCAGGCAGGTCTTTCGGTGTCCCCGAAAGTCCGTTAGGACACCTTCGTAACGCCTCATTGCCAAAATGCCACGGGCATGATCACTCTACACCCATGGCTTAGGATGGTAGTCACATTAATGGTTTCGGATGGTGGTCGCAGGCCGCCATACCAATGGAGGGCTGTTTCTTGGTCACTGTGCGGACGACACTTCTTAAGATTCCCAAAATGAAAGCCAAGTTCATTAGGCAGATATTTCCAACCAAATTTTCAGATATATGGGTAGAAGACTTGCAAATTATCCAAATAGAATTTTAGATTAGGAAATTTTATTTAAATTCTTTACTAGATATCAAATATATTTAGAAACAATTTGAGTTTAATTTTTCGATTAGACAAAATTTCAAAAGCTAGAACTTTTTCAAAATTTGAATACAATTTTTTTTTTAGTTTTAGACATTTTTTTTTAATTTTCTGGTACACGAAAAAATACTAGCAAATTATCCTAATGACATTTGTAAACTGTATAAAAATTCAAAAAGTTTATACTTTTCAAAATTTTAAAAATTTTCAAAAAAAAATTGTTTAATAGGTTCAGAAATATCAATCTACATTTCTACCAGATACAAAATATTTGTATTTCGAAACTATTTTTATGAAATTTCTTAATTAGACAAAAGTTGAAAAAGCTAGATCGTTTTCAAAAATATGAAATTCTTTAACAGATACGTGAATTTAGAACGTTGTTTTTAGTAGGTTTGAAAAAGATTTACGACATATCTTAATGAAGTGTTACAATTGAAGAAAAATTATCGAGCGCGAAGCGCGAGTTTCATAATGAGACTCTTATCGTCAAAGCCGTGATGTTTTGAGTACCTTCTTTAAAAACAAATAGAAAAAAATTTCAGTTCCAACTTATGGCTGTAATTGAGCCTCCCGCGATCAAAACGGGACACGCTCAAAATGCTTTGGTTTCAGTTAGCCTCTTGTTTATCCTCGTTCTTCATTTTTTCAAGTCGGATAAAAATTTTTTTGAAGAATATCTTAATAGGAAATTGCATTTCACATATTTTTGTTCCTTGAAAAAAGTTTCTAACTTTTTCAGTTTTTGAGATAATCACGAAATTGCTACTTTTTGATACTAATTCGTAAACAAAATCAATTTTAAGTTTTACTGATGATCACAGGCATTTCAACAATACCTCAATTCTAAAATGATTTACAGTCTGCGTTTTTATTTGCTAGATTTTATGAACAAAATCTCTGGACTATTTAAAAATTTTAATTTATTAAATAAGTTAAAGTGGACCACGCTAGCCCCCACCCCCAAATCTTATCAAACTTGGGATAGCCGATGTTTTAAATGTCAATTTCTTTTTACGTTGATGAACCTCAAACCTCTCGGGTATCTGTAGCGACTAATAGAAACCAATGTAGACATTAAATCGGCATGTACCTATTATAAAAAAGGGCGGCCAGTGATGTGGACATTTTGAAATGGTGGAAACGAAACGTATATCAAAAATCTTAGAAGGGGTATTAATACATGATATACGTTCTGAAAAAATGATATTATGTGAATTCCTGTCTAAAAAAATTTCTTTGAAGTAGAAGTATATAACGTAAAATGGGCACTTCTAAATTTTTCTTTTTGCAACAAAAAAATGCTTTTTTTTTAGAAATTTTCCTTTAGATCTTTTAAAATGTCCTAAAACATTTAATGAAATAAATAATTATACATGATTATAATTATTATTATTCAAAAATGAGTGTAAATATTTAAAGCAAATACACATTTAACTCTAAATACTATGCCGTTTGTGTCTAATATGTTTACTTTAATATTTCATAATAATAGTTATGACATTTGTTCATTCACGAATGTCAATTCTAGCACTGACAAGACAGTTGCTCGTAATATATAATGTTTCGAGAAGCTCGCCTAAATGAGATGAGATGAAATGAGATATCATAAAAAAAGGCGAGAGCTTTTCTCGTTATTCCTCACTTCTCTGATTCCTCGCTCAAGTGCAACACAAATTTTCTACTGTCTCTCCAGTGCGAATTTGATATCCTTTTTGATTCAAAACTCGAACCACTCGATTCAGTGTGTTTCAATTATTTCAAATCATGACGAAATATATATCTGAACAAATGTATCAAATTAAAACAAATACGGAATCATTCCCGATTTGTAAAAAGTTTTTTACGGTTCCCGACACCTTTAATATTTCACTTGTTATGTAAGCATGATTCGCATAGAAATGCGAACTAACTTAAGCCTGTCACAAAGGAATTGGAATTGGATGCGATTTATGCGAGAACAATTGCTATTTGCAGGAAGCCTAAATTTTTTTTGTAATAATTATAAATATATCGTAGTATTATATTTACCAATATAATTACGAGTGACCATCAAGGCATGTGTAGAAATATTGCCATGGCCCAAACAGAGCCCAGGCTTGACAAAACTAGGACCTGGCCTGGTGATCTAGCCTGGGTTGAGCACGAATGAAACGTTAAACCTGACCAGGGACAGGCTTGATCGCCCAACTCGGCCCAGGCTTAACCCAGGCCTGGCCCTAGTTTATGATGGACTTCTTGACATTCTTTATTTTCTGAATTGAAAGTACAAATCACACAAAAATATTTTTTATTTGAATTGAAGTTGACGACTGAACTTACAAAGGATCGAAATATAAAAGATTTTCTCCAATCTGAATTGAATTTCCAAATTGTTGTTATTCAATAATTACCTCACCGGGTTCTGATTCTTCTTCATCATCTGCAACATCGAGATCTATATACAATAACTTCCTAATTTACTTCCGTCATATTTATTATATAATCCAAAGTTTAAAACATCATGACATAAATTAATAACGTATCAATACTTTATAATTTGACTAAAAAATTTTCTCAATCTGAGGTTAGAAGATACGTGCAATCTTAAACTGAAAATATTATTTATAATTAATAGAAGCTCTTACTCGCAATTTCACTGCGCAAGTATAGGATACTGCCGATTACTTGATGAATCCGTACTTTTAGAATGCTTTCTATTTTAAGCATTTTTATCAATTTAATTTCAATGATTGCCACTTTGTAAAGTTTAACACTTGAAACTTGGAACTAATAAGTAAAAAGGAGAAAAGTACTACACCATCTGACGGCCATTTTAGGAACTTTTACGCTAGCCGGGCTTAATCTCGAGCCATTGAAAAATTCAAGCTAGGCCCAGGCTACGGACCCCCAGCCTGGCCCAAGTCTGGAACCGGGAAGAAACTTGGCAATTTCTGCGCGGGGTTGAATACCACAATATAAAAAAAACCTATTTTTTAATTAAGGGAAAAACTTATTCATGAGATAATAAAGAATTTAGTTAAGAGTGTATTTAATGAATATTCTTGTACTTCATTAATGTATACATACATATATATGGTAACATAATCGTTATCTCACGAATTTTAAGCGTCGCGCTTATCATTTTGAAATATTTATATTTAATAAATCAGTGCAATAAAACAAATTTCTTTATCTTGCCCGAGGCTAGATTAGGAAAAATATAGCAATTTTTTCCGAATAGCACTTCTCCAAAAATAATCATAAATTTTCTAAACCATTTGCAAATATAGGCGAATAATTAAGCAAATAATAGCCTCGTTGCGGAGGTTTTTATGGAAAAATTAAAATAGGACAAGCTGTTTTTTAAAATCTTTGTTTTTGAAGAAATTATGACCCAACAAAGACAAGAATTTTCATTCTTAAAGGGTAATTTTCGACAGGAATACCTAAAACTACAACTCGATTATTGATACTATTGATAATATGTATCCCATGGATACATATTAGCAGAGCAGCAGATTTGCGGAGTAGGTTATTCGACCAATCAGATAATTGTAGGGAATTTGCTGAAAAGTGTTCCGAAAATGAGAAGTTCGACCCGCGCACTCATAATGTTTTCTAATATTTGAAAAGTCTTTGACAAGTGAACAAGGAAATTGGTGGTTACAATATTTTTCAAAATGTGTAAAATTGTTGTATAATGACGGGCCCTGAGAAAAGTAATGTGTGGTTAATCTTAATTTGGAACTGAAATTCCTCGAGGAATATGTATTTTTTACACCTGGTGCAAACGAATTGTTTTGGGACCAAGGTCGAGACTTCCGAAATCGATCAGGGGTAGAGATATTGATAACGGAAGGTTAGTAGAATTTCAATGGAAACTCAATGGAATTTCCAACTCGAATTCCCGTGGAGTATTTTCCGGGAAATCTTTTCACGTGGGTCTAAATTCTGAGATGAATTTCTTAAATTCCCTTAATCCCATAAATTTACCGAAATTATACGAATTCCTAAAATTTTCTGATGCAGCGATATGCGTAAAATTCTTTTAATTCTCTGAAATCATTCAATTCCGTGAATATTCTTGATTCCTTGGATTCTTAAAATTCTTTGCATTCTTTGACTTTCCTGAAATTTCCCATAGTTTTTCACCATTGTATCCTAAATATCCTAAAGTCCTTTCAATATTCTAAATTCCTGAAATTCCTGAATGCGAAATTCAGAATATTGAAGGTATTCAGGGGATTCAGAGCATTAAGGGTGTTGGTTCAATTCGACTTGGACTTTTTTTCATAGGTACGGCACTGATTCCTTATATATTTTTATCGAAGGATTTGTGAACGAAAGAAAGAAAACTTTTCGAACATCCAGGGTTTTGCGAGATCCTTGGATCAATAAAATGTTGAAAAATCAAAAAATTTGTTGAGGAAATGATTATTTTCCCGACAAATATGAATTTTGCGAAAGATAGAAACCAGGAGTTAGCAGGTGGCAGCATTTGAACGATTAGAATCGTTTGCTCACAATTCTGACATAATAGAAGAACTCTAGAGGCCAAACGATCTTCCAAAGGGCCAGGTCTTGATGGTGGTGTCCCCAAATTTTTCGAAATACGTTGCAAAGATACAGCTGGCCTGGTGATTCATTACAAATACAGTTACACAGGCAGGACATGTCAGTTCTCTCTGCTTTTTGCTCCATTTCGCAACGTGTTTCAAAAAATTTGAGGAAACCAATTCTAGCACGTTGCATTGATTTTTTATAGGCTTCCAAAAACTTCCAAAAAACGGTTTTGTTGATCCTTGGATCAAGTTAAAAAAAGTAGTCATACTGGAGTGGTTTACTCAACGGATTCTTATTCTACTAGAAAACTCTTTCAAGGATCACCCAGAGTGCTTTAAAGGTGAAAAGAATTCGAAAAATTTCAGACAGTTTTCTTCTATTAGGGATCTTTCAATTATTTCAAATTTATTTTTTAAGGTGCAAGTAAATTAATATTTTTAATGATGGAAAAATTGTGATCAATTTTTACAAATATTGTACGAGGATTTACTTTTGTTCAAGACTCTGTTGGGCAGGTTTAACGAGACAAAATAAACCAGAATTTTTTTTTAAATGTGCAAAAGTTGTCTTTGTATATTTAAAAATAGTTTCAAACGTTAGAAAATATTTTTTATAAATTATTTATATGTTTTTTAGATAGCACCTTTTAAAACCTTGTTTAATTATCCGCAGAAGTAAAATAACGTGTTTTGTGTTCTTTGGATGTTGCTTCGAAATTTTTACCAATGAACTCAATGCCAAGATATAAGTATGCTTGAATTTAAGAAATTCTTTGTATGACTTGGTTTCTCTTAATTCAAAGTAAAAGCACTTTTAAAAGAGGAAACAATTTATTTAATTTTCAATCTTATAATTTTCTCTTCGGAAAATTAAAAAATGTAACGAAATTAAAAATTCTCAGATTTATTAAAACAATAAGAAGACAATATTATGAAACTTGTCAACAAGCTAATTCATATGATCCTTGATCATACTACGTCACCTCAACCAACACAAATCCCTGCTTTGAAAGAAATTTAAATATACAATACACATTTAAAAACCCAAGCAAATCCTCAAAAAATATAATCAAGGTAAAGCTTGATAGTTTTATTGTTCCTATAAAAATTATACTTATTTAAAAAATGTCAAGGCACCTTTTGGTATTGTCAAAAATCATAAAAGGCTGCTTACGAAAAGAAGAAGAGGCTTATAGTTATGCTAAAAACTTCTAGGTGCGTAGGGCAGTCTCTTCTAATAAGAATAATATGTTTGTGCTTATGAACCCGTGAGAAATATAGTTCAGTATCTTTTTTGGAAATGATTATTTTTAGCTTCTTAGTTCTTATTCCCGAAAGCGGATATAGGTTATTAGTTGTTAGTTTTTATTTATATCATGATATAATCCACAGATTCGTAGTTGTTATTTTAGGTTCCATCCATAGTGTTTTTTCGTATTCTTAGATGGCTCACGAAGATATAATCAATTTTAAGATTCTGGAAATATCATGTCTTTTTAAAATTGTATATAAATTACTTGTTTTTTATGATTATCCTTTTAACTGCCAATGGTGCTACTGAGCCACATTCCATTTTTTCGATTTTTTTAATTTTCAGGTAACGATTTTAGAATTCCGCAAAATCAATGCATGATTTAGATCAAAGTGGACTATTCCGTATCTCGCGAGGTGTTTCTTAGTTATTTTATACCCAATAGAAACCAAGAAAATTTTTAAAATATTTTTTTAAACGTTGTGCAAGAATCTATCAGAACATGACCATGTGTTGTTCCTGAATTTTTTCAGAATTCCAATGTTGCTACTATACGGAGGAATAGACAGATAAGCATGGTTCTTTTAACCAGAATTTATCGTCTCTAGTATGTTAGTATTACAATTTGAAGTAAGTGATGTATTTAAAAAAGGGTCTTATTAGAAAAGTAATTATTTTAAACTGCACATGCATGAGCCAAAAAAGTTGGCCACCACATGTGTTGTAAGCCCCTTATGAAGTAAAAAATGGTCTGAAAACATCAAAAAAGCTTAGCGCGATATAAAAGTTAAAATATTTTTGTAAATCGCTCATATAAAGAATTGGAAAAGTTATGAAAAGGATAAAAAGTGGATTCATTAATTCTATATCTGTAAATAAAATTATTATTTTTTCAGGAATTGCGAATTAAACATATAATGAACATTTAAAGTATGTACACTGAAACTTAGATTACTACCGGCTTCGGGCGTTGCTTGCTGTGGATTCGATGGTCAATCCAAACTGTCCAAAACTAAACCGATAGGACTGTGTGAACAATTTCCAGTTGAAATGCATAAAATTACACACCAGCCACGCGTGAGTGAGCAACAGACAAAAGGGAAACACAATAATAATATTTAATGATGTTTTAAATTATTTGATCTCTCAATTATTATTTTTTGTTCAAAATCTTAAGTTTATACTTTCATCAACAAACATAAATGCAAAAAAAATATTTTTTCAGCTTTAAGTTCACAGTTCGAATTTGTATATTCTAGCAACTCTTACTCGTAATCATTCTTATTCCTTTTTTTACGCATCATGATCCTGATAAGACTGTTCCTTCTGTCAGAGCTCATTCTCCTAACAGATCTGCTTCTCCTGTCGAGCCAGGTGCAGGTCTCCTCCTGCCAGGTGCATGGCAGAAATTGGATATAGCCTTGACCAACTTTAATTCGTTCGACTCACTTACTATTTGAATCAGCGCCGGCTATTCGAAGTTCTAAGATACAATAACTAGATGAGCCAATTCGGTTACACGCAAGATAAAACATCTTGGCGCCCATGTCAAACCAAGAACAAATAGCATTATCAACACCCGATGGTAATGTCGTAGCAATATTGAACAGTAAGTAGATTTCTTTCTGGAACATATTTTTCGTAGCCATTCAGTGTAATGATTTTTTTTAAATTTCCAAGCAGTTTATAAACTTGCTAGCAGATTTTAAAATAATCGACAGTGACACTATCTACAATTTGCAGTTTCATGAACTTCGTAATCACCTATAGACATTTATTGTAATAGCTCGGAGTTTTTCTATCCGTTTAACTATTTCAGCCATTTCAAGAAATGAAAAACCTTATATCAAGCAAACACTGTAATAAAGTGAATTCAATATAATTTAAAATAATTATCACTTAAATTCGGGGTTTTATTATTTTCAAATATAAATTTTGTTTGAAATCAAGGGAGCATTTTTAGAAAAAAAGCGCGATAAAGTTCCATAAATATAATTTAAAAAAAAACGCAATCATAGTCTCACAGTCAGCTTATTCACATTGTAGATACATATCTCACATTTCAGTTTAATAAGTAGTTTTTAGAGTTCTACCAAGAAAATCCTGATTTTATGCAATGCAGGCAAGAAAACAGTATAATTCGGAATTTTCTAGCTGTTTCATTATAAAATCTTTTTTTTTCAAAGAAATTTGAAATAGTGAAAAACAATTTGTTTTCCTCAAAAGGAAATGGAAAAAGTTGAAAAGTTTTTTGAAAAACGGTTTGTAAAAAGTTAAAGTTTTATATTTCCATGTATTTCCAAATCCCTATGCTTGCTTCCTAAAAACGCTCCTTTGCTTTTAAACAAAATTTATGTTTCAAAAACAATCAAAACCTTTAAACATAGATGTCTCTAAATCTTTTTGTATGCAAAAGTATATTTCTTCACGCCAATCGACGCGCTATAAAAGTGGGTCGAAATGAACAAGCGATGTTCGAAATAACCTGTAGGTTAAAATTCTTCATCGATTTTTAATTTTTTTTTAATTTAGCATTATATTTGCTTTAGCATTATATTTGTTTGTTTGCATTTTTATAGAGCTGCAAATTGCGAAAAAATGTTGATTAAATTTTTTTTTTATTTTCTGTGAAAATTTTTCTTAGTGACATCATACCTCAGGTTTCAGGCAAAAGGGTCGGTGGAAGAAAAAATATTTGTTGATATGTTCTTTTATTTGTTATAAACAAATAGTTGGGACAAATATTCAGTATAATGGATGTGTTTTTGTGAAGTATATTTATGTATCGAAGTCGCTCGTTTGTAGCAATGAGATTAATTGTGATCATAAAAATTTGATATCCAATATAATTATGAGATTTACAATTATTTATATTATTCGTTGAGGAAGTTAACAAATTATATCAGATAACGAAAATATATCAATAAATATCGCAGGCAATTAGACTTAAAGACTATCAGAAGAAAATGCAGTTTATTTCTGCCTAAAACTGTTCAAATGATGTGTTTGCTTATAATAATTGTTGATAGATTTAACGAATTATATCAAACATCAAAAATAAATAATTTTGCAGCACAGGCAATGATACTTTAAGACAATCAAAAGAAAATTTGTTTCGGTTCTACCTGAAACTGTTTAAATCATGTATTTTTTATAATAATTGTTGATAAATTAAAAAAATTGTATCAAATGAGAAAAACACATCAATGTGCATCGCAAGCAATGAGATTCCAAGACAATCGGTAGAAAATTCGGTTCGTTTCTACATAAAACTGTTCAAATCGTGCATTTGTTTATAATAATTGTTGATAAATTTACCAAATTATATCAAATAACAAAAATAAATCAATGTGCATCACAGGCAATGAGACTTAAAGACAATCAGAAGAAAATGCGTTTATGTTCTGCCTGAAACTGTTTAAATCATGTATTTGTTTATAATAATTGTAGGTAAATTAAAAAAATTGTATCAAATGAGAAAAATACATCAATATGGAACGCAGGCAATGAGATTCAAAGACAATCGGAAGAAAATTCGTTACGTTTTTGCCTAAAACTGTTCCAATCATGCATTTGTGTATAACAATTGTTAATAAATTCAAAAAATTATATCAAATAACAAAAATGCATCAATGTGTATTACAGGCAATGAGATTCAAAGACAGTCAAAACAAAATTCGGTTTGCTTCTATCTAAAAATGTTCAAATCATGTGTTTGTTTATAATAATTGTTAATAAATTATACAAATTATATCAAATGACAAAATACATCAATGTGTATTACAGGCAATGAGATTCAAAGACAATCGGAAGAAAATTCCGTATGTTTCTACCTAAAACTGTTCAAATCATGCATTTGTTTATAATAATTGTTGATAAATTAAACAAATTATCAAAAATGACCAAAAATACATCAACGTGTATACAGGTAATGAGATTTAGAGAAAATGGGAAAAATTTTCGGTTTTTTTCTGCCTAAAACTGTTCAAATCATGCGTTTATTTATAATAATTGTTAATAAATTTAACAAATGATATTGGATAACACATTTTCATGATTACATTTCACCTTATTGTTCTAAATTAGCGATTTCGATGCATATAAATATATTTCACTGAAACATAATCCGTCCTACTGGCTATTTGTTGCAAATATTTGTTTTAACAAATAACTTGACATATGAAACAATTTTTTTCTTTCACCGACCCTTTAGCATATAACCAGTGGCCTGATAAGAAAAATATTATGAGCAACATGTGCGGGGTCACCGATTGCCTACACTCTATGTCCAAAATACTATTTCACGATTGAAAGAAAACATACAATTCTTAACAAAAGATATTCAATAAAGTGTTTGTGGACCTTTTTTAGATGAGCAATTATTGTGTGTGTAGTCAAATTATTGATGCTCAATTTTTCTAATATGTGTAATGAAATTTGAGGTGAGTGGATTGTGGAAGTTGGTAGAAGGGTTTGGATGTGAGAGATTAATTGATAGATTGTGAGATTGAAAAGGGGAGGAAGATATTTTTGAGGATTGAGACAGATTTGTGTGGAAGTTGAGGTTAGGTTGGTTTGAGATTTGTAACAAAGTGGGAGGACTGGATTGATTGGGTTGTTAGTAGCAGTGTTGAGTAGCGAGGGTGAAAGGCAAGACAGGTGCCAGACCGCGACGATATATAGAGGCAGAAAAGGATGAAGGCGGAAGCGTTTGAATTGGATTCATGGCTACCGGAACGAATATCATCGCAGAAAACAGATTTAGAGCAGGAAGTGTTTAGTGCACTGAAAGAGGAAATTAAAGAAAGCAAGGCAAGGTAAAGTAAAGGAAAACTGTAGAAAAGGGGAGATTAGAAGCAAAAAGAGTGGGGTCGATTGCGGCTTTCATCCAAAGGAAGAGAGGGGAGAGGAGAAGCAGTGAAGAGACGGACGATATAGGTTCAGGCTTAAAATATCAAAAAATGTTCAGATCGCCGCCGGAAAAGCATAGTTTTGTAGGGAAGGATGAGAAAAGTAAGGGAACTGAAGGAAGTAAGGGGGGGAATAAAAGTCAATGGGATGAGGATTGTAAAGAGATAAAAGGAGGTCAGAAAGGAATTAGAAAGTCGCAGAAAAGAAAAAAGTAATGCGCAAGAAAATAGGAAAAAAAGAAAGAGTATACTGAGTTGTGTGATCAAAAGAAAGAGAAAAAGAATTTGAGGTTTGTGGAAGAGGCAGAGAAGGCTACGACGGAAGAAGAGGTATGGAAGTTAGTAAACAGAGAAAGAATAAGAGTAAACCAAGATACGGAAATGATAAAATAGAAAAAATATTATTTGCATTCGCTAGGAGGAGTAGGGACAAAAGTTAGAAAATGAGAAAAATATGGTAGAGAAAGAGATAAGGAAGAAGACATAACAGGGGGAAAAATAAACTAGGTTTGAGGAACAATGAAGGGTGGAAAGGCACCTTATATAGATGAGATTCCAAATGAAGTATGGAAATATGGAGGGACGTAACTAGAGGATTGGGCATGTATAATGTGTAATCAAGTATAGAGAGGAGAGGGGTGGCTAGCGTTACGAAAAGAAGCAGTAGTGATATCAATAGTGAAGAAAAGCAAATGAGAGGAAGTAAAAATTATAGGGATGTGACGCTGATGCCAAAACTGTATAAAGTACATGTAACTGTTCTGTCGGAGTGATTGAAGAAAGAAGTTGAGAAAAAAAATGGCGTCACCGAATTAGACAGAGTTTAGAAAACTATCTAGTGTATAACAGAAATTAAAGGGAAAAAGGGGCAATGATAGCAATGTCAGTGGACTTTACGGTGGCGTTTGATTCATTAGACCGAGGCAAAATAAAAAAAGTTATGATAAAAAAGGGGAGAAGAGAGGGATTAATAAAAACAGTATCGGAAATTTTTAGAAAGATAAAAAGCAGGGCAAGGGTAGGAGAGCAAGTAGAAGATAGTTTCTGATTGGTGAAAGCTGTGAGACAAGGATATCTTTATTTAATATATTAATATCAGACTTGGAAGAAGAAATGAGGTGAAAAGTTTGGGGAAGAGTTAGGATAGAGATGGAAAGATATATAAACTGACATACGCAGACGATATAGTGTTGATGGCAGAGTATCAAGAAAGGATTGCGGGCCTAATTACAGGATTAAAGAAATACTTAGATGGAAAAAAGCTGAATTTAAATGTAGAATAGACGAAGATAAGGAAGTTTAGAAAAGTAGGGAGGAGGAAGAAAGAATGGACGGACAGATGGAACCAAATAAATGTAGAAGAAGTAAAAGAGTTTAAATATCTTTGATATAAATCTTGCAAACGAATGGCGATCATAGGTCTCATATAAGAGAAAGAATTAAAAAACAGCAGGGTTATAAAAAATATATGGGGAATGGGAAAAAGAAGGTTAAACAACAATTGGAGAAGGGGAATGTGGTTATTCGATACGCTGGTATGGACAGTATCAGGTTATGAAGCAGAGATATAGTAATGGAAAGAAAGGAAAGATACTGATAGATTACAAGAAAGGTATATAAGGCGGTCACTAGGAGTAGACTGGAGGACGCCAGGATATATAGTGAGAGATAAGTTCTTTAATGCTAGAGTCGTAGAAGACGCGACTGGAGTAAACTATTAATAATTCGCAAAAAGGAGAGAGAAGACAATTAATAGAAAGATGGGGGGGGGGGTGATTAAGGAATCAAAATACAATAAATGGTATGGGTAAATGAAAAAGGAAGAGGTACCAAAGTATTTACACAAGGAATGGGGAGAGAGAAGATGGACTAAAACAGCAAAATTTAGATTGGGAAACGAGGTAAGGGAGGGGATGTATTGAAAAAAAGAAGGGAACAAAAAGTGTAGAATATGTAAATGGGAGGATGAAACATGGGAGCATGTATGGGAATGGTCTTGGAGAGGAATCGAAGATAAAGAAAGCTGGCAAGAGAATGTGATTAAGATTTTAGGGGAAGATGGATCAGGAGAAGAATGGATGAAGGAGTTGGAGGGTGCTAAAGGAGCAAATGAGAGAGAATGAAAGAAATTTTATATAGTTAGGATAAGATTTCTTTTTTAATTTTTTAAACCCTTATAGGACACATTATGAATAAATAGAGTACAAGCAAAAAGTGTGAATACACATCTTTTTTATTATGGATTTAATTCTCTTAATTTTAAATATGTCGGAGCTAAACATTTTCTGTTTAAAGGATTAAGTGATCTCAAAATTCTCTAGAAAATGAGCTGAGGATGAATGTTATTTGTCTATTTTTCAAGTTGATATTGCAAGAATAGTGTATATTTGAATATTTTTTAAATCTTTTATAACTTCCTTCATAATCAATATTTTTTTCACTTAAAAGTATAAATCGTGAAAATTCCCTTATCAAATTGCAAGAACTTGAAATTGTAACCAAAAGTTGGAAAAATTACTAAATATTCTTTGTAGTAACCAAAATATTTTTTTAGAATATATGAAACATTTAATCATGAAGTTTCTATGAAATTTCCTCAAAATACATATTTATTTCATTTTCATACCAAATGGCCTACAAATAAGATGTTTTCAAATTTTCAAGATTTTTACTCATGAGCTGTTATGATACTGCTGAAAAATAGATTGGAAATGAGCTCAAGAACATTAAAAAATATTTTCAGAGCACTTAATCTTTTAAAGAGAAAAAATTTTAGCTCTGACATATTTAAAATTAAGAGAACTTAACCAATTATAAAAAAGAAGTGTATTCAAAGTTTTGGCCTGTACTGTATAATCAGAACATGAAATTTTTTATTTTGTAGTATTTTTTTCAGTGGATAATAGCAGAACCGTTGATCAAGAAAGAGTGGTAAACGAACTCAAACTTTCTTTTTGTTTCCATAAAACGTGCTTCAAAGTTAAATCCAATTTGATTTTTGTGTCAAAAGCTATCTATTTAATAAACGACGGATCTAAATAAAGAGTCAAAATTAGAGAGATCAAATGTAGAGTCGGTCAGATCTTTCAGATGATCGAAAGGATCTTCCATAATTTTTTTGATACTCTCAGAGAGACTCCCCTTATATTGCTAGCCTGATAGAAGAAGTTCAGACTAATAATATAGAGAATCAAGGTATAATTCTGGAAAATTTAATACGATCATCTTGTTTTGATTTATTTCTACCATCCGGACATAAGCAGATAAACCGTCGCGGATATTCAGTTGTTGCGCTTCTACCACGCGCGTGAAAATTGAAAGGTCGAGAATATATTCAAATTGAGCGAATGTCGCTATCCCTCTAGCGGCATATTTGCTGTGTATTGAATTTAACCATATTTTTAGGAACATCAGTTTAAAAATCCTTGAAGAGTGAAGTACATAAGAGAGACATGGTGGAAAGTGAATTAAGTTTTTGCTTTTAAAACCTTAAGTTATTTTCGCAATAATTTATCGTAAGGATATTAATACCAGCTTTTAGGGAAAACAACTTTATAATTGTAGACGGATACGCTATGGAAAAAGTCAATGACACTTTCTTCTCTCAGATGCATGGCTTTTTACAATAAACACCTGATATTTTCAGAGGGTTAATCCCTTATTTAGTATAATGAGGCTATAGCCTTTTATGAGTATAGAATTATGAGTCTTTTATCTCCATATGGCCTGTCGCTCAGGACCTAATCCCTAGGTGCTAAAAGAAGCTAGTTAAGATGTTCGATTGCGTAGTGAGGGTCTCGGGCCACTCAGTCTAACGGTCGCTCTATTGTCACGCCTCAGCAGAAGGCCGGAAATGCAAAGGGCGAGTGCCTACGAGCCTTCAATATAATATTTCGACCGACACTTGGGACGTGCTTTTTCTCTCGAAAGTTTTAACTCTCGGTCAAATCTTCTCTCGACGAAACATGTTTTCGACAGTGTGTAGAGGTTTTGAAATCTCTAAGTCTCTCTTGCACGAATAGTGAAGTGAGTGATTGACCCTGAATATTTCGATTCTGTTTCTATTGACGGAGTTGCAGGGATTTTACCTATAGTCGCTCAACGAACGCAGAGTAGAATATCCTGAGGATAAAATCTTTATAAAATAAGGCCTCTGCCTGCAAATATTGTAAATATATTTAACTGGGGGAATTTTACCCTGAAAGAATTTCTAAAGGCTCGTAAACTCGGAGACACTCTTTAAAAGATAATAATATTCTGAGATTTTACTCTGATACGCAAGGATCGCTTTGAAATTGAATCTCTTGTCACGACAGCTTCAGGGGAGATTATCCCACTGGGCACTTTTAGAGAGAAATCAATTTGAATAAGATTTCAGTGTCTTGAAATCTTATTCTTTTTGAAGAGCAAACTATCGGACAAGTTCCAGAGGGTATAGGCTCTGGGCTTCTCCTACTGATTTGCTCCTGCGACCTGTGCTTTCAGACACAAGATCCAGAAGAATATTTTTAAGCTGGGTTGCCCTTTTTATAGTCCTGTTTCCGGTTCTCCCTTCTCAGTCTTACGTAACGTCGTCGAGGAGGGAGTTGCTGGAGTTTACGCTATGGATTTTCTCCTGTGCGATGCTTCTTTTTTACAAGGATCACATAGGAGATACTAATTTTACCTATGTACAGACAACCCTTGAAACTCGAGGGTTACAATATATATATACTTAAGATTTGGGATAATCAAAACGAGAAATTAAGATAGTCAGTTCCATTTTTTAGATGATTCAGTAGACCATCCGAGATGATTAATTCGACTATCTGAGATGATCGATTTAAACTTCTTGTTCCTTGAACCTTCTAGAGATAGTCGTCAGCCGTAGTAAAACCTGCTTTTTCGTATTAAGGGAGTGTCGAAACTTCGATGTTCAGTGGAATACGCGATAGTAAAATATCAAATAATATTTTATACATAATTTGATCATTCTATCAAATATTGCTTTTTAATAAACTATTTATCAGCTTAATATCTCTTTTTATAAAATAAACTTCTAGAAGTTTAAGATTGATAAATTTAGGAAGAACTTAAGGGCATGTGATACTTCGTCGTATGGTATATCAGGTTCAGTTCCCTCAGGTTTTTTTCAAGAAAAATGAAAAGGTTTTAAAACGTCCCCGGACTCTTCTTTAGAGATAAAAACCAAAACAATTTATTATGCTGAATAAAAATTGTATGCATGTGAACTATTTTGAGGTTAGGATCGATTTTCACTTCTCCGTCATTCCGATAATGTAGGTCTTTGTCGTACCAATGCTGTCGGTAGCACTCGCGAATAATTATAAAAGAGAATTCTAACATACATAACCTAAAAATGCACACACAACAAATTTAGCAAAATAAAAATTCTTTGAATAAACCGAAAAAAAGAGTCCGGGAACTGCGTTAATATCCTCGCTATCATGATCCAGATTTTGAAGACAAAATATTGATCGTTGTAGGAAAAAATCCGACGGAATCTAACACTGATAAAATCGATACAATTCCCTAAGTATCACACACATTAATTAAGTTTCGAAAAATTAAATTTCTTTGAATAAACCAACAAAAAAAAGTCCGGGCACGTCCGTTAGCATGTTTGCTATCATGTCCCAAATTTTTATGGCAAACTCGTTATTACCGTAGGAAAAAGGCCAAAGGAATCTAAGACTGGTAAAATCGATAATTTTCTAAGTATAGTATCACATGCCGTTAATAAATATTACATCTCCCAGAATTGATTAAATCCTTAAAAATTTAAATTAGATTGATATCAAATTTAAAATACTATTTAACGTCCAATTTATTTTCAAATTACAATAAAAAAAACACAGTTGTAAATAATATTCACTAACGTTTCGGAACTCAGACAGCACACTTGTCAAGGTACAAAAACGTTTATAAGGATGCTTTATGAGTTCCGAAACGTTGGTATATATTATTTAAAAATGTTTTCTATTGTGATTACATAATCATAAAAATAAAGAAGAAGAGAAATAAAAAAGAAAGGGGATTTGATTGGTTGCATTCTTATTCTTTATTTTTCTCCACAACTTTTTGTCCTTTTTAGGAAATTTTTTTGTTCAAAAGCATCTTTTTTCAAACTATAGCAGAAACTTTTTATGGTGATTGTCCAAATTTTGTAAATTTATTTTGATTGTTAATTTTAATTCTGGGTGATGTCATATTTATTAGATTCTTCCTAATTTTCTAAATTGTGAACTTTACCAGGCGTAAAACAGAACATTTTATTCTTCTTATAAATTAAAAGCTTAACGTTAATCACTATGTAATATAAATTCAATAGTTAAATAATTATATATTGCAAAAACATAGAAAAAATCCTTTGATTAAAAAATCGTGTTCCTGATCACATTCGCCTACATCTTACACTGCTGACATTTCACAGCTTCCTTTGAATTGATAATCTGAATTACCATGATAAGAAAACTGAATAATTTATTTGATATTTCTTACATTCGCAAATCGAATTTTTTTCTGAGATTTGTTATTGAGGTAGATTTTTAACATAAATTTACTGTACTCAAGTGTAATAAAAATCGACCGAGTTAATGCAATTCAACGATATTGAAAAATAGGGGATTGAGGACAAGATAACGGTAATGTAAAAGGGGTAGTGTGGAGTTAGAATATTTGGGTCACAGGCTAATCTGTGGTCAAGAAGTGTGAGACGAGAACATGGTGATAAAGGATAACAGTTATGGTTTACATTATATAGCCTTATTTATGGCCTTCTATAAGCACTGTTTACCCGCAGAGCTTTTAGTACTATGAGATAAGTGGGTGTCCCATTGTTTATTTATTTTAAAACTTCTATTCATAAATTGCACACTCACTTTATAAATCATATTAAAATTCTCTCATGAAAATAAGGATTATACCTTCAAAAATGGCATGTTATGTCTACTTGTTATAATTAGAATCTATATTAAATCAGACTTATTAGCATCCTACGTGCACAGGTATTAGTGCTAATTAGTTGATTAATAATTAATTTTAAGGTTAGGTCAGTTATATTATGGACAAAATCTTATTACGGACAGCAGAAAATCCCAGCATATATTTTCAAAGTTACACATAATTCAACGAAACGGTGAAAATTTTATAAACTGAACTCTAAAAAACTGTTTACATGTAAAAAGCTTCCAGCTTAGCGATCTAAGAAATAAAATTTTCCTAAATATTCTTATTTTTAATCACTGATAGAAAAAATTCGTATTCACTTTTTCTATAAAAAATCATGTTAGAAGGAAGCAACGCTGGCGGGAATGGAACACGGATCTCCGGGGCAGCAGAAAAATTACTTTTTCCTATGATTAAAAAAACAACTAATTTCCTATTTTAAATGGGAATTTCCGCAAAGCATTACATTCAAGTGCTTTTCCTCTGGTTGCGCCTTATTATTGAGAATTGTAATTTTTCTCATTTATTTTGTAAATTATGTTATTTGCACTGGTAGCTATTGCAACTGGGGTTTTATTACATAATTTGCGATTATCACTATTTCCTAACTTCAATTTGCTATCGAAAATATTAGCCTATCCAACTCTAAACGGCAATTATTAAGTTTCGAGATAGTTTATAATTGATATGGAATAAATATTTCATTGAATCGCTATGGCAATTAATATTATTTTTTTGACTATATCCAAGACTGCAATCGAACTCGTGTTATAATAATATATTATAATACCAAATTTTAAAACCTATATCTTTTCTATATGTAAATGTCCAAAAGGATGCGCATGTAAGTAATAAAATAAAAATTGATATAATGCGCTGATTGTGATATTTAGAATTTCTAATGAATCCATAATTATATTTTCAAAATAATTTTATTGATTTGAAAGGCAATTTTTGAAGAAACATTTAATTTGAGTTAAAAATGTTTTTTGGCTCTTGCTTATGCCATTGAAACATACGGGATTACTGTAAGAGAGATTTTATGGTTGAGATGAGATACTGTGGTCAAGAGATATAAGCTCAATAAACACCTGACACTGTTTATGAGCCTATATGTCACGTATCAGTAGATAATATACTATCCAAGTTCGATCAGACGTCATGCGGTATCTGGAGGATGCCATACAATATCCGAATGACGATCGTAGAACGTCATATAGATGGCTTTCTTTCCTCCTA
Source organism: Belonocnema kinseyi (assembly GCF_010883055.1). Lineage (NCBI taxonomy): Eukaryota > Metazoa > Arthropoda > Insecta > Hymenoptera > Cynipidae > Belonocnema > Belonocnema kinseyi. Next base: position 105,428,658 of record NC_046660.1, on the reverse strand, counting down.
TACTGTTCGCTTCTTACAAGGGTTATGGTCGTGCTCTCTTAAAATGAACCAGTGAAGTATCACTAGTTGAAATAGCCACAAGTGTGTCACTGACAAACATTGAGAATTCACTGGTTCACTCAGTGGAATTCCTGCACTGGTTTAATCACTGAGGTTCACTGGTTTCTCAATACCAGTAGTCAGGTGGCGTACGCCTTGACGCTTTTCATCTGTTTAAATATGACTCTTATCCTTCATCACTATTGTGGAAACAGGCAAAATAATCTTTTAAAAACGGCACTTTACTCCCACAACAATAAAAGAAGGCCGGGCTGCAATATGTTGCGCCTAATAACTGTGGGAAGACCCATCGTTATGTCAACGTGTCGCGTTGCTTAAAGTCAAGCTCAAGTGGCTAGGGTCCTTCCCACTTTCAAGCGAAAGGTATTAGATCCAATGGGGGCCAATTTTTTATGACACAAACTCAAGTACACAATAATGTTCGTTTTCACTTGAGAAATGCGAAGGCCTGACCGACGACGTTACACGCGTTATATAGCTGATATGGCACTGCTATATCACTGATTGAATTGATGATTTGGCGCCAGTGGTATATTCAGTAGCGTTGTCTCATTTGAGTCACTTACTGGTTTACGCGGTCAAAGGTGGAAAATCACTGATTCACCAGCGATAATGCAAAATACTGATTCAACCAGTGAAAATCTCACTAGTTCAGTTTAAGAGAGTGGAGTATCTTAAATAATAAGCATTCGATTCCACTGGATTCTTGAAAACAAAAATTGATCTTCAGCTACATTTGCGATCAAGATGGCTTAAAAACAAAAATTTATATATATATACCACCTATTTCACGGTCATGAGACGTGGTTGTGGCTGAAATTTTACCGCGATTTCGCTAAGAGCAGGTGCAA
>NC_046660.1:105421404-105427647 GCF_010883055.1 Belonocnema kinseyi | reverse complement strand
TGCATCGTTACTAAGACCTTTAATTTTCAAAAAAAAGATATATCATTTATATTTATATTTATAATATTATATTCATGAAAATTTAAAAATTAAAAATAATAGGTTATCAAAAGAAACTTGTAATGCAATTGGAAAACAGTTTTTTGGGAGGGATGCTGACATAGAAGTTGCATATTTATGGATTTGGATATAATCTCTTCGAGCGAAGCTTCCTTATAATTACAATCGAACTTCACTTACAAGTAAGATCGTTTGATTTTTAATTATACTTAAATCTTCGTTCTCGAGATTATATGTATATGTATAGTCTTTTAAAGTATACTTGACTATTTTTGAGGAATCTTTATTTATTTTTCTCAAAATAAGAGACTACATAGTATAAAGAATATATTGCAGATTACATTAGTGTTTTTTTAAATATATTAGTAGCAAAGTTTTCTTCTTTACTTACAATTATTGATCTATTATAAAACTTGGCAAACACTTATGATTCTGCTGAACAGCCTGCTGTCTTTTCGTGCCGGAAAAATTTTTTGTGTTCATGCCGGCGTTCTCAAGTGTTATTTTTATCCATATACATAATGTTTGAGACCCTAATGAATTAAATGGCTTCTTCAAACTTAGAAAGAGAAAAGGTTGTTCCTTTCGTAATTTCTTCGTGTGCATCACATATTCTTTTATACAGCTGTATACGCAAACTCCTTGTCTTTCAGAAAATTGAGGTAAAAAATAGGAGCGGTTGTTTGAAATCTGGTCTAGAATTCTTGATAATGTCTGTTATAGCAATCTCCGAATTGGTTTTATTAATGGCAATGTTTTTTACTCTGATACGCGATAATGTTTGTGACCTTTGAGCAGTACTTAAGGCTTATAAAATTACTGCCTTATAAGTGAGATATTTAATTGTTGAAGTCTCATTTTTACCTAACTTTTCTAGATTATCTAGTACCGTATTGACATCCCAGGTAGTATTGTATTCAAATATTGTTGGTCTCAATTTTAAACATTCCTTTGAAAATCTTGTAGCTAAACCGCTTTTTCCTATTTCACTATTTGAAATAAGAGATATGGCATAACTATGTGAGTTAACGGTCCCATAAGAACTGCCTTTCTTAAATTCTTTAGTTAAAAATACAATAACATTTATTAGATCTGGATCAAACATATTGATATTTCTTCGTTCACAAAATTTTTCCCATTTTGTGAAACTTAAGTTATATTGTTTGATAGCGACTTGACTCAAAGAGGACAGCATTATTTTTAGTAATTTTTTTGGTATGTCTTTCCTTAAAAATGCTTCCCGGATACAATTGCCGCTACTAGATGCTTGTGATTTGCGCTCGTGTGTTGTTTTTTCCTGCACATAGACAATAATAATGTAGGACTTGGTGCGAAGTCTATCGTTTCGCTTATGAGTCATTCAAGATACAAAGGGAACCAGGGTTGATTTTTCCATTTTGGAACTACTATAATACACTTAGCTCTATCATTTTTTATCTTGTGAAGTGTTTGTAATACAAGTATGAATGGGGGAAAAGCATAGAATTTTATGTCAGTCTATGGAACTGTAAAGACGTATATTTGTTCTACTTTGGGATCTGGCAACCAAGAAAAATATCTTATACACTTTTTGTTATTTTTTGAAGCAAACAAGTCAACTGCTGGCCGTCAAAATTTCTCCGTGATTCTATTAAAAACAGATTTTGACCGTTCATATTCTGCATCCGGATTCACTATTCTTGATAATCTATCAGCTACTTTATTTTGTTTAGATGGGATGTAAGAGGCTTTGAGTATCATTTGTCCGTTTTCTGCCCATTGCTATATAGACTTTGCTAAACTACCAAATTTTCCAAATCTAACTCCCCCCATTTTATTGATGTATGAAACTACAGTGGAGTTGTCAATTCTTAGTAATATCTTACAATTCTTAAGTGAATCTCCCAGTCTTTCTACTGCAAGCTTAACTGCCATTAATTCTTTACAGTTTATATAGTGCTCATTTTCTTTGTCGTTCCAGAACCCAAACAGTTCCCTTGGGCCATCAGTTGCTCCTCAGCCTGTGACAGAAGCATCTGAGTAGAAAACTTTTTCAAACTTGTATGCTTTGAATGATTTTTGAGATATAGGGATATTCTTTATCAACCATTTCATGTAATTACGAATTGCTTCTGATATAAACATTGTTTTCTTATAATTATTCATTGCATTGTTAAGGACTAAAAGTTGTTCCCTCTCCATTACTTTTGTATATACCCAACCGTACTCTATAGCTTGGCAGGCCGAAACTAGTTTCCCTAGTATACGTTCAAGTTCAATAATTTTGCATCTATCTTTTTTAATGAAAGAGATTTACGGTACAATTTGCGTTTTGTAAGCAAGTATTGTACGTGCTTTCTATGCCTTAGAGATCATCTAGGTAAATAATTGAACGAAAACCTTTTCCTCTTAAGTGTTTCACGACAGGCTTGAGAATTTTGGTAAAAATGAAGGGGCTTGTCGACAAGCCGAAAGCTCAAAACGTGAATTTATAATATTCGCCGTTCAATTCAAAAGTAAGATATTTTTGACTTTTTGGGTGTACTGGCACTAGAAAGTAAGCGTCTTGTAAGTCTACTCTTACGAGGTAATCTCCTTCTGAAATTAGTCTCGTAGCTGTTTTGAGATCTTCTATTTTAAAATGTTGTTTTTTCACATATTTATTTAACTTCTTAAGATTCAAAATAAAGCGATATGAACCGTCGGGTTTTTGTCAGACGAAATATTTAGATAAAAATTGCCCTGTGGTTTTTTTTCGATTTAACAATCGCACCTTTCCCCATTAATTCTGCATGCAATTTTTTATTATAGGCGCTTGAGATTTAGGAAAGCTGTTTTTGTAGTTTATGTAATTTTGTTTTGGCTTCCGCCAGAAAGGAATCTATTAGCTTTGAATGCATTCCAAAATGAATTTATCTTTTGTTATGGTTTCCCATTCTTTGATAAAAGATTTTAAGCGGCCTGTTATTTTTATACTTACTTTGTTTATTGTTGATTTGCTTTCGGGTATGTCTCGTAGTTGCTGTTCTGGTTCTCGTACCCTAATTTGTTGAAAAACAGGCGTGAACGGCCCCGTCCTCTTCTACCTATAAGCCCTCCTCTATTGGATGAGGCCCTGTTGTCCAACGGGCGACGGCGGTTTCCGAGAATTTTTGCTGTTGCTGTTTGCGTTGCGCATCTTTGGTAATATCTTTAAAGAGTATATCTGAATCTTTCAACTTCTTCATCTTTGTTGATAATTTTTTACCAAAGAATGTGCTATCAGGCTTTGATTTCTTCAGCATTTCTTGAAAGGGCTTAATGAAACGAGGTATGATGAATGCCCTTCTAGTTTCGCTTTGTTTGAATTGAATATCAGAAAAGAGTAGCGCTGCGTCGACTAGCTTTTCAACGAAGTCTTCGAGATCAACTCCCGTTTCTTCATCAGCGTCGTTAGCCATTGTTATTGCTGAGCTCAGGGCTGTTAATGCTGCACTTGCTAATTTTTGTACTTCAAATCTATAATTGTCTTTTTTAACCGATTTTGCCAGCAGTTTTGCTTGGCTTTGCTCATTGAGTATAGGAGCCTCTAAACCCTCTGAGATCCGGTATTTTTTGAATGCGAGTTCCCTTTCTTCACTTTTAAAACCATTTATTGCAAAATGTTGCAAGTAAGAAATCAGATCTGGTTTGATCAAAACTTCGAGCGCATGCGATTTACTTCGGTGTTCACCCAACGCCTTTGTGACGGATGGCTTAAGAGCGTTGTTTTGGTCATTTATTTATCTGGCGTCTTACTCTTAGCTTCTATTGCGTCATTTTCTACAACAAAAAACAGAACAAATCAGCTATTTAGATGGGTGTTTTTTGCAACGAAATTCTTTTCGTTGTTATTGCTAATCGCAAGTAGATAGCGAGCTTCCATTATTTGTATATGCTATTTATACTTTTATGAAAGTATTTTATTGTCAGTACTTACTCGATTTGTCTTCTTCTTCTTCTTCTTCTGACTCAGAGCTTCCGGAATGTTGATAGTCGTTATTTTCTGCTTCCGAGTACTCGTCAACCCCGTCTTGCAAGTCTAACAGGTCCTTTTCATCAGATGAACTTTCAATTTGTTGATGAGCTTTCATAAGCTCCTCAACTTCTTCTTTCCTTCTTTTCAGTTGCCGATATTCTTCGTCACTTTTGCGCTTCGACATTGTAACGCAATAGCACTAGTATTTGGCACACACACAAGTATTGTTATTTTAATATTTTGGCTATAATAATGAGTCATATATCGAGAGCCATTTAGGATCGGTGCTCACCCAGCAAACGGAAGAGAGAATATGGGGATCATCGATTGCGGCGCGTGGATCCTAAGGGCCGCGCGCCCTCTTTTTTCTGTCGGTTGAGTTAAATCAACTCTGGAAAAATCCGTTGCCACCTAACGAGCAGTTGGATAAATACTACACATATACATATAATCTCGAAAGCGAAGCTTTAAGTATAATTAATTTTCAAAAATAAGAAAGAGGAATTTAAAAATTTTTAATGATAATACAAAAATGATAAATTAAAAAAAAAGAATTGAAGAGTTAAATTTTTGTTTAAAACTATTAATTGCAAACAAAAAGTAAGAACTTTTAATCAAATATTTTTATTAAATAAAAATATGAATTTTTAACTGACATGATGAATCTTTAAAGATATAAATGCAATTTTCAACAAACCAGTTCGACTTTTCACCATGCAGTTGAATTTTTAACAAACAAATAATGCATTTTCGACTGTAAATGTAATAGTTAATATTTCAATCAAAAGATGCTTGTTTAAAGAATAGCTGAATCCTCAACGAAAACATTATTTTTATTCAAATAGTTATATTTTTAACCAAAAAAGATCATATTTCTGGTGAGAGAGATGAATTTCCAATACAAATGGACGAATTTTCAACCAGAAACATAAATTGTTAATTAAGAGGAAATATTTTCTGCTAAAAAAGAAGAATTTTCTGCAAAATACATCAGTTTTGAACCAATTACTTGAATGTTCTAACAAAACCGTGAATTTTCAACAAAGAAAGATTGGTTATCAACCAATAGAGACGAATTTTCAACAAAAAACTTGAATTCCAAAAAAAATTGAATCTGTTTAAGGCGGTTGAATATAATAACAAAAATATTACACTTTTCAACAGATTAGTTGAATTTTCAGTAAAATCAGCTTGAATATTAAATTTATTAAATTTTAAATCAATAACGTTTCATTTAATAAGAAAGAAAAATGCTATATATACTGGTCGATGTATTGTAGAAATGAAGGAAGGAAAAAAGTGAGGAATCTAAAGTTGGATAAAAGCGTTGCAAACAATTGAAAACTACAATTATCCGACGATCGATAAATTTGATCGGGATTCGGATAAAATTATCCGATATCAAATAATTGTTTTAATCAATTATTATGTTTTTTTTTGTAATTCTTCACTTTTTTACTCTCTTTATTTTTATAATACAATGCCCAATATATACCTCATTTTTGTGATTTCAAGTAAATGTAGCATTATTGATTTAAGGTTGAATATTCATCGTGCTGTTTGCCAATTCTTATTAAAAAAAATTATAATAATATTCAAGATTCTTCTTTTTTGTTAAAAATTTATCACTTATGTGTTGTGACTAAAAATTTATCTATTTTGTTAAAAATTCTTCATTCTTGTGTTTAGAAATTAATGGTCTTATTTACTGGGATTTTTTATTAATGTACTATTAATGATGCACTACAAACAATTTCATGTATTTTAAAAACATTCCTCACTTTTCCACAATTTCTTTATTTTTACAATACATTGACCAGTAAATATATAATTTTTCTGATTTCATGTAAATGTATAGTTATTGATCTAAAATTAAATTTGTCTAAATGCCCTGGTTACTTTAGGCATTAAGGTGTGAGTGAATGGAGGCGACTGAGAGCCGCCTTAGATTCAGATAATTAGACGAATGAAAGGTCCACGCAGGTAGATTCGGTTATTGCCTGCATCAGGCCTATTGTCCGAGTAGTAGGCCTAATGCCGGATTCGGCTAAATGCCTACGACATATATTATTATTATTATTATTATTATTATTATTATTATTATTATATCAAACATTTCAAGTTTCATATGACATCGTGATTTTTTTCGCTCTTGAAAATGTCGAAATACGTGCCTTCAAACAACGATTTGCGGGGAGCATTAATTT
>NC_046660.1:105410075-105421304 GCF_010883055.1 Belonocnema kinseyi | reverse complement strand
TAAAAAAAAAAAAAATAGTTTTTCTTTGTTCCTGAGTCTGTGTGATGAGTTTCATCGAACTATCTATTCTTTTTACATAAAAAAGGAACATAACCCAACTCAAAATGGCTGCACCACCTTCAGTTTTGGGTATAATATTCATATTTTAGGACATTAATTTTAAATCTTAATTAAATAATACTAAAACGTGAAAGTAATTTAAACAAAATTTATTATACTTCAAATTAAAAATACACGTACCAGAGTAAGGTGGTTCCAAGCAAATTTGCAAATATAATTTAGGCGAAAAATTCTGTTGAATAAGATGTAGTTGTGCCAATTGTCCAAATAAAGTTCATTTTTTTACCACTAATATATTTTTATAACAAGACTTTAAAAAAAATTCGTAAATATTTTTTGTTAAAAAACTTTATTGTCTTTTCTTTTTTTTTGTCTCTTCTGGTTTTTCTAAAAAATTTATTTATTTATTTTTACTCTTATTTTTTGATACTAAAACAAAATATACTTGTCCTATTCAGAAATTTTTAATAATAAATTTCTAGATCCCTTTTGGGTGAACAACTTCTGTCCTAACTTTTTCCATACCTTGTGTCGTTTTTAAAAAGAAATTTTAATTTTTTAATTCCAATGTTATTTTTACGATTAAAACAAAAACTACGAGTACTATAAAAAATATATTCATGGAAAATTAATATGATTTTTCACTCTTTTTTGGAAAAGCAGCTTTTAACTATTCATTTTTTTCATATCTTGTGTCGTTTTTTCACCAAATTTAATTTTTTTATTCTGAATCTTATTTTTCACAAATAAAACGAAAACTAGGCATCTTATCAAAAAATGATTCTTAACAAATCTGTGGCTTTTTCTTGGATGAAAAACTTTGGTCTTATTTTTTTGCTCATCTTGTGTCGTTACTCCAAAAAAATATATTTTTTATTTTTAATGTTGTTTTTAACGAATAAAACAAAAGCCACGTGTCCTATAAAAATGTGATAAATAACAAATTTTCAGACCTTTTAGGGTTGCGCAATTTCTGTTGACTTATTTTTTTCACCTTGCACAGTTAGACCGCAAAATGAAACATTTTATTTTTCATTCGCTTGTGTGCAATCAAAATAATTTATTTTTATTATGCGAATAATTTAAAAAGTTGCTATGATAACCTATTAGCGCTTTCAAAAATCAACGCTTTCTCCTGTTGACTTTTTTATATCATACGTTGTTTGGCTTAAAATTTCCAGTTTTTTTTAAGTTTGTAAATGCTATAACTTCGGACATTTTTTTCTACAAAAAACAAGTAATTAGGTTTAATTCTTCCTTTTAAAGGCATACGAATAGCTGTACATACAATTCTTAAAACCAAAGGTCAATTTAATAGATTCATTTTTTTAAACTTTATCATGCTCATAGACAGACATACAGACATACCGACAGACAGACAGATATGTTCGTAAAAAATATATTCGTAAAAACCTTTTTTTCGGTTTCAGTGAGAAGAGCATTTTAAAGTTAAAATCAATTAAATCTATTTGCTAATTTTAACTACCTCAAATCTCTTGCAATAATTCTCCTGTTTCGAAATTTTTTACTGATAAACGTTAGAAAATCTTCAGATTCAAAATCTTTGTTTTTTGTGAATTACATAAGACTGACATTATGACGAATTAAAAGTTGTAACTTTGCAAAATTAATGGGAAACATTTGTACCTGCAGAAAAATAAATAATTTCTGAAAAATAAATTAAAAGTGTTACAGAAAAAAACGTGGTTTGTTATCAAAATTTAATAAAAAGAATCAAAATGTTATTTCTCGGCACTTAGGATTATTGAAGAAAATAACTACTACATTAAAGTACACAAATTTTAAAAAAAATTATCTAATATAACAAAAGAAAATTTTACTTTTTTCATTTTTTCTGTAAACAAAGTGGTATTTTCTATATTTAATTGCAGATTTTGTTTCAAAAACTAAAGAAGAATCATAATAAATAATTATATTTTAACTACAAATTAATAACCTTGAAAACTTATGCTCTTTTCAAAATCAGACCATCGACTCTCTCAGTATAGAACAAATTCTGCAGAAGCTAATCGGTTTATGTTTCTTCTTTCATCTGATTAATGCACGTCACGGGATAAAAAAATCTATATTTGATACCAGATAAGATGCACTTCCCCCAAGAGAGCATAGATAATTTTTTACTTTTAATTTGGTCCTCTGACTGAATTCTGCCCTAAAACTATTTTTCATACTGAATAATATTGTCAAAGAATTTTCACAATAACTCTTTTTCTCTATGCCAAAATACATGGATCAAACCTTTACCCACGATTACAATGTTAAACCTGCTGCAGACACGAAGTTGGTTATTTAAGATAATTTGACTGGGAAGGTACTAATTGTGTGAAATTAGTCTTACTTTATTTGACTATTACTTTTAATATATAATGAAATAACCCTATGATTTCGTTTCACTCTATAGTAAGACGTATTTTATACTAAAGACTCGACTAAACTTTCGAACAAATTTTTGGCAATTTTCTAAGAGAGAAATTTTTTCGAAAGCAATTTGTATTTAGGCTTTAATCTCTTATATAGACTTAAAAATTATCTTCTATTTTCTTTCGTTAGTTTTGAAATTCGATTAATCTGAAATGAAGATACCTTGTCGATCTTTATGTAAAACAACAGATTTCCCATAATTATTATTTAAAATAGCGAAATAATAAATAAAACGGTTCATTTCATTAGATTTTAAATATTCCATAATTGCATAAACTCCATTATCTGCTTTCGCAAAAGAAAATTATTTTCTGATCTGGAACCAATGGGACTTTATTAACATTTTAATGAGATTTTCAAGGAAGCTGAGATGGTCGAAAATGGCGTAGAGAATTAGAAATCTGGAAAAGAATAAAATAGGGGAAAATCTCATAGTATCGATAAAATGACATTTTTTCTCACAAAACCTGTGACTAAAGGTCCAATATAGTCGTGAGCAAATGATAAATGCAAGAATTGGAATTCAAACATGAATTCCGATTCGAAGCTGAATTTAACTTCCTCAATTCTAGAATTTTTATTTCCTCCTGTGTCTTCATTACAAGACACAGGTTTGAGAGAAGAGGATCGGCAATGTAATCGACAATCTCGGTTTTTCGGAGGTGTACATTTGTATTTAAAGTACGCTCAATGGAATCTTAATTGACGGAAAGATAATCGAGAATTGTTTGCTCTCCAAAATATTACATGCAAATGGTTTGATTAAGGAAGGGCAAAAAATAATTCCTTGTATTGAAACTTAAATAATCTACACTGTTACGTTCAACTTATTGATTGAAATATAAATTAAAACAGACCTTTATGAAATTCACAACAAGAAAGTTGAAGTGATTACTATCGGCGCTTATAATTAATAACGTAATTCAACACAGTTTACGCAACTTTGATGTTTTGTGTGAATTTCAATCGCGATATTAAAGATTTGTATGCAACTTTATTATATAATAATAAAATTGATCAATAGTTCTGTACCCGAGGATCTTGCACAGGTGTAAATAATCACGTTACTTTCTACACAATGTGGTGTAATAATAATAATAATAACTAATTTCTCACGATCTTCTCAGAAGAATATACTGATTAGGAATAGTGTGTCTAGTCTAAAACATGATAATCTTATCGTGGTAATACGTATGTTTCTACAATTATATTTTTGCGACTGCCTAAATTATTTAATTGCAAGAAAAAATATAGAACCATATTTCTTTGATTGAAAGTGAGGTTTGTTTTTATTGAAGCCGTATAAGTCTGTGCAAAATATGATGTAATTCTGAGGCTGGCATTTCATTTATCTTGTTTGAATATATGAAATGTGAAAACTGAGATGTAAATAAAGTCCAAGTTTCCTTCCAACAGCTCGCTGCTTTTTACGTCTTGTACTAGTCATGCGAAAGATGAAGAGCAGTTTTTCGTCGTAAAACTGGGTTCCTTAGATCGATCTAGAATTCTCGTGTTACTTATTTAACTAAAACGTTCGTTCCGCACCACCGCTCTAACCTAGGTTGCTGATCACTCTCTCTAGCAATCACCCAAAGTGAAGAGGCTCACAAAGTCGTCATGTGAAGTTCCCCACTCGAGCTCATTAGTATCCAAGGTCTTTTTTCAGGCATCATTCACTCTACGGATACTCTTTTTATTAACTATTTGTCGACATATTTTTCTGTCCTGGTATACTTCTCTAGCATCCTTCGCGTCAATTCATTTTTTCTTGCAAGCTCTGGTGTTTCATTCTTTAAGGATTATCTCGTGCATCACTTTGTCCATCAGTGTTTTCCCGCATTCTTTCATCATTTAAGAGAATGTTGCATATTGCTTTCTCACTCTTTCCTTCGAACAGCATAATTGTTGCATTATTTATGTTAATTTTAAGGTCCATAACGTCATGCTTTGCTTAGTTTTTTCAGCATTCTTTGCAAGTTTTTGATTGATTCTACCATAACTACCTTATTATTTGCAAACGCTAACCCACGTACCCTTACTGTTTCGAGACCCACACTTTCTTCCTCGACAATGGCCATTCTTAGATACTTGTCCATACATATTATTAATAGCTGTGAGAACATTCTGTTAGGACTTCTCAAAGTTTAATTCTATTTACCTTGTCTTATTCTTTGTCTAGGTCAACAAATTCGAAGAAAACTTTTTTTCCTACTCTCAAACTTTTTTCACTGATCTGCCTTGAGCTAAATATTTCATCCGTAAATGGTCTTCCTGGCATCAATCCACTTTGGACTTCCCATATATTTTCTTCTGTTATTTGCGGTACCCTACGAATAAGTATTTTTGAGTATATTTTACTTACAGTACTTAATAGCTGATACCTCTGTAATTACTTAAGTTGCTTTTATCTGCCTTTCTTCTGTGTATTAGTAGGATAATCGCATTAGTCCAGTTGTCTGGGACTTTTTCCATCTCGATACATAAATTTATGAATTTGTTTCAGCCTGTGAGGTATGTACTGACCACCGAAATCAAGCATTTCATTGTTAATACTGTCTACACCAGCAGCATTACCGTTAATCAAATTTTTTAATTATATCCCTAACCTCAGTGACACATATTTTCTCAATTGAGTGTGAGTCATGTCAACCCCCCGACAAATCACATTCCGGCATCTTTCATTTGAAAAAATTTGAAGTGCACACGAAATTTACAAAAACGCGGAAAGTCACATTTGAAGAGAGACACATTGAGGCATCTTTCATTAAAAAAAATTATTAATCCTGAAAAAATCGGAAAAAATTAGGAAAGATACCTCTGTCACAATAATGATGTATTCAACAAATCTACACCTTACCAATGTCTCGCAGCATGGGGGCGGAGACACCACTATCCTGAGACATGCCGCAAGTATGACTTGCCAGCTTGGAGGGAGAATTTATTAAGAAAATATCTGTTTATGAAAGGGTATTAAAATAATTTAAACTTGAAAGGGTAGATCATAAACTACAATTTTATTAGCCGATAGTAAAGTTACATTCACTCTACCATAAAACTGCTGCAAACATCTCATTTTCCAGATGTTGTGAATGTGCTTTATTTCTTATAATATTTAATTAAAATCTTCCCCGATATTAGCAAGAAAGATAAAACCATGCTGCATATAACAAACTTAAGTTTAAGATAAAATTGCAATTTTGTAAAAGGTTATTGCAAAAAAAAACGTAAAATTACAATGCTTTGGAAAAATTTTAATGACTGAAGATAAATAACGTTTTAAACATTTCTTCCCGACTTTTTTGTATCAAGCTTGAGCCTGTTAGGATAAAATCCTAAAAAAATACTAAAAATATTTCAATAACTTAGCAAGTTAATTTTAATTATTATTTTATTAGCTTTCGTGATATTATGGGGTAGTGTTGACCTCAAAAGGAACAATTTGATAGGGGGCTATTTTATAAATAAAAATCAAGGACCCCCTAATACAGCTATTAAAGATTTTTAATTTACAATAATTTAATGAAAGAAGTTCGTAATTTGTTATGATTGAGATGTTTTAGAAAATAGAAATATGTAATAGAAATTTTTTTTGGGATTTTGTGCGTGCTTTATTAAATGTGTTTATTCTATAAAATAAAAATCATTTTACTATTATTGCATAAATATTGATGAAATTAGCAACAATCTGTATAAACAAATAAAATTCGTTCTAACTTCTTAATTAATTTCAATGCTTTACTTGACTAATTACGGTAGCTCGTTTAATTACGAAGATTTTGGTTCCAAAAATGTTGACGTTCCGCACTCCATGACGCGCGACGTGCGATACGAGCTATCGTAATTAGTCAAGTAAATCATTGCGAATCAATTGAGAAGTTAGAATGAATTCTATTTGTTTATAAAAATTGTTGCTAATTTCACCAATATTTGTGCAACAATGGTAAAATGATTTTTATTTTATAGAATGAACATATTTAATGAAACATGCAAAAAATTATGGCGATAGTTTGTACCGATCAGGAGAAAAAAATTAATTACGACGAAAATGTTTAAAAAGTTAAATAACATTAACGACTCAAAAAATAAAAATTTTGAAAAAATTTTTCAGGGCCATTTTATTTTTGTAAAACTCTAGCTTATCACGCATTCTTGAAGAAAAATTGCAACTCATAAAAAAAAGTGGCCCACTTGACAAATTTTGACACTATATTGTCATCGAAAAATAAAATGCAAATATGAGGATAAAGCTTTTAGCATACCAATTATACACAATTACCCATCTAAAAATATACCTAGTACATAAATATTGAGTACATTCATGGTGTAAACACTTTAGCTCAACATGCTACATGCTTTAATACAGCCATTAGGGTACATAGAATATAATTTCCCGAGACGTCCCTAGCACTTAAGTTGTCTCAATTACATATCTAACAGGCAAAGTCCGATGTCCCGACACACCGCAATCTGCCTAGTCCCTCAGCGATTTGACTGAGCGGTGTCGGGCAAAGTCCGAAGTAGCACTTTCACTTCGGACTGTGCCTAATCAAATCGCGAAGTGCCGGACAGGGTCAGGAAATGTCCGGAGTAAAAATAAAACCTTTGGAGTTTGCTTTTCCCGCTGCACAGTGGGCTAGTTCGAGAATTTACAATTTAAAATAATCTACAGATCTCAATTGTGAACGGATTTGAAAGTTTTTTTTTAATGATCAGGTTTATTGAAACAAAATCTTAACCCTTGCTGAATCCGGAGTTAAAGACTCGTGGCGGGACTTCTTACGGAGTTTAGATTCGGAGCTGCGTTCGCAGTAAACTTGCAAACAGGCGTTGTTCGCCACACCATGGCTGCAAGTTAACGCTTGCAAAACTTCGAACTAGAAAACACGAAAATTGTAAAATACAGAATTCTAGATGTTCCTGTGTCGCGTATGTGCGATTTGTTATGGCAACCAAACAAAGTGGGTCAAAATTTTATATGAATTGGAATTGGGACGCGAAGAATTGATATAAACGCCGGTAGCTAAACCTAAAACAATAAATTAATTGATGAGTCACGCAACTAGAATTAGGCAATTATAAACTTTTTAATACCAGAAAATCATTCGTTACAAATTTTTTCATTTCCTTTTCTAATTAAAGTTGATCAAATTAATTGATTTAAGGAATTCAAGCTTACATATTATAATAATTAATATTTCTGCCATTAAATCTATTCAGAGTACTTGAGTCTATTTCTAAATAGTAAATACTCCCTTCAGCGTTCCTTTTTGGCGATATTTACTCCTTAAAATCAACCCCTGATACTGTTATGGGATAACTATAGGGCCACAACGGAGTTGATTGAAATAACTCCGGACAGTGCAGTTAGGGAGTTCTTTTCTGATAGTTATATTTTAACTCATCTTCTTCTACTCTGCTTGCCGTTTACTCAAATCAGTGGGTCTTTTATAGGGTATGCTTCGGAGTTGATTTTAACTCCGCTTTTTTAATAGTGTATGTTGTCAGTCTAAAGGTGGTAAAGTTACAAAATGAATTGGAAATTCTAGCATGCAAGTGGTAATCACTCTATAATCAGAATAGTAAAATTTCATTAATTTTGTTTGTTGTAATTTCACCATTCTAAGTGGTACAATCTTTCAATTTTTTACAATGCACTTGAAAGTAATTTTTCTCGTAGATTGAGAGCACTCTGAAATTGAGGTCAAATTGCAATTTTTCTGAGTTGTATATGTGATATATAATTCAACAGTAATTTGATTATTATACTCTTGTTTTGCATATATGATACACGTGGATTTATAAGAATTATTTAAATTTAAGAAAATATCTTAATCTCTTAATTGCATGCGAAGTCTTGTCTGCAATGAACAATTTCCATAAGTATCGTTTTCTAGTGCACCTCTAGCCACATTTCTAGCATATTTCTAGCCACATTAGGTTTGCTCATTTTTGAGGATTTCTAGGATTTATAACGGTCGTTTCACTGACTTTTAAATTAGCGAAGTTCGTTTAGAAATTCGTACGGGCAGTTTACCCAGATGGTAAAGGTGACTAAATGTCTCATTTCCATTCAGAAATCTTTCGCCTGACCTACATATTTTTCTAATTTTGCCCTCCAAGTACGGAGCTTCTCTAATGAATAGCTTTTACACGTTTTAAATTGAATTTCTTTAATTTAAACTACAAAAAATACTTTCTTAAATAGAAATATTTTCTTCTACTTAAGAGAAAATTACAGTTACAATTACAATATTTCTATTTTAGAATAAATTTTATATATATATATATATATTGCTATTTATTCCAATAAAAATTCTCATTAAGAATAATATAAAAATAATGTATAAGAAAGAATAAAGTATACTAAAGCAGATACAAAAACATCTCATAAATATTCATTACGGCCGTAATGTCCTTTTGCTTGGTCAATATTGTGAAGTTGGTATACTTTTTCTTTGATGTCACCAAAACGATAGAGATAATATCTTGTAACGAATTCATGATAGCTTTTTTCCATAAATGTATTTCCCTGTTCTCTACAGGGAAGTGCATGATTACTAAAAAAATATTTCAGCCATGATGGAATTTCTTTGATGCCAAACATGATTGATGTATTTCATTCGAATTGAACATAGAGTTGAAATTAAAATTGAATTGTTTCTGGATTCCAAATTTCTAATGTACTGAGCTCTATATAACTTCAATTAACATCAGTATGCATCATTTTCATCAAAAAACGGATTACAAAGCTGCAGACAGTTGCCATCTGATCGACCTCCCTCAATTTGTTAATTTTATAGAAAGAGAAATTCTATAGGTTTTTTTTTTAATTTTTCAACATTAACCCGCGCCGTTGGCATTTTAAAAATTGAACCAACTCCCGTGAAGAGAATTATCAGGGAACTATTCGAGGCCAGGATTAATCGTTCTCAGATGGCGTTGTCAAGATGGTCCGTCATGGCGCTGAGTAAAAGTGAAACGTTTTTGTATGATAATCAAAAGCTAGCCTGGAGGAACTGCTATAGCGCTAGTCTGGATGAACTTATCTAGCAATAGTCAGACGGCCTTGTGAATATTAAATTTTGGACTTTGACATTAAAATTTATTCCAAATATTGTTTAGACTCTAGATGATAAAAAAAATTGTCTTGGTCTTAAATGTGTATTTTTGAATTTTTATACTTTTTAACTTCCTGGATATTTTTCAAAATTTGCAAAAGACTAGGCCAGGAGAAGACCGACTAGATGATGATGATAAAACTAATTTTTTTACAGTTGATTTTTCATTTTTGATAATTTTGAACTCCCTGGCTCTTCTTGGAAATATTAAAACAAATATTTAATGAGACAGTTCGAAAATCTGATGGTTTGTTAAGTTAGCCAGCACGCGATCAGAGCTATTTCGGGGCTATTTCTAGTTCTGATTATGTCATTCAGAATCACAGCTTAGCCATTCCTAATAGATTCAATATATAGAAATTATATGCATTTTATTTGTAAAATTACAATTTACTGTAAAATTCATGGTTTTTCGCGGAAAACACGATCGAACATTCAGAATGTAGATGAGGAAGGCCTACCATATCTCACCGTCTCGCGCATTTCTCACTGCCCCTCATGTGTCCCTACTGTTAAAAAGCTGTTAAAAATTGGATAGTATTTACAGTCGATGTATTACTAACAATTACGAGGCAATTTTTTACCCCAAAACCCGCGCTGGAACTTGCAACTTACATTCAAGTAAGTGACAAATTACATTTTGCTTTTACAAATTGCTTTTACCTTAGAGGGAGATGAATCGACTTAGGTACCGATGTATGCAAAAGATTTGATTTATTTACTATACTCTTTACTACAGTGCGCCCTATACTTGAGACGCCGCGATGGTGCTCTTTGAATTAAAGAGAACTTGAAAATATTCCAATGAGTGCTGTAAAGCTTCAATCGGCCACACGGGCCGGTATCGTGAGACTCGGTATTAAAAATAGCTTGAAATATTTACAACCTTTACCATACATCAAACACTCATTATCTCGATTTAGAAACCGTTTTGAATTATGCGCTGATTGTCATCTTTTTTATTTGTATTATTGTAAGCTGGCAATGTGATACCAGATAGCATCTTGCCGTTCTACACATTCTTCTTGTGTATATTTTATTTGATAAATGTCGCTTATTTAGAAATCGACACCCTACAGGTCACCCTTGTGGCAATCAATAGGAGCCCGACCGGAAGTGATGGTTCTTGTGTGGGCGTAGACGCGTGCACCTCCAATCGGCAACCTCAGGATCACCCTTACGGCAAACTATAGGTTCCCAACGGGAGTTGATGATTCCCGTGTAGATGCAGACGCATGCACCTCCAATCGCTATCCTAAGGGTCACCTTTACGGCAGCCAATAGATTCCCGACGAAAAGTGATGGTTACTGTGAGACTCTAGATGTATGCAACTTCAATTAGCACCTTTAAGTTTCAGCTTTATGGCAACCAGTAGGTCCCTGATAGCAGATGATAGTTATGTGTATGTGCTGTAAGGAAAATAACGAACCTATTAGAAAAGCGTGTATAGTTTTAATAAATTCAGAAGTATTCCCACGTTATGATTATTGATTCTTTGTTCTTAATTACGAGGGTAGTTCAATAAGTCCTTAGAATGAAGTATAAAAACAATTTTTTTGTGTAAATTTTTTTTTATTTTTCAACATAATCTCCTTGGAGCTCTATACA
>NC_046660.1:105380355-105409975 GCF_010883055.1 Belonocnema kinseyi | reverse complement strand
ATCTAGTCGGAAGTGGTGCTGACTGAAAACAGATGATTTGGAGCGATTCGCGCGCCATCTGTTGGTCATTCTAAGGACTTATTGAACTACCCTCGTATTATACTTTAAAGTACATTTCCAATAGGAAGTGGGAAGGATAGGGAATATGAGGGAAGAAAAAACGTTACATTCTATTATTTTTATCAATATTCCTTAGACCAAGCTGGAAGAAGCGAGACGACGTGGGCGGGTAGGCTGCTCGGGGCTTACTGTGAATTTTGCGGTGACACGGAGTGGTTGCTGCGACGGAGGATGGTGAGGAATGAGCCCAAGCCGTGGTGGTGCGTAGATTTTTGACGGGATGCTGTATGCTTGAATGATGTTCCTGCAGGTTATCGTCTTACACGTCAAGGGTCCGTCTAAGTACTGGGTGTGTTGCTTTGCGGAGCCGTAGAGGCGGTATGTATTATCAGACTCTGATAATACTTTGATAGACTAACCTGAAATTTTCGATATTTTATTTTATTTCGTGACACTGAAAGGTCGTCAATCGACAAAAGAATGTAATATTACTCTAAAATAAATTCTACACTTTCTAAATATTAATATTAGGACCTTTACAACTTACCTGCGCGTTTCGAGTATTTTCTCCTAAAATTCCTATGCAGTTGCAGCCCCATGTGGTAACCTTCGTGATGGCTGACATTTCCACCTAGCCTAGCATGTCGTCGCGGTACGTTATTCTAAAAAACTCATTCCGTGAAATACTTTAGTCGTTTGATACAATTGCAGAATAGGGGCGTTACCTGTTTTTTGGCTGAAAAAATGCTATTTTTTGCAAAAGAGTATTGGATTCTTTAACTGAACGATAAATGAAGCGATTTGACCAAACAGAAGTTTAAAATTATTTTTCTCTTGTTACTACAATAACTTAAATATGGATATGTCACGATATCAGAATGACCATATTTAACTCACCGTTTAGATGCTTTTAAACATACAAACGGCCAGAAACACTCCTTTGACAGAAAACAAAAATAATTTTATCAAAACCCTACCGTTTTCAACTTTTCGTGGGGGCGGGAAGACACCCCTTCTTCTTCTCGTTAATTATGATCATTGCGATATATCGTAACAGACCTATATTTGAGACGTAATAGTAACAAAAGTAACAATAATTTAAATTTTTTGCCTCATTAAACCAATTCACTTATCGTTCAACTAAAGATTCTAATAGTTTGTTGCCAAAAAAATTGTGTTTCCTGCCAAAATGGAGGTAACGCCCCTATTCTGCAATCTAATCAGTCGTGTTTTGATTCTATTATACTGATTTTTATTTGGCACATTGTCGTACGTCAACAAGAACACTAGAAAACACTGATATGCATGCAGTTATGCTAACAGGCCCTGACATTTTCAACCGCGAAAATCGGGTAATTTTAAACCGCTTCAAAATGAATGAATAATATTCCGCAATATACTCGAGTGAGTGCTCGCGCACGGCGACCATTCCGATACGAGAGTCGCAACCATATATTGCCCCTTAAGCTGACAAACTGCTTGGGCCAGCAGTTCTAGGAAAAGCTAACCGCGTGTTAATGCACTAAGAGTCAGGTGTATTTATGTGTATCATTATTGATAGTATTTTTTAAATTTCAAATAGACCCGCGGTTTTCAGCACATGAACTCTTGAGAAAGTTGCGTACCGAGGGCACATTGACACAAGGCCGAGGTAGCCAATAAACTTAGATGGACAAAAATAACCTAAAGGTCACGTTAGAGGTGATGGCCTTGAAATCCGAGCACGTATACATTTGAAGCTCGAGTAAATAGAAGTGGATCTACTGTGTATGCAAAATAATTCTTGTTACTTTCTGCATTAAACTCAGCAGCAGTTTACAGATAAATTTATATGTTAATTATATAATGACTTTATTACTATATATTTCTCAATAATTCTGATGTAAAAATTCGTTACATACCATTTTCTGGTTGAACTTCATAAGTATAACATATATATAAGAAAACCATGCATAAAACAATATGCCATAACAACCTGCATACAGAGTGATTACTGGATAAAGTATCACCTATCAAGTAAGTGATACTACAAAGGAAAAGTAAATAATAGAAATTTCTTCATTATAGAGAAAAGAGGAAATATGAGCTATTCCTCAAAGCATAGGTAAGTGCATATAAAGTGCGTCGTAGAAAAAGTATGTGAGAGAAAAATAGTGGTGATAGAGTGGAAAACTCATCGGATTTAAAGCGACACCTTGCTTTTATTGGTCTATCCGGATACGAATAAGAGAAGTGCGAATTGAGAAACTTTACGGCACTCATTGGAATATTTTCAAGTTCTCTTTAATTCACAGTGCACTATCGCGGCGTCTCAAGTATAGGGCGCACTGTAGTAAAGAGTATAGTAAATAATTCAAATCTTTTGCATACATCGATACCCAAGTCGTCTGATCTCCCTCTAAGGAGAAAGCAATTTGTAAAAGCAAAATGTAATTTGTCAGTTTAAATCCTCATAAATGCATAAAAACTGATTCTTTAAGAGACGAGTGTTTCGTTTGGTTACGTAAGTTTTCACCACATCCTGTCTCAGGCAATTTTTGTGGCATAAATTCTTATCGCAAATTTATTTGGTAAAAGTTGCTATTTCAATAAAGAAGAGATTTTAATCTCAAATAAAGAACAACTGAGTTGCATCCGAAGACGAAATTTCAACTAAATACTTGCATTTTTAAAAACAGATGATGGAATCCCTATCATAATAGAAAATTAAAAAAGAAAAATGACGAATTTCCAACAGCAGTCGGATTTTCAACCAAAAATTATATTTTAGTCAATAAGGAAAGACATCATTCAAAATCTTGAATTTTCAAGCCCAAAAGAGAATTTGTGTGCGAAACAGTTTAATTCCAAACAAAAAAGATTCATTTTTTAATTGAATTAAAAATTTAAATTAAAAGTTGTTCTCCCGCCATCGGCGGCGGGCGAAAAGCCGACCGTCAGCCCAATTCTGGCCCAAATATGGTACGAGAATAGGATAAATTGTAGCCGATTGATCGTTACGACCACAATAATGCGATTGGTCCGACTCTGGATACAGCGGTCGGTTTTACATAAGTCACCTTGATGCACCCGATGGTCGGTCATACATTGGCCCGAGTATGAGCATACCGTCGGATAAACTCTGGTTGATTGTTTCAAAAAGACCGTGAAGCTGCAATCGGCCCAACTGTTGTCAGGAGTTGGCCTGTCCGCCGACGTCACACGTGCCCGTAACATTGGGTGCAAATAACCTACTTCATTTCGATAGATTTGCTTTCGGCCGCAGTTGATCTGCTCGTATTATTGGGAGTTCGGATTGGTGTGTTACTCGTAGAAATATATAAATATTCAAAATAAACCATTACAAATTCTTAACCAAAAATAGAGACGTTTAAGGGTAAATATTTATTGTTTAAATATCTTTTAAATTATCAACTTTAGTCTCAAATCAACAAAAATCAAATTAATCTATGAAGACAATACATTACACAGTTTTTGTAAGCAAACTTCAAGTGCTTCGACAGCCGAATGGTTAGAGTACGCGGTAAAATATACTAGTTTATTTAGGGTTTGAATCCTGGACGACTAAGATTTTTTAAAGCGTTAAAGCGTGCGATTAAAAGTGTATGTAACCGTGTGTGTGAATGATATTTTTAGTAATAGTGAAAAGTGAAGATTATATAATAATAATTTTAAAAATAACTTTTCTTTTAATTAATTTTTTTCGAAGGTTGGGCCGGCGTCATCTCAATAGATAGCCCAGATATGAAACCAAATGTTGGCCCGAAGTGGAAAAGCCAAAGGTGGTTGACCGTTTTCATTTAGCTGGTTGGCCCGACCAGTAGCGCACAAAGTTGGACCGACCGTGCGACGGTTGGCCCGACCATGGGCCAACAGTCAATTCGCACCTGAGAGAAGTTAAATTTTAAGCCAAAAAACATTTTAAAAAAGGTATGTTTTCTTATATGAAATTTCATGCAGAATTGAGTAGTGATACTAGATTTTTTTTAAAAATAAGCACTATTTTTTGTAAATGTTAATTCTTTTTTTTAATTTAAAAAATGTTAATGGTGGGTATTTTGTAGTTGAAAAAATAGATAAAAATGAAATATTTCCTCAATGAATATTCGTTTATTCATAAATTTGCAATAACTGAGATATGAATAACATATTGTGCAGTCTACATAAGCATAAGGGAATTTCAGGTCGTCTATTGCCCGACATTTGCGCATTCTGCTCACAGTCTTGACCCTTGGTCATCGCAAATGCTTGAAAACAATTGGGGCATTTCATGTGAGTGTGCCCAGCTGCAGCGTTTTCGCAAAAGTGGCAACGGGAACATGACTTTTCTTAAATTACCTGAAATGTATGCAGAGCTGATTCGTCGTTTTTTAAAAATTTGGCAATTATTTTAGTAGTTGCCTTGCGCATCGTTTGCTGCTGTAAGCGACGTTGGCGATGAGGCTCGGCAAGAGAAATTGCTGCATGTTTTATAAATTTCGAACGTGAAAGTTGTGCATTATCGGAGATCACTCAGACATTTTGTAAATAAAGTATTTATTTGTATAGTTTATTTGTATTATCGTAGAATTGATCCTTTTTTATTTTTCATTATTCTATAATTTCATTAAAACAAGGTTTCTGAGCAAAAAGGTAAACCATGCATACCTTTGCAAGAAATGTGTAGTGTTGAAAATATAAATAAGTAATTATTCATGCAAATTATACTTACGTTGGCACAAAATGGAACTCCTACACTGAGAAAACGACTTTTATACCATCTTTCCCAGGCACGAAATTACCGCACGTTATAGACACTCAAGTGCGAATTCGCTCCAACTCGAACTTTCTATGCGATTTTCTTGAAAGAAAATACGCAACTGGCCGGCGCGGCGGTCCTTAGCTATCCGACGTAGTAAATGTCAGGCATATTTAACGTAATTGTGGGAAGACCTTAAATTCATTTCCCATTAAATTCTCCAACATTGAAGTTTTCTTTGTTGCGAATTCGAAGCAGTGTGCCTTCTACGCGTTAAACGAAATAGGTTTCTGCATTTTCAACCTAATAGTTAAATTTTCAAATAGAATATATTTTTAAACATGAAAATTTCCATTAAACTTTTGAATTTTCAGACCAAACAGATGAAAAAAACCGTTTTGTTTTCCGTTCGAAAATATGACCACTCAACAAAAAAGTTACTTTTTATTAAAATATTAAAATTTTCTATCAAAATGCATGGATTTTCAATCAATTGCTTGTGTCTTCAACTAAAATAGGTGAATCCTCAACGGAAAATATAATAGTTTATATTATTTCAACCAGAAAATGTCTTTAAAATGGAAAATATAAAAAAACACGAAGTGTCTTTAAAGTAACTAAAATTAAAGTTCTCGGTTACCACAAACATATTAAATAAATTAAGTTACAAGTTAATTTTTAAAATTGAAAGAAAGTTATCCAAAACATTAAAAATAACGTAATTTTTCCGTAATATATTTACTTGTAACAAGTTACTATGCAACACTTCACGTTCCTTCAGATCCTCATTTTTTTTTAATAGGGAGTATGATATAAAATAATGTTGAGGCGATTTAAAATGTTTTGGTTTTTCATTTAAGCTGACATCAGTAAAAATTGGAATTTATTGTATTATCTTCTTTCACTTCCATAGCAAATTTTTTTATCAAACTGAATTAAAGAACAGCTTTTGAGATGTAGTCTTGAAAAAAGAAATTTTAATCTGCTTTCGCATAACGGGAGAGAGCTTTTAGGTAATTTTGAGAGATGACATTCAAATATTCCTTAAAGGACTTTTCGACTCATGCTCTCGTTTTTTCTATTTGAAGTCTATGAATTATCAAGATGAACCGCCTCTTATCTTAAGAGTTTTTTCATAACTCACGATTCCCCACACGCTTTTGATAAATTTCACTTCCCTTGGTATAGTGGTTAGTATGATTATATTTCCAAATACATTCAGTCCTTTTGGACGGCCCGTACTTTATCAACGGACCAACAGGTTTTAAAAAAGCACGTTCTTGGCTAAAGGAACTCGACTCGTATCGCTTGATTATGGAAATCCAAGGTTTCACACCACTAACGTCCTCGAACGAAACACCGATCTATATATTTTCCTTCGGTTGATTATGCGCCCCTGGAGAATTTTTTGTTTGTTGAAGGAGGGATTTTTATAATCAGAGTAAAAAATTCCAAAGCACGCATATTATGGATATGTTGAAATCACTTCTTGATAAAATAACTTTCAAATTTATAAACGCTTAATATATCCAGTCTTCAAAGCAAATTATTGTTATGATTATTCGGAAATAATAGATTATTATTTATTTAAATATTTTCTTATTCAATTTAGTTACTAAGGTATTGTTACTCAGGCGAGCAGTCAAGCGTGGCCAAACCAACGCGGAGCGGGCTTCAATGAGTTAATTCACGCTCAAGTTCAGCCCCAAAATCGGCGGTATGAAAGAATTTCACTGTACTTTACAATAAATTTTTAAAAATAGGACAATTTCTAAACGTTAAAAATTAAATACTTTTAGATCAGAATTTTCAAAATTAGAATAATTAAAATAAAAAAGAATTGAAATGGTATTTTTCTAACCAAAAACGGTAAAAATTGATTAATAGAAAAATTTCAACTTTTGATTTTAAATATAGTTTTCAATTTGAGCGATTTAAATTTAACAATTTTAAATTGAAAACTAAATTGACTCTTTCGATGTAAACACTTCTGAAATTCTAGAGTTTTAGACAAATTTTCATTAAATCAAAACATAAACTGAATTATTCTGAGAAAAATTTATAAAATAATATTGATTTAGTTGAAACTTAAACGAATCCAAAGTCCAATAAAAACTGAAAAAAATGTATTAACCTTTTAATATGTCTATTATTTTAACTAAATTTAAAGAATTTAAAAAACCCTAATTATTAATTATTTTAAAATTGAAGCAATTGAATTTCAGTTCACTAAATTGACACTTATGAAAGAAATTTTTTTAATAAAGCATTTAAAATTGAACAATTTTAAGTTTCTCAGTTAGAAATTGCTTTTTTAATGTTTAGTATGAAATTTTTGTAAGTTTGATTTAAATTTTTTTAAATTCTGTTATATTTATTACCTAGACATTTAATTCAAGATTGTTTAACAACAAATCTTTTAAACTAAAAATTGTAAAACCATTTATTCTTCTGATATAATATTCGAATTTAATGTAATTTCGAAGAATTTAAAACGCTGTCAATTGTATACGTTTAAAAATGAAATCTAACTTTTGAATTTTGAGAATTTAAATCTAAAATTATTCAACTTAAAACCGTCTAAAATTAAAACCAAACAATTTAGAATATTTAAATCTAAAATTATTAAACATATAACTGAGTATCAATGCTTTTAATATCAAATGTTATCATTTTCAAGGTTCAATAGTGAATTTACTCTGACATTTTTAATATTTGAATTTAAAGCTAGTATATACTTGGGCAGATTTGCATATTCAAAACTATTTAATCCTGATGGTTATCAATTAAATATTATTGTAAATATTAGCATTCATATTCTCTATATAAATCCAAAACATTTTAAGGTAATCTCTGAATACAAAAAGAAATTTCCGGTCTTTCCCAGCTTGTCAAAAATGTTTTCAGATCATTAATAATGCTTATATTCAGTAGAAAGAGCATGAAGAACCTTAGCACACTTGCTACAGAAAGAAATTTTTTAAATTAATATTAAAAGGCTTCTAAATCTTTAAAGAAGATAGTAACCAAGCAAAAAAATACTGCAAGTTCTTTTTTATTAAATAAAAAAAAGAAACCTAATTAATCTATTCTTCCTGTACGAAAAAAGAAGATACTACTCTTAATTCAAAAAAGTATAATTTATTTTTGAGCGCCTAGTGTATTCGAAACTATAATAATTAAAAATTAAAGTTTTGAAGACAATAATTATGATTAATTCGTAAGTATCGTATAATGAAGTATCGATTAATATTCAAAGTCATAAAAAAGATTTTTTGGAAAAAAAGTGTGATTCTTATTTTTAAAAATTACTGCTATTTTTCTGTAGAAAAAAAATCAATTTTTAAATGGTACATCATTATTATACTGTTAAGCTATTTCCCTTTAAGGGTATGCATTCGATACTTATTTGTTTATTTCAATATGATACGTGAAATTTTCGAGAAATGATTTTTTTGAAGTTCCGCGTTCACAAAAAAGAGCCTTTTTTCAACCGCTCATACTAAAAAATGTAATATAGTTACAAAAATTCGTCCATAAGATGAAACTCGCGTCTTTTCTTCAGCTTTTAAATAAGCTATACCAAAACAAAACCTTATTCCTTATTTCATGAAAAAAGTTCAAAGTTAATAAACAAATAATAATTTCTCACACTTGGACCTGATTTTTTTTCTTTTTTTTTACTGAAAAAAAGTAGTACGAACGCTTTTTTCAATCCTGGTAAAATTTGAGATTGGAAATATGAATACTTTCGGAGTAGTGAATTTTTCAATCGCGGCACGCACACACGGAGCCAACCGCAGCGCGACTAACTCGGACTTGAGCAGTTTTCCACCCCTAAACGCTGAATTGCATTCAATTGTGAACTCGCAAAGCTGTTATAATATAAATGATGGGATTTTATACAATTTAAAATAGTAGGTGGAAAACGTTAAATGGCATTGAGACTCAAATTATAATTTGTGGTAGGTTTTTTATTATCCTTCAAATCGCACTATAAATTGTTAGGATTTTTTTACTGTAATTTCTACTTTTTTTTCAAATATTCGAAAAGTGACTGCACTATTTCTTAGATTTGGATTGACGTTTGACTTCCGGCTTACAAAAACTTAATATTTCAAAAGTGTCATTGGAAGATAAAACTTTCATTTTCAATTCGTGGTCTCCGTATGGCTCAACATAGTGAAACAATGGTGTTCCTGAAATCGTTTTATATTTTTCGAAACGATTCTGAAGAAATTTTTCTGCTTCTGCATAGTCTTCCGAACATTTGTATATAACTGAAATATTGGGTAGAGAAGATGCTTTTCTAGCCCACTCGTACAATTCATTCGTGGTCAAAATTTGACAATCATTGATCATTTGCAAACTTGCCCGACGGGCCATTCTTTTGATAGTACCTCCAGCACCGTCGCAAGGCCCTTTTCCATGGGACGTCGCGTGAAAATTTCACTTTGCAGGGCGTTGAAAGTCATGTTCGTGATGAAAAATGTTCGCAAAATGTTTCACATTTTTGAATTGCTGAGGAGCGCTGTCAGAAAAATAAAAGCGCTTGCGTACATAAATACATACACAGCTATCGCGTCATGTTTCTTGCAATCAGAAATAATTACTAATGTTTTGTGTTCGATTTTGCTATTAATTTTATAATAGAAAACAATATGGAATATTGCCGCTTGGTCGTTGTTCCAATGAAAGTTATTAAACTCTCATCACTCTTAAGATTTTTTTTTAATTTGAAGATGTGAATTTTGTTTTCCAGCAATAGAAGAATGCTTAAGAAATATTCTTACAGCTTTGCAAAAACTTTGGACAAACTTATCTATAGTTTTTGTTATTTTTTCCAAACTTCTTTTTGGTTTCGTAACCCATAGTTTGTGCGTGATATTATTTACTCCATTCTTTTTGAAAACTGCGGTAATTTTTTCTGACATTTGATCGTTAGTTGGACAATTTTCACATTGTCCAAATAAACTTTCTTCTCTAGGATTTTCACACAAAAAATATAGCAAAATATATTCATACTGCGAAACGCGATAATTGTTGCTTTCCATCAATTTAACCAATTGACTGCCTAAAAACAACGGGAATCTTAACGTTACAGAAAAAAACTAAGATATTTACTGTTTATTACCTGAAGTCATCAGTCTCATATTTTCTTAAATGGGACACAGACAAACATATTGCGTCCCACCAGCACCAGCAAAAATACAGTGCTCGGGTCGGAGTGAGCAAAATTTCGAAAAACTTATTTTGATCCCTTCATTTTCACGTGTGAATCGTTTATAAACGTCTTGAAGATTCTCAAAAATTAATCTTCTTTGAACGATGCATTTTTTCCCATCCATTTTTACCGATTTCGTGTACTTCTGACCTAGAATCATTACACTTACATCATCACGTTCGTAAAATTGTTTTACTTTAATTATTATTTCGGGGGAAAATGATTTTTCTGTGAAAAAAGAAAAATTCATTAATTTTCAAGGAAAAGACATCAATGGTTTGATAAAAAAGGAGATATTACTTTTTGTTCCCGGAATCGCTAAAATCCCTTTTTTCTTTGCGAGATTCCTTGCTTTTGCAACAAGAAATCTTGATGTGTTCATCGTTTGCGTTGTTTTTCGAATACTTCAGGTTTTTGAAAAAAGAGTTAAAATTCTCATTCTATCAGATTTAGTCGCATCTTTCTCATGAAATTTTTGTTTTAATTCGTTAATATAACCGAAAAGCAAATCTTGTTCATCCTCAAAAACCAATCGATCTTTTGAAATTTAAGATATGCAACCAGCAATGTTACATAACAACATTACAAATGTTGCAAAAAATTACAAAATAAAATTATTTTTTTAAATGCTACAAGAGAACTATGTACCTCTGAATGATTGCTGAATATGGACAAACAGTCAGTTCAGTTATATACAAATGTTTGGAAGACTATGCAAAAGTAGAAAAATTTCTTCAGAATCGTTTCGAAAAATGTAAAACTGAGAATGAAAGTTTTATCTTCCAATGACGCTTTTGGAATATTAAGTTTTTGTAAACCGTAAGTCAAACGTCAATCATAATCTAAGAAATAGTGCAGTTACTTTTTCGAATATTTGACGAAAAAGTAGAAATTACAGTTAAAAAATCATAACAATTTAGAGTACGATTTCAAGTATAATAAAAAACTTACCACAATTTATAATTTGAGTCTCAACGTCGTTTAAAATTTTCCACCTAGTATTTTAAATCGTATTAAATCCCATCATTTATAATATAGCAACTTTGCGAGTTTACAATTGAATTCAATTCAGCGCTTACGGGTGGAAAACTGCTCAAATCCGAGCGAGTCGCGCTGCGGTTGGCTCCGTGCGTTTTTCTCCGTGATTGAAGCGTTCGGGCTACTTTTTTCAATTAAAAAAAAGAAAAAAAAATAAGTCCAAGTTTGAGAAATTATTATTTGTTTATTAGCTTCTAACTTTTTTCATCAAATAAATAATAAGGTGTTTTTTGATATAGCTTATTTAAAAGCTGAAGAAAAGACGCGGGTTTCATGTTTCGGACGAATTTTTGTATCTTCATAACATTTTTTAGTATAAGCGGTTGAAAAAATGCTCTTTTTTGTGAACACGGAACTTGACAAAATCATTCCTCAAAAATCTCACGTATCATATGGAAATAAAAAAATACGTATCGAATATTTTTGAGTAATAAACCGAAAAAAATATCAAATGGAAAAAAAATGTGGTGGCTAATTTTGTGTGGAGTGCCCCATAGGTTTTTTAGATTGATCGAGAATTCTGGTGTTACTCATCATAATTTTGAAAATTTAATCTTTGTAGTGTAAAGTGAAGAATTAAAAACTTGACAATAAAGGGAAAGAACTTTATGGGGAAGACAATTTTATAAAATGTGAAACTGACGTATAATTATTCATAAGCTCTCGCACTGATGTGATAGACAAAATAGCGAGTCAATAAACACCCGAAAAGCGAGATGAAACTTAGGAGCTTCAATATGAACAGAATTAATAAATCGTAGATTATTATATATAGTAATAATAAAAGATATTGATGTTAATTTTTTATGTGTACTGGTCTAAAATCAGTAATTTATTAATATTTATTTTTATTTTCAAGTTGTGAAAAAATATTCTCAATCTCCGATTGGATGTGGGCCTTCAAATTCCCGTGCTGATGCTCTTACCCGCTAAGCTTGGGAGAAAAGGAATTACGTCGGAATTCAACTTGTAGGGCATCAGACCAGCAATCTGAAAGAACTGGGTTCGGATCCCAGCGTGGCTTGAGAGCAATTTTGGCACAATTTAAAAATAAAAATCAATTGAAAAAAAAAATTTATTTTAGACCAGTATACAAAAAACAATTAAAATAAAATTATTTAATAAGTTCCGTCATGAAAAAAACCATAACATTAAAAAATATATAACAATAATTACCTTCTTTACTTTCGCTAAGAATAAAACATTATTAAATAACTTTTCTAATTTTCTAATTATATTATACTAGACTGTAAAGAAGCATATACTTGTATTAAGTGTAAGGTTTAGAGAATCATTTTTATTACAACCATGATGTACTCTTAATCCTGAATTAACCCCTTAATATACCAGCATGTTTCAGAAAACTTGGAACTTCCTGTAATATTTGTGTGAAAAGGAGATTATGAATATATCAAATCAAATTAATATTTATTTAATGTGTAAGATTTCTATAAAACTCACCCAACTGGCTCTATCTAAAACTACAGAGCAACATAATAATCTACTTGATAGGATTTATTATTATTGCTGCACTCATTTAATATTTTATACTATTTATGCTACTAATCTACTGCCATTAGATAACACGTAGAGAAATCCTTTCATTTTGAATATCGATCATTTATTTAAGAAATTGGTCAACTTATTTTGTCACATTCAACTAATTTAATTACACTTATTATTCAAAGAATTGCATTAGTTTTGCGTTATATCCAAGTTCTACATTTTTAATTTTATTTTCAAGAAAAACGTAACTTACAAGATAATTGTAATCTTTTTCTGGTTTCTAGGAAGGCAATATGTCCTGTTTAATTTTATTTGAATGATTTTAAATAAAGTTCTGTCGATAGTTTAGACATTTCTGCTCTATACTCAATGAATGTTGAATGGGCTTAAAGTTCCTCCAACTGGCTTTGGCTTCATTTTCCACGACGTTGACTTACTTCTATTAAAGCTGCGCTTTTCGTAATCAGAAACATTCAACTAGCATTTGTGTAATAGCCTAATTAGGGTGTATGCTAAATTTTGTCTATGAAGTTTCCAAACAATTTTTCAGGAAATTCTCCAATCTTTCTTGCCTTTAAATATAGGGTCCTCTTACGGTAGAAGCATACATACTATGCATAATGGACTGCGACATGCATCATTTACTCGATTGAAATGTTAACATTTATTTTTAAATTATGTTTTTAATAATTTTTAGGAATTTCAATCTCAAGAAATAAAATAGTAATTCAAAAAGCTCAAGGAAACAATGAGAAATTATAAATTATATAGAAATGAAATGTACTTCCTGCGCAAAAAATAAAATCAAGAACAATTCCCGAATTTTCTCGGCATTTTTTTTAATTCCCGGATTTTTTTTAATTTACGAACAGCACAAACCCTGCCAATATAACTTAAATAACTTATTGTCAAAGATTTGAAAACAAATATATCTATAACATGTCCACTACTTTTTGTTTTAAGGCCATTTTTATAAATTATGATTATAACTATCATTATTTCCTTCTCTCGAAATCTAAATTATTGCAAACACAGCCACTGGTTTACTTTAGTAAGAATTTCTACTACTTGCCTGTATTTCACTATTTCATTTCTAATTTCTTACAATTTCACTTAAATTTTATTTCAAAATGAGTAATAAATATTTACTGAAATAATTAGTGACCGTCCTTTTACTAATTCATATATGGAACGTTAAAAATAATAACCAAAATATTTGTAAATCGAACATGAACATAATAATATAATTGTTACAATGTTACGTTATTAAATATCAGAAAATTTAACTCTTTTTTTTCTTCCAATATCAGAAATATTTAATTATTTTCTTTCCAAAATCAAAAGTAATCGCTCCATGAGATAATGTATAAACGTTTCAAATAGTAAAATACGAATTTTAAAAGTTTTGAATACAATTTTTTTTAATTGAAACAATTTTTAATTTAAAGATTTTTAATTTTGGGCTGATCACTTTAAAAGATTTCGAAAACATTTAAATTACAAAATTTAATATCCTTACATTTAAGCATTGATGACATTTGAAAAAAACTGTTTACTTATTAAAAATAATAATTATTAATAATCACTTCAATTTTTTATGGGTTCATTTTTATCAACATTTTTTTAGATATTAAACACATTTTTAAGCATATTAAATAGTTAATATGAACAAAACTTAAAATATATTTTACATTTGTATTCTAGAAAAGGAAACTGTTTAAAAATAGTGTACCTTGAGGGATGAGAACTTGAATGGTTTATTTATAAGTATAAAGTTTAATAGACTTTATTTTTATATTTACTTAGGAAACTTATGAAAAATAAAGCTTTAAAATGATAAAAGACAGTTTTCATAAGGAGGCATGGTTAGGTTGACCACACACGACAGTATCTACTGGTCAGTTACATGTCCGAAGTTCGGCCGACCATTTAGCATCGTTACTACTGCACATTATACCGAGTATCATCATTCTTCTAGCAAAGCCCCCACAAAGGCACAAGCTCCCACTGCGACACAAATTATAATCACCACTTTCGTGCTATTAAGAACTCTTACGTTTATAAACAAATTAAAAAGCGCTGAAACTTACTCAGGTAAATCTACTCACTTTTTCTTTTTCAAGAATGAATTTTTTTCTTCTAAATGGATTTGAAAAAACTAGAGGTATGCCAAATTGAATAAAAAACCAACCCAGTTGGTCCTGACGCAATTTTATCGGGTCTTATCGGGCCGGTTTGGATATTTTTGCGTTCTCAACCTAGCTCACAAGCTTGAAAAACTGATTGCACAAAAAGCTATCTGCACATTAATACCACAATAAAACGCCTTGGATTCATTAGGACAATTTCTTCTCATCACAAAAAATATGAAACTAACTATTAAAAATGTAATTTGGTCGAATTTTTGGCTTGATATTTATTCTGAATGGAAAATACCTAATTAATTCAATTATACAAATCGTTTCAAAAGGGCCCTTTAAAAGGAAAATCTGCAAGGAAAAGAATAAGAAGACAATTTTTTTTAAAGACAAATATTTGTTTTAGACAATTTGAAATAAATTTGCGCAGATTAATAATGTCTTTAACGAAGCGATAAATTCTAAAGAGATTGTCAGTATCTTATTTCTGTCAATGACAATATTTTTATCTAAGTTTCTTCTCATAAACTTATTACGCGAATGAAGAAGGTTGCATACTTATGCAACAGTATACTGTGCGACAACGGAGCGTTTAAGGTGTTTTCAGCACACACAAAAATTGGCGTACAAAAATACAGGCATAAGAAATAGCACTTCTCATGCAGTTGTTATCTGCATTCTGTTTCCAAGGTTGAACAATTTTCCAGCAAGAAAATTTCTTCCTAGTGCCGAGAATAACCAATTTAATTTAAAAGTTTAATGTGGTGCACATTTTTGATCAATAAAAAAATGTTGAAAGAATTAACCGATAATTGTTACATTAATTGAATTGTAAAATTCTAATTTTGCACAATTTCTAAAGAAAAACATTTTTTGTTTCTAATAATAATTATTCTGAGGGTTCCATCAACTAACGACCTTCAGACAATGGAATGAGCATATTCAACATTTTTCTGCGGTTGACATTCCAGTCAGTTTTCAATGAGTTAGGGGAAAAGTTTAATAGAATGCTAGCCTTGTAGCGACGCTTTTTCAAGAACGAAGCGAAGTAATTTTTTGCGGCTATTATATGATGCAACAATTGAGAATGCTGCACCTGGTTAAAACGATCTTTATAAAATGTTGATTAAGACCAGTATTAGATTCCACTAACTACTTAAAGAAAAATATACTCTTCGAAAAGATTAATTTTATGAAAAAAATTACTTACTTACTAAAATTCTCATGGTTAAAAAATGTGTACTTTTATATTTTCATTTTTATTTTATCACTTACTATAATAGTATTACTTTGTTGAAAAAAATAACGGCATATTAAATTTCGAATAGAAATAGAAAAAATAATTAGTGTTCTTATTCTGTGAACAAAATTTACACTTTCTTTAGCCTTTTTAATTCTTACCCACTCATTTTCCCTAATACTGTATGAAATGAATTTCCCAACTTTCTCAGAATGAAATTTTGTTTCCAACTTTCCTTGGTTTTCCAAAAACCTTGATGCACAGATGGTCATTGAAACTCAAATAAATGAATGGAAATGTGTATTTGATTTGCTTTGATATTAAATTTTTATAATATTTTTTTTTCAACTCAATACCTAAAATTAATTTATGCAGCACATGAAACATTATTACGACCATTAGTAAAATTATAACCTTTCAAAGTGAAAAACCACACCTTATAACACTCAAAAGGTATACAAACTAACAACTTTTTCCAGATTTATGCGTTAACTCTATTTCAATTTTTAGTAAATATATTTCTCTCCTCTACTTTTATCCATGTAGCAAAAATTCTATAATTTTAAATCTGGTTTTATCATTGCGTTATTCCTTTCAATGCTGCTATTGAACGGTATTGTATTTTATAAATTCAACGTATTTCTCCTCCCAACTCTATCCTTTTCGTCTCCATTGTATCCCTTATATGATTTACAGGGATGAAATAAGTTTCAATAAATAAATAATTAAATTCAGAAGTGGAAGAGAATGATAGAAAAAAAATCAGCCCGCTGTGCAGGCATATTCTCATCACCCTCAAGGCGCGCGGCTCGATTGTGTATTTAACTCGCGCTACGCGCTTGGTTTTTGTATTTCACCCATATTTATGAAAATACCATTTAAAATTAAAGGTCAAAGCATCGAAAAGTGTAATTTGATGATTGCGAATTCTCTTTTCCTAAAGCTTCTTCGGCTTTAACGAACACATTTTTATCATGCACCTTGTGATTCGCACTCTATTTTGTCCAAAATGTGAAATTTTCTACATTATTTTCAACATTATTATGTAAAATATATATTGTATTTATTTACGTACCTCGGTCTGGTATATAGCTAATTCAGATATTGCAAAATAATGTAAAGGTTTTATTTTTTACCTTGATATTAGCTCTTTATTTTGCAATAAGTTTTATTCTCAGCTATCTTGAAAAATTCATAATTACAATAAATTTATATTATTAAAATCCAAAATATGCATTGCTATTAGAAGGGCACATTATATACAAAAAATGGTTATTTAACATTATATTCAAACTTGTTTCGTTTTTTTCATAAAATTAATTTGTTCACTTTCGATGTTATTTTTACGATTTAAACCAAAAATACGTATGCAAGCTGAAAGGGGTTGAAAAACTTTTTTATTCATTATTCTTGTATCTTGTGTTGTTTTTTCAAAAATTAAAATTTTTATATTAGGTCTTATTTTTTACGATTAGAAGAAAATACATTCGTCCCATCTAGAAATGATTAACAACAACTTTTAAGATCATTTTCGGGTAAACATTTTTTGCCTATTAATTTTTTTGATACCTCGTATCGTTTTTCAAAAAATTTAATTTTTTTATTTAAATTTTATTTTTACTTAAAACAAAAACTACGCCTCCTACGAGGATGGGTGAAAAGTATTCGGCCTGAGCTAGAGATGGCGCCAGCAGGTCAAATTTTTAGCTTCTATTCTATAGTACTATATTTCACTAGCTAGTATATTAATTCTTAAATCTATTGTTCTATTAGTATACATTTGAGAGCCTACTGAATAATACACCTCGATTGTTTGTGCAAAAATGGAAAAAACAGAGAAGCGTGCGGTCATGAAATACTTCTATTTAAAAGACCTAGCACCACTTCAAATTAAAGAAGAAATGGATTCCACACTGAAAGACTCTTCTCCATCATATTCGACGGTTAAAGAGTGGGTTTCTGAATTTAAGAAAGGTCGCACGAGCACTTTTTACGAACCACGTTCAAGGCGCCCCGTTGAGATCGAAAATCCCGTAATGATCGAAAAAATGCATAAAATGGCGATAGAGGACCGCAGATTAAAGGTAAGTTAGATAGCTAAGGCTACTAGGATGTCAACTGAATGTGTACGCAATATTTTACATGAACATTTGGGCATGGAAAAGCACTGTCCTAGATGGATGCCACGTTTGCTAACCGTCGATCAAAAATTGACCCGGAAAACTGTCTCAATCGTCGGTCCTCGCGATGGCTAAAATCAACGAATTGTAGTTGGAATTGTTCCCCAATCCACCATATTCACCAGATTTTTCCCCCAGCGACTATCATCTGTTCACTAACCTTAAAAAATGGCTCAAAAGTAAAAATGTCAGAGCAACGAGGAAGTGATCGATGCTGTAAATTAGTATTTTGAGGCATGTGACGAATCGATCTAAAAAAATTACATCACTGCAACTTATGTCGCTGATAAAAAAATGTAATTGCTTCATTTCCAATTTTTTTTACGAATAAAACAAAAAATTCAAAAATTGGTTAATACCAAGTTTTTAGATCTTTTTTAAGTGCATAGTTTTTGTATAATAATCTTTTTTCTCTTGCATACTTTGACGGCAAAATGGAATTTTTTATTTTTCCTAATATTTGCTCGATCAAAATTAGAATTTCTCGAATTTTCAAAAAAAAAAATTTTAATCGTTATGATAATCTTGTAGGGCTTTCAAAAATCCACTTTTTTTACGTGTCGTGTGTTTTTTGGCCTAAAATGTTAATTTTCTGTTGTTTCCTTGGATTTTGAAAATGTTCTAACATTGACAATTTTCTTTTTATTGAAAAAAGTCATAAGATCAATCGCCCTGCAGATTTTCAAAATGTTCCAAATTTCTGAATTTTTATTCAAAATAGCTGACGAGCAAAGAACTTAACCATCAGTTTCTGACAAGAAAAAAGTCTACCAGAGGCCAATCTAATAGAATGATTTTTTTAAACGTATTCGTGCTCACAAACAGGTAAACATACAGACAGACTCATTCAAAAAACCTGTTTTTCCGGTTTAGAGGGCCTCAAAACGTGGACATTTGACCAAAATCGGGGAAGGAAGTCAAATTTTACACAAATTTAATACCTTCTCTTATGAGAATGTAAAAAAGCAGGAGCATATTTGCGAAAAATTATGGGCTAAATCTTTTTATGCTTTTATTGAACTGAATTATTTTTATGCTTATCAGATCAGATCTGAATATCGGGAAGGCATATTATGGGCATATAAAATTTGTTATTGCTCATAAATTTAATCGTGAATGTCAATTCTCTTGAGAAATTGGGAAGAATGATAATCATTGATGATTTGTTAGCCTCAATAGATGTATGCAAAGCAGGCGAGAACCGGGCGGTGAATGATGAAATTAATAATTAATTCATACATTATGTATATTCGTCGGCACTAAGGGTGTCTGGTAACTCAAACATGAGAGTTAATCGAGTCATCGCAACCACAATTTCTTATCTTCAGTTGTTCCTGAAGTAATAATGAGGGTCTAAACTCAATCTAAGAAAAATGTAAAACCAGAACTGGATCTTATCGTAATTTGACTTAATTGGCAATATAATTTCTTCAATAAGAATTTAAAATGCAAATAAATTTTTATATGTTATATCATTCATTTTTCACTATTAGTATTAATATCAATGAAATAGATATGAGTTGTTTCGGACTTAATAAGCAATATTCAAAATGTTAAAGCTGAAATTTGCTGTATCTTGTATATTAGTTTGTTTCAAATAAGAAACTTCCTCATTTACTATATAGTTAGAAATGACGAGAGATAGGATGGATGGTTTTAATATCTCCAAGTTCGCTTTGATCTCGAATTTAAAAAGAAAAGAATCTACTCCAAAAAGTTTTTCAAGAAATTGTATATAGATTAATAACGGTCCACAGAATGGATTAGACTTTTTAAGAATATTTATTGAAATATCCTAAATCGCCACTAAATTATTATCTGTGATAAAGAAGTTTCTGTACAAGAGTTTGATCAATTAATTTTTCAACAAAACAGAGAGAACATTTCGTAATTTAACTTTACAAATTAAAACATTCGTGTGCTTATACAAAAATCTGTTCTTATAGAAAGAAAAAGATTTTCTGTAATATATGCACTAAATTAATCTAATGATGAGAATGTACTTTAGCAATTCGAAAAAACCCGGATTTTCACATTTCAGCTAGCGGAGCAATTTTCGAGAGATTTTAGATAATCGAGCAAAGTTCCTAAGCTTGTTGACACACACTTTGCAGGGGTCATCTAGTGTGGTCCAAATACCCAGACATAAATTATTTGATAAGCTTTGTCTCGCTTCAAATGCGTACACGGTATTTTGGTAATAAATCACTATTGAGGGCATTTGTAACCCATTCGATGCTCCTCAAATTTCTCTCTATGTGGCTTTTGAGTCCACAGAAAGCTCCCCTTTATTATCCGCGAACAAATTTCGAATTCCCCTCCACCAAATTGAATTAAGGAAATATTGATGAAAAAATTCAATTCAAACCTTATATAAAAACAAACATCCAGGATGCAAATTTTTATTTCAAAAGTTCGAATTTTTCATTAATAATTCATTTATTCAATACTACGAGGACTGGTATGATGATAACTTTTTCTTTTTCTGTACAATTCTAATACTTCTTTATTATCCAGACAACGGTCTGGTTAAATATGATTTCTTTCTCTCTTGAAAATTAACTTTTTTGTCTAAAATTCATATTGTTAGGTTAAAAATGTAATGTTTTTATAATAAATATGGTATTTTGGTACAAAAATTACACAATTCAGTATTAAATTTCACCACTTGGTCGAAAGTTGAACTATTTTGTTCTTCTTTATTCCTGATGTGTCCCCTAAACTTAGCAATTCCATTTTTCGTTTAAAACTTATCTTTTTTAGTGGAAAATTCAACTATCTGGTTAAAAAAATCTGGCTTTTGTTAAGACTTGGTATTTTTTGAGAGAAATGTAAATATTTGGATTAGAATTTATGTTTGCGTTTTGTTAAAAATTCGCCTTTTTCATATAAAATCCATTTATTGGTGAAAAATTAAGCCTTTTATTTGGTAATTAATTTGTTTTAGTTGATTATTTACGTATTTTGTAGAAATTTCATCTGTTTGGTTAAATTTAACTGTTCATGGTTTGAAATTAAAATCTTTTATTGTTAAAATACCATAACTTTTGCGTTTTTTGCTAAAAATTAATATTCTTAGGTAGAGGATTCATCATTTTAGTTTAGTACTGAAGGTATGTTATCTACTTCTGTTGCTTTATTTTGCTTTTGAATTCTCCAATGCCAGCTAAAATTCCAACGATATTATTGAATTTTGTTAATATTTATCCTATAATTTCAAAGTGTGCTGATTTTCACTCATGCTTTACTGAAGCATATTTGAAGTAACAATGTAACAATTACACAGGCCAACATGGTTTTGTTGTTGGAAAGTGGAAGGTCATTTCCGAAAAATTTTTTACGTAAAATCCGAATCATGGGTCAGAATTGGCCCATTTTCAGGATTTTAAGATATTTCAGGTTACGTACCCAAAAATGCGATTTTTGGCTACTTTTGAGGTTATGTACAGAAGACACACTAATTTTTGGGATTTTTTCTTTAGTTGTATCGTATACTACTGCTCTTTCTCTTTAATTTGAGAGTCGCAGAGTTCAATTAACATTCTTCTTTAACAAGTTACGCCAATTTGAAATTACGAGATATGTCCCATTATGTCTTGAGCATTTGCTTTAAATACTTTGAGGCAGACATTTTCTACTCCGAACACGCCCAAGTATGTTCAAATTTTCAAGAGAAAACACCCAGCAGAAAATGAAATTAGCGTAACTTGTTAAAGAAAAATGGCAATTAAACTCTCGTCTCTCAAATTAAAGGGAAAGAGCAGCACTATATGATAGAACTAAGGAAAAATTCCCGAAAAATATTGTCTCTTCTGTACATAACCTTAAAAGTGGCCAAAAACGCCATTTTTTGGTACACAACCTCAAATATCTTAAAATCCTGACGTGATGGGCCAATTCTGACCCTGGATTCGGATTCTACGTAAAAAATTACTTCGGAAATGACCTTCCACTTTCCAACAACTGACATGACCCTGTTATTTGCAGGCCTGTGTTATTGAAGTAATTTTAGCCATTTTAGCTTTTTTTAACACTATTCCTAAATCTTTTATTCACCAAAAATATAATCTATTTAATGTCTTGCCACGTGCATCTTCTGAAATAACGTATTTAAAATTACCAGCTTATCTTTTTGAAAAAAATTCCACTAATATTTCTCCTCGCCCATTCCAGATTCTTATACTACACTGAGAAACTTTGTACTGGAAAAATTACTAAATTAGGTTACAATCGAGGGACCAAGGCGATAATACGTATATTTTAATTCAATAGTCGTAAGCTATGCTATTTTTATTTGAAATTTTCCTATTGATAATACGAAGTCTTAGTATTTTTTATAGTAAAATCCTAGATAGGATAAATTAGTAGGGACATAATTAAATTATATAAAATGAGTAGAAGTAATAAGTACCTAAAATAACATTAAAGACTACATTTGTAAGAAGAATTATTATTGTCTGTACGAATAGAAATTATAATATAACACTTTCTATTTCTTGTATTATAGAGTAAGAAAAATTCGGAAGATAGCTCTCG
This sequence comes from Belonocnema kinseyi, assembly GCF_010883055.1. Lineage (NCBI taxonomy): Eukaryota > Metazoa > Arthropoda > Insecta > Hymenoptera > Cynipidae > Belonocnema > Belonocnema kinseyi. The sequence goes on along the minus strand of NC_046660.1, from coordinate 105,387,315 downwards.
AATATTAGTAAGTGACTTAGTCAGCGAGCCTAACGTTAGACCGAGTGCAGCCGAGCGTAAACGATGTCAGCCGACGAACGCTACATTAATGTAAAATTTTGGAAATCTTCAGTTATTTTAATTAAACTTTTTATTTTGTTTCATATTTTTAATGGTATCTACTTCGCTTTACTGAAATTCCTTAAAGTTACCAATCACCCAATTTGGTTTGATGCAAAAGATCCTTATTACAATAAATTATGATAATTAGAAAAGTTACAATTGAAAAACAAATTGCTGCCTCATTGGAGACCCGTGTTCGATTCCCACCAGCTTTATATTTATTACATTTTTCTGTTTCAGCTTGTAATATAATATTCCTGCATGTATATAATAATGTATAAACTCTATATAATCATGTGTATTGTACAATTGCAATTTGAATAAATATAATAGTGCGAAAGAGTTCAAGATCCCACAATAAATAAGTCTGCATTTACGCCGTATGCTTGTGTAAAGGATACGTGTGTCGTAACCTTTAACGCGACGCGGCGCATGTTGGGTTTATTTTTTTTCGTCTGCTAAAATGACTGCACCAACTTTTATTAAGTCACTTACCAAATCAGTGCACCGGTCTCTCTCGACGTTACTATAGTCTTTTGCAAATATTTCAATCTTCTGCAGATATTAATGCAAGAAATTAAACATTTTCATCTACCGAAATTAGAAAGTGGCCATAATACATTGCTTGCTGGTTTACTACAGAGCTTTGTAAATATACTTCAAACCTATTTTGAAATAAATGTAAAATTTTTTTATTCTATTTCAATAAATTTTGTAGTTCGGCATGTAGTTACTACTATCGGCGAGAAAACTATAGGCATCTGCCTTTGAAGCTCAACAACTTAGTCAAAAAAACGCCAGCGCAACAAAAAAATAGTCATTTAAAAGCTGAAAGTGTTCTACGTTAATGAGCTTGAAGACGTGTATGTAGAAAAATTGTTGTGCTTAGCAGACTGAAAAATGTAAAAAAAAGTAAGGATTTTTGGGTACATTTAAGTAAAGTCAAGTTTAGAGTATTATGTCTTATACAAGGGGCAATGGGAAAAATTTGAAAAAATTCATGAGTATGAGAAAAACTGTTGTGAACCAGTTGCAGTTGAAAAATTCAAAAAATAATAAAAATTGTTGCTTAGAAGTACAAAAATGTGCAACTATATTACCTTCAGTTCTAATACAGATATTAACGCGATTCAAACTGCAAACTCTAATGGATAGGTTCTGTATTTATTTTCAATCACCCGGAAGGACGTGTTAGTCTTATTTTTTGTGGAAATGGCGATATTTTCATACATTGTTTTTATTGGAAAACAAGTGACAGAAAGCAGGGGGCCCCTTTTTTTGTTTTACTGACGACCGCTGGTGCCATTCTTCGACCCCTGCTTCTGAATGCTTGGATGGCACCTGGCCACAGGTCGAAGAAAGGGACCAGCGGTCGGGAGTAAAAAAACGGGCCCCCCAAACTTTCTGTCACTTGTTTTCCAACAAAAAAAATGTCTAAAAGTATCACGATTTTCACAAGAAATAAGACTAACACATCCTTTCGGGTGATTGAAAATAAATACAGAGCCTATCCATTACAGTTTGCAGTTTGAATCGCTTGAATATCTGTATTAGAACTGAAGATGATATAGTTGCACATTTTTGTACTTTTAAACAACAATTTTTATTATTTTTTTAATTTCTCAACTACAACTGGTTCACAATAGTTTTCCTCATACTCATGCATTTTTTCAAATTTTTCCCATCGCCCCTTGTATAAGAAATAATGCTCTAAACTTGACTGTTCTTAAATGTACCCAAAAATCCTTACTTTTTTTACATTTTTCAGTCCGCCAAGCGCAAAAAATTTTTTACATAAACATTTTCAAGCTCATTTACGTAGAAAACTTTCAGCTTTTATATGACTGTTTTTTTTTGCGCTAGCATTTTTTTTTTGACTGAGTGGATAAGCTTCAAAGGCAGATGCCTATAGTTTTCTCGCCGATAGTAGTTACTGCTCGAAGTGGTAAACATTACAAAAGTTCCGCTATGTCCCTCCATTTCGAACTAAAAGTAGTTAAATCTAGTCTGATTTTTATCAAATATTACAGCAAAAGGTTTCTCCGTGTAAAGATTTCTGCCACTCGCGCTTTATTGTCTTGTTCTACAATTGGGTTCCAAACTGTATTTCACATTGGGTTATATTTTGTCATCTTGACACTCACTATACTAGTTACAAATCTTAATTAAAGATATTAAAAATAAAACTTATAAAAATAAAGTCAAAGCTTTTATGACAATTCAATTACCTCTCTAAGAATTTTTGGAATTTTGGATAGGTATTTTTTAAATACTTGTGATAAAATATCTCACTGTTATTGTTCCCTAAGACACATCAATGCTGAATATTTATTGCATAGCATTATTTCCTTTTCAATATCACATTGCGTATTAATTTGATAATTAGCATATTTGATGTTATCTCTGCGTTCCTGATAAATATTTAAATGACTAAATTCTTGGAAATAAAAGTTTATACATTTGAGATTTCTATTTTGAAATTTTGCATAAAAATACAGTAAAGGAATTTTTTTATAAAGACTGGCACCCTTATATTACAGCCAGCCTTATTTACGAAGGCATATTAAATTACACAGACCGTTGGGTTTTTCTCTGATGATGTGAGCATATAAATTTACGTGTGTGTCTTTTTATGACAACCCTGCCTTAAATAAATTTTTCACCCTAACTGTGAATCCGCTAGGGGCTTAAAAAATTCTCAGAGAAAACTCAGACTTTCCTCTTTACCGCCAAAGGAATAAAATAAAATTCAGATGGTCAAAGAAAAAGTTTTAATTAACATAAAAGTGGAAAAAACTTTCTCTTGTGTTAGTTTTATATCAAATACAAAATTATTCACATTTTCAAAAATTAATTGTGTACAATTCTTTGTTAGATGTGAATGAGAGATTGTTAAGTGGAATTAAATAATTAGTTTTCTGTCGTAAAACGGAATCCGCCCAATTTTTTGTTTTTTAGATGTCGTTGTGAAACGTTAAGGGGTTATTAACTGACTACTAAACTGTCTTTAAAAAAATCGGCGTGTAGTGCGGCATTTACTTTTCAAAATAAATGGCGTACTATATATGGAACGCTGGTATTAAGCTCAAAGGACGGCAGCAAACACTATTTCGTTTTACGTCATTAGCGTACCATATATGGTACTGTGGACGGATTCGGCGTAAGAAACCTCTCACAAAGAATGTAATACATCAATACATACATACAATCATACATACATTTATGAAGTAAATTTTTGGTAAAGTTTAGTAATTTCCTACTGTAAGACTAATAATAAACTGTCATTCAATTTCAAGTGAAGAATTAGAAGAAAATTTTGTCAATTGTTTTAGTCTTTGCGTTTAGTTCTAATTGTCTATTTCGTACATTTTTTGAGAAAAATGGTCGACTATAAAAGGAGCTAAATCGCTTCAATCATGGATATAAAAGCTATAGGACAGTTTCTGTGAAGTTAAAATAAGAAAACAGTTCTATAGAGACTATACTTTGCAGGAAATACATATAAACAGATAAATAGAGCACTTCAAATTTAAAAGTCAACATTTCTTTCAATTGCAAAAATCAACATTTGAATTTAGATATCCTGAATATTTAAACAATTTAAATATATCAATTTTAATCCTTAAATATTTTAAAACTTAAGAGTTACATATTGAACAATATTAAAGAAAACAAATAATTAAAGAGAGTGAGAACAAATAGCTTTGAATGTGATTGATCTCATTTGAGATTATTATATAAGTGAGTTTATACCTTTAACTAACCTTCCGAATGTAAGTTATTGTGTTTATCAGAATAATGTAACATTGTTGCATTTGAGCGCGGAATACGAAAAATGAGCAACTCCGAGAAAAGCTCTCGTCTTTTTTTTATGAAATCTCATCTCATCTCGTCTTATACAAGCGAGATTCTCAGAAGATCGTGTATTTCGATCAATTTCTTCGTTTTATTGTCGCAAACAAACAAATGTCATAAGTGTATTTCCATTAAATTATATAATTTTTGTATTAATAATTAAGATTCCTAAATATGATTTTTAATAGTGCAATCCGCTTCTTTTTGTATCTCGTTAGTTTATTTTTTTACGGTATTTATGCTTATGTATCATATCTGACGCATAATGAACATTATTTTTTAATACTAGATTCCTGAGGCTATAACGGCCTTATTTATACTTTTTTAAATAATAATTATTATGATAATGTATCATAATTTATTGAGCAGCATATTTCAAAACTTGTTTTTAAAAAAAATAATCAAATTACGAGTATATTAAAAACAATTTCCTCATTTAATAATTAGATTTAAGAAAGATTTTTTTATCTTTTTTGATATATTGCTATTATTACTTTGAAATAGTTGTTGTATATTGTAAAACGCTACAAGGAATTTTTAAGAGGGTTACAAAATTTGAAATCAAGGAATTTCTAATGATTTTAATAATTTTAGAGTATTATTAAGAAAAAATTTCATAAAGTTCTGAAGAATTTCAGAAGATTTGGAAGGATTTTCTAGGACCTATACAGTTTAATGATATCTTGAAAGATTATAAGGAATTTTTTCATAATTTTTTAATTTATCTGCTTTATCATCAGAGATTGTACCTTACCGACAGTAGATCAACCCTCCACCAAACCATAAAGGCAAAAAATCCACACTATATCGATCAACTTAAGAATCTTCATTAACAGAAAATGCTTAACGTCTTAATAAGACTAGATGGAAAATAATATTTTTAAATTAAAATTAAAATTATTTCTTGAAAAAAAGATCCTACTCCATCTTCACTCCATTGGGAATCGAACCACAAAACTTCTAATTTCCGGTCAGGTGCTTATCCAATTAAGCTATTAGAGGGATCTTGAATTAAGAGTTCTTATTCTGATCCCTCTAATAGCTTAATTGGAAAAGCACCTGACCGGAAATCAGAAATTTTGTGGTTCGATTCCCAATGGAGTGAAGATGGAGTAGGATCCTTTTTTTCGAGAAATAATTTTAATTTTAATCAAAAATATTATTTTCCATCTAGTCTTATTAAGACGTTAAGCATTTTCTGTTATTAAAGATTCTTAACTTGATCGATATTGTGTGGATTTTCTGCCTTCATGGTTTGGAGGGTTGATCTACTGTCGGTAAGGTACAATCTCTGATGATATAGCAGATAAATTTAAAAATTATGAAATAATTACTTGTACCATTAACACCTAGCTAAAAATTAACGTTATGTTCTTGAATTAAAAGTTCTTATTGAAATTTTTATCAACTATTGTTTGTATTTGATAGCCTTAAATAGATTTACGTCAATGGCGTTTCCGTTGATCGTTGGAGCGAGGAACGAGGTAGAACGAGATGAGATGAGACGATAAAAACAAAAGAGAGAATGACATTCAAAGTTTTTGAGAATACTTCTCGAGCGATTGAAATGATCAAGAGGACCGAGCTTCTCGTATCGCTATGCAACACTAACAATGTTCAATTTCTCAAATTTAGAGAACTTTAAGGAAATGTTTCATGTTCAAGAAAAGTTTTCAGGGAGTTCTCTTCACATAATCTTTATATTTTCTCATGGAAAGAAAGAGAAGTTATCTGTACTTCGAAAAGAGTCCCACAGGATATCCCTGCAATTTCCAACCTCAAAGAATATAAAGCCTTTTATATATTTCAAAAAAGGTCAAAATAAAAGCGAGTCGTAATTCTTGACTAGGACCTTGGGTGCTCTGAGCAACATTCGACATGAGATTCCTTAGCGAACGAAAATAAAAGAAAGACTTGGGATAAAACTAGTGAAAAGCTGTGCCAGTACAGATGTGCCTTATTCAATGCAGCCTTTGCAGAAAACATTTGAAATCTCTCGATTTCTGTGAATCTTATGGAAAAGATCTGCTACTGAAGCAAAAAAAACGTTGATACTTGAAATTTGTGTTCCAAATTTAAATCTATAAGTGATTTTATTATAAAAAGATGTAAGAGTCAACATTTATAAAATTTGAATGCAATAAATTTAGAGACATGATTTAAACAATTTAATGCACAGAATAAAGAATCTCAATGTCAATCGTTTTTAAATGCCAGAATCATATTATTTTAATTTAGAAGATTGAAAAATAATTCTTTTTATGAAAGATTTAATGACTTTGAGCAAAATGGAATTCTAGTTTTTGCAAAGTTAGCTAAAAATAAGTATGAGAAAAGAAGAAGAAAAACAGTACGAAATTAATACAATGTATATTATTTAACACACTACTCATAGAAAATTAAACTAAGGTGATAATTTTTTACGATGCGATATTAAATTTATAATCTAAAAAACAAACATTCACTGGTGCAACACGTCTTTCATGTTGCGAAAGCTACATGTATTCTGAGGGTGAAACATAGCTTCCTGAAGTTCGGAGATCATCTTTTAGAGGATTTATTTAAATTTAAAACATTTACATTTGATAAAGATACAAAATAGTTCAAAATAATTTAAAGCACTAATTAGTTGGAATCAATAATCCCCGAGAGAAATATTTTTACTGAAGAAGCTACTCACAAAAAAATTCATTCTTCTAATTAAATTTTATTATAAAAATTTATTTTAGCATCGCAAAATATTTTCCACAAAATTTGAGATTTTAAATCAAATTAACCCTTAAACGGCTAAAACGCCACAACCATGCTGAACTACTCCGTAAAAGGGGCTATGTAAGCGGAACGCCCACTCTACCACAGCTAGAACAAGCCGGCAACAAAGAAAGAGAGGCGACACTAAGGCCAACCACGGGCAGGCATCCAATAGATGAAGAGCGATGCTTTACGACCCGGAGAAACATCAACACCAAGGTTTCTCTCAAGCCTAAAGATCTGGCTGAAATG
>NC_046660.1:105378756-105380255 GCF_010883055.1 Belonocnema kinseyi | reverse complement strand
GCGGTAAAATTTCAGCCACAACCACGTCTCACGACCGTGAGATAGGTGGTTACAGTCTGTAAAGGAATCAATACGACGATCCAGCAAAAGCCTCGTGCACCTTTAGAACACGGAGCGAGCCAAGGACAACCGCCTTCTGCATTTTTCCCGCAAGTGTCGAGAATATTAAGTTCTAGTATATGCGGCACTTCCCATTCTCGACAATTGACTCAATTTCCCTAGGAGCATTTAGAGGAGCGATATTAAGGTTAATGCCGTAGGAGTGACAGAGATGGTAATAAAGCCCTCTTAGTGCCGCATTGTGCCTTTGAATGTAGGTCGTTCCCGCGTGAGTTGGACAACTAGATAGTATGTGAGCTGAATGCTCGGGGTGTGCATGGCACGCCCTGCAGCTATCATCGGGAATGTCTTGGCTCAAAATGTGGCGACGGTATGTTTAGGTGGAAATGACACCGCCTTGGCATGCAAAAATGAAACCCTCTGTACCAGACTTCAATCCGGGCGATTTAAGGAAAGCAAACATTAGCTCACAAGACATTGACTGATCTTTCACATTTCTGTGGAAGATACCGTGCATCCTCTTATCTAGGAGCTGTTCACGAAAGTTTTTCTCTTGTGCTTTCTCAATCCGGGCTTTCAGGAGTGAGCAGTCGAGATAGATAAGATTTGATGCATTTTCCTCACCCCTAATACTAAAGTCAAGTCCGAGTGCTTCAGCAGCCTCCTCTGCTGCTTTGTACAGAAACGCTCCTTTGCCCACTTCTTTGCGATTCCTGACGATTTTAAGAAGAGGGTCTCTTCCATTTGCAAATCTATGTGCTGTACCCAGAATAATCCTGTTGTGAAGACATTCAAGACTCAATATTCCGCGACCCCCTTTACGGCGTGAGATGTACAGTCGCGGAACGGAAGACTTAAGATGCATGCTTTTGTTCATGTGCATAACCTTTCTTGTCCCGATATCAAGAGATCTGAGCTCGTTCTTCGTCCATGGAACAACTTCAAATGAATAGAGTAGTACCGGGACGGCAAGGATGTTCGTTGCAGATACTTTGTTCCTCGCCGACAGTTCGGAACACCAAATCTGTCGGATAAGACGTTTGTATCTGCTTCGGAGAGTGTCCTTTATAGATGTCACATCCTGAATGCGGCTTCTATCCACGAGCTCAGGATATTCAGGAATTCCATTAAGTTTTCCTCGGTTCAAATAAACCTTGGCGCATTTGTCTAACCCAAATTCCATTCCAATTTCCTTAGTATATCGTTCGACAATCCCCAGAGCTAGATGCAGTTGCTCTATATTTTTAGCATATATCTTAAAAGCGTCCATGTAAAATACATGAGTGACCTTGTACTTTCGATCTGCAGGTTTGCCGCACAAGTATCCGTCGGAATGGCGCAGTGCTAGAGATAGTGCCAATAATGTAAGGCAAAAGAGGAGTGGGCTCATGGTGTCGCCCTGAAAGACACCTCTCTGAAACGTGACCTTGTTAGTTGTC
>NC_046660.1:105373870-105378656 GCF_010883055.1 Belonocnema kinseyi | reverse complement strand
TAAAAATGTAACTGCATTTAAACTTTTTTGGAAAAAGAACGTTTTAATTTAATGATTATTATATCTTTAATGGTGAATTTTCATAGAAAAATGTGGATGACATAAAATTGTATTGCTGTTAAAAAAATATTATCCTTATTCATGTATCTTAGCTTAGCATATAGATTAAGGCATAATGTTTAACAAATTTATATTTTATATTAAAGATATCATAAAATTTCAGAATGACAAAATTTTATTAATTACTAATTAATAGAAACTTGAATAATAGTGATCCTCGAAACCGCAATGGAAATTTATCCATATGCAAATAATAAATTCATCTCCGACAATAAAGAAAAAAACATGGTTGTCAATTTTATGATTCAGCATTTACGATTTGGATTGCTTGTATATTTAGGTTCCATATATAACGTTGAGGCGGGTTAAAAAATGGTAGGCCTTGGTAACTATATTTATCGCAAAATAGGACGTTTTTGTCACTTTAAATTTCAGAATAAAAATTAAAAAATAGTAAGCACGAAACTATAGGACACTTTACATTTTCAAGAGTAAGCAAGTTCATAATGGAATTTTATGTTACACGTCGGGCTTGAAATACTTTTAACCCTGAAGTCGTCCGAAATAAAATTGCCTTGTTGGATATGAAGGTAGACCCTCTTACGATGATTTGAAGCTCAAAATCAAAACATTTTGTCGGGGGCTTTTCAAATAAATCGAATTTGTAGTAGGCGATAATTTTTTAATTAATTTGACGATGCATAAAATAGCAAAATTTTGTGGAAAGTATAATAAATAATTTTTATTGATTTTAAAACATTTTAATAATTCCAATACCAAAATTGGATTTATTCAATAAAAGCCTTATGAAAGGTTAGTCAAAATGAAATATTATTGTTAGGTATGAAAGTAGGTATTCTCACAATGTTTATAAGCTCAATATGAAAAAATGTTGTCGGTGGTTTATTGAAAAATTGAAATTTAGTGTTTCACTGTGTTTTACATAAGGACTAATAATTACATTCTTTAATAAGTAAAATAGGGAAAACGAAACGGTGGTAGGCCTATTTTTGGAAGAAATTCAGTTTTCATAAAAATCATACATACTTTCTCTCTTTTTAAACCTATTTCACAGAACAAATTAAGGTTTTGAAAATTCTTGCTTAAAAATTTAATATTTGAATGTATAAAAATATTGTAAATTTCTATTAATACAAACTAGATAAATAAATTATACTAAAATATTCAATTCTTTTAACAATTCAGCAGCCCTTATATTATCTTGACAATTATTTAACAATTGCAGATATTATCAAAATTGAAAAATGTTTTACTAGTCCTAACAATATTTTTTTTCTGTTAAATAGTATTATTTGTGTAGGAAATAATTCTAATCGAAAAAAATAATAAGTAAGATTAGTTTCATTACTCAGCACCGGTCAGTTTACCTCGCTTTAATTTTGGAATTTAAACTTGACAAAATTTGAAATAATTTTAAACTCGAAACATTTTTCATATTTTACTGTTCAAATTTCAAAATCCAAAGAGAAAAATAAAAAATAATTCCTTAATTTCAATTGGATATATTTCAAATTGGTAGTGTACAAACTTCAAAATTAGCAATGCAATATTTAATCAATCTAAGCATGATAAGCTGGAAAAATTATATTTCTTTTGTTGTATAATATATTATACAATTCCAAAATCGCAGCATTCAAGCTAACTTGACTAGCAAGTTTTAAATTAATTTGAAGGAGAAAAAGCGAAAATATTCTCAGGTATTTTATCTGCAATGGTAAGAGAAATACAGAGAGAGACTGTCCTTTTTTAATATTCACTTGATCACTGAACTGTGAGGTGTGATTTTCCATTCCTGATCCTGGACCTATGACCCTGCACATTAGACTCAGTTTACTGACCATATACCCCTGATCCTTACCACTTTGACCTTTGGCTCCTCACGTTTTTACTTTAACCTCATAACTTCTGACCTTTAGCCTTGGCGCCACGTAGTACGTACTCTAACAAGGATGTTTACCCAAGTGTTCACCTCCGATTTGATTCGTTCTGAAGGACATTTAAGGGCACTAAGATTTAAGGTTCATGAGTATTTTTATACGTGCGCTAATTCATATTGAAGGGGTGAAAGCACCCTCTAAATATTTCCAATAATTACTTGAGAAATATAAAGTTTAATTAAACCAAATTATTTCGCTTTGAGGGAATGGATGTGGAAATTGACAATATCAAAGTGACACTAACCTAAAATTAGGGGCGTAGATTAGTTGCGGGAATTTCCCTGTCTTTAATCATTGGATCGCAAAAGGTTCTCTGATCCTACGAATTAGTTCCGCTATGCCTATACCTGTTTCAAAATTAAAAAATCTCAACTCCATCTCTTGAAATATGCCTGAGATTTGGGATAATGAATAATATGTAAAACAGATTACTGGATCCTAATGAGAAGTGGGCGGAAAACTGTAGACAATTTAGATGAAATGCTTCCAGTTTAAACCCAAGACTCTGTAAATTGAATTTAAAATTTCAAACAGGGCCACGTATATTTTCAAAATTAAATTTAAGAATTTGTAGGGGTGCAATAAATTTGCGTTAAATAATGGATCTCCGAAATTCATAATTTTTAGAAATACGGAAAGACGAAATTATGTCATAGTAAAAGTAGTGGATTAATAAATTTTAAAGTAATGCAAACCTGAAAATTTAAAGCTATTTTTCCACATTTCGCAACAGGTTACAAGCGTACGAGTATATGTTTCATACATTTACGAAACTAATGCTGTTAACACAAAGTTTAGTGCAATTTTTTCAGCTTTTTTGTTACAACTTCAAGTTCTTACACTGTGATAGGAATTTTTTTTATATATACTCATAAGCTGTGTAAAGGTGTTTATTAGGGTGGCTCAAAAACGCTTCTTTTATCTAGAGGGCAACGATCCCCCCAATTTCATTCCAAATCCGAAAAAAGAAATTTCCTAATTTTTATTATTTTCACTTTTCGATTTTAACAGGTGCCGGTTTTGAGTTGAAGTTTCCCAAGTATAATTCACGGGGAAAAATCACTTTTTTGAGTTTTTGGAATCATTTTTTAGAGTTTGAAGACATGTGACCGGAAAGTATGGGGGCCAGTTGAGAAATATCCAACGAAGAATTTTATGCGTCAGACATATGGGGTTCACACCTCTAACACACCCACACGAGTACCTAAAAACTACCCTTAAAACAAGAACTATTAATTCGTCATGGCAGTGACCTTTTGAGCACTGCATTCTCGTATTTTTTTACTTGAAATTATCACTTTTGGTCTAGTGGCATATTTATTATCATTGGTTAATTAATTATTTGAACAAATTAAATTTGTTCACATTTTTTTTCGAAAATTGCCCCCCCCCCCCTCTTAAAATTATTACTATCAGTCTAGTGGAATATTTAATAATATTGGTTTATTAATTTGTAATTGTTTAAAAAATGTTATGAAAAATCTTTTTCCCTGAAAATTATCACTATTGGTCTAGTGGAATATTTATTAACATTATTTTATTCATTTTAAATTATTTACACAAATGAAATTTGTTTGAATAATTTTGTTACGAATTTTTTTTATTAAAAAATATTGCTGTGGGTAGTGCAGGTCTCACCAAAGGCAGCCATTGGCTGCATTGGCTTTCAGTGACAGTCAAAAGAATAGGTCAAACTGGGCTAATAAATCACGACCCAGAAGTTAGCTATGCATAAAGATTTGAAAATTCGACCTTGAATAAAAAATGAAATAATAGACGTAGCCAAGAAGTAAAAACACCACCGGAATCGCCTAAGCCATATCTCTAAGTGTTTTTTTTTTCACTTTTTTCGAAAAGTCACTTTTTAAACAATTACGTTGTTAATTAACATATATCCTTCATTTTGAAAAAAAATCAAAAGTCCTATAGAAAAAGTGAACATAGTTCTGGATTCTTCTCGGCAATATCTCCAGGCGTTTTTTTATTTTTATAAAAAATCAATTATTTAAACAATTATATAGTTTATAATTTTTAAAAATTTATTTAACAATTGTGGTGAACAATTCAGAGTTTTTGAGTGAAAAATAACATACCTTGAAGTATCATGAATGAAAAAAATTTTAAATAATGCAAAAAAGTTAGTTTAAACATTGTTTTTGCCCCTCTACGCACACAGTTTTACGATTTCCCATGGTGCATATGGATTTGATTATTTATCCTTCATTCTAAAAAAAAATCAAAAGTCCTAAGGAAAAAGTGAAGATAGTTTTGGATTCTTTTCGGCAATATCTCGGCAATATCTCTATAATATAATGAAGGATAAATAATCAAATCCATATGCGCCATGGGATATCGTAAAGCTGTGTTCGTAGAGGGGGCAAAAACAATATTTAAACTAACTTTTTGCATTGTTTAAAATTTTTTTTCATTCATGATACTGAAAGGTATGTTATTTTTCACTTAACAACTCTGAATTGTTTGCCACAATTGTTAAATAAATTTTTTTAATTATAAACAATATAATTTTTTAAATAATTATTTTTTTTTATGACAAAACACCTGAAGATATTGCCGCGAAGAATTCAGAACTATCTTCACTTTTTCTTTAGGAATTTTGATTTTTTACATAATGAAGGATATACCAGGTGTATACATATGAAACCGGCATTGCCATCTAGCGGCCAGTAGGCACACTTGTAGGCTCTGTCGGAACTTACCATTTGTGCTAATTGGCGTATTGTCATCTGTCAACAATATCCAATACCAAA
>NC_046660.1:105328909-105373770 GCF_010883055.1 Belonocnema kinseyi | reverse complement strand
GCGCATACTTTGAATAAAATATTTGTTATCATTCTCTTGAAATAAATGTGTTTTTTTCTTGAAAAAATACCGGTTTCATATGTATACACCTGGTATGTTAATTAACAACGTAATTGTTTAAAAAATTACTTTTTAAAAAAAGTGAAAAAAAACACCTAGAGATATGGCTCAGATGATTCCGGTGGTGTTTTTTTTGCTACGTTTATTATTTCATTTTTTATTCAAGGTCGAATTTTCAAATCTATATGCAGAGCTAACTTCTGAGCCGTAATAAATCTTGTCGTTTGACTGGTTCCTAGCCCTTCACGGTCATTATACTTCCCGCCGCGCCGGGCTTGGAAGAGATTATCCTTCCCAAAAATGAAATATAATTAGAAAAAAATATATCAGCGTTTTATTTAATAATATAAAAATAAATATAAACGTTTTAACTTTTATTACTAATATTTATATATTTTAAACAAATTCACAAATATAGCAATTGCTATATTTTATTGCAAGTTTTATAATAATTAGAGAAAATAGAAATATTTTTAGATAAAAATGTGGCATATTTCATTATTTCTTGAATAAAATAATAAGAATAAGAAAAATTTAAATCAGCAATTGTCAAATTCTACTACTCAAATTTTAGTTTACTTGAACTATAAAAATTCAATTTAAATAGAATATAAATAGTACTTAAACCCTTAAAATTTTGATTACTTTCAGTACTTATGATCGTTCAGAATTAAACCATTTTTAAAATGTAAATTATAATTTTTGAAATTCAAATATTTCAATTTTAATTGCAAAATTTAAACTTATAATAGGGGAAATTGAAGCATTTAGCACTTACCGTGTAAGTTCAAAATTTAAAAATTGATACCATTAAAAATTGAAGAAATTATTCAATTTTCCAATTAATTTTTTTTTAACAGAGCTTGGAATGTCGAACTTTTTGGAACATTTTTCGAATAAAAAATTTTCTATTCAAAATTAGTTTGTATTTTGAACATATCTTTAAAATAATTTGATTTTGAAGTTTAAAAATGGAAATATTTTTTTATCTTGAACTATGAAAATAAAGGTGAATTTATTTTTTCATTTTAGAAAATTTGGTCTAATCAATTTTCACGTTAAATCGTACTTTTTTAATTAAATAAAAGTTTAGAATTGGCTAATTTAAGAAAGCTTCAATTTGAAATATTCAATTTAGTTTCCAATTTCAACACCTCTCTGCTGGAATTGTTTAAACTCTAAAATCGCCTATATTTAAAAATGTTTATAAGAAAGCTTTGAAATTTGAAAGCTTCCATTAAACAGTTGAACTAACGTCACAGTAGCTTCTATCCACTCTTCATTTACAGGTATTCAAACTTTTTAATAAAACCAACACAAAATTATTTCCAGCAACTTAGGTAAATTTTTTTTTTAATCTTTAATTAAAGTTTGTACAAGATAAAGGAAAACGATAAAAACGAAGAAAAAGATTTTGGCGCCAGGCGTTTGTCTTTATTTTTTCTGAATTTTCATTCAAAATGTTCCCAATTTTTCCTCCTTTTTAAAACTTTTATGACAGCTTTAATTTGCAGGTATATTTGATTCACTTTCTAAATTAAAAATTAAATTGAAATTGCAAATTAAATGTATTGGAAAATCAACCCTTCGCTCGATTCCTAGAAAACGAAGAAAAAAATGATGGCAGTCATACACTTGTCGTTACAGCCAGCACCTGCTTGAAGTGACGAGCCCTGGTCTAGTGGAATATTGATCAGTAATAATAAATTCCTGATCAATAATTAATTTAATAATAATAATAATTTTTAAAAACTTATAATAATTTTTATAGTTATAATAATTTAAAAAAAATAATTAATAATAATAATAATAATAATTTTTAAAAAATTTAATAGATTTAATCATACAATGTTGATAAATATTACACTGAAGAAATATTATTAATTTTTATTTTAAAAATATTTAAACAAATTCTATTTGTTAAGACAATTGGAAATTAATGAAATAATGTTAATAAATATTCCACTCGACTAATAGTAATAATTTTTTAGGAATAAAAGAGTTTTGAAAAAAAATTGTTTAAAAAAATTCCATTTGTTTAAACAATCAGCAATTAATTAAAAAATGTTAATAAATATTCCTCTAGACTGATAGTAATAATTTTTAGGGGAGGAAACTAATTTTAGAGGGAAAAAAATTATTTAAACAAATTCGGTTTGTTTAAATAATTTAAAATTAATAAACCAATAATAATAAATATTCCACTAGACCAATACTAATAATTTTAAGTAAATAAAGACGAGAATACATTGTTAAAAAGGTCGATTTCATGAAAATTGACATTTTTGTTTTAAAGATAGTTTTCAGGTACCCGTTGGGGTGTGTTAGGGACATCAAACTTATATGTCTAATAGATGAAATTCTTGGATTACATTTAAGAAAATTTTGCTATGTATTTTTGGACCACCTTAGTGTTTATATATTGTATAAAAATGTAAATCTTATGGATATTATTTATCTGAAGTTGGATAAAAACGTTGCAAACAATTAAAAACTACATTTGTCTGACGACGGATAATTCCAACTTCAGGTAAATAATACCTCTGGGATTTACTGCGAAATGATATAGATGGACGAACACAAATACATGTTCTTATGTTATTATGTATCTGTATTATTTTTTTATCTTCATAATAAGATTAAGTAATTCGCCTGGTCTACAATCGCCGAAAATACGAGTAGCTTGTTGCGGCGCCACAAGACTCAGCGATGCGATGCGTCATCGTAACGCAAGGTATAGCCGTCTGCAGTGGTCGTGAGTGGCGTTGTTGCAGCAGCCAATCAGAGCTTACTATCAAATGGACTGTTTTCCCGCCGTGCTTTGACAGTCAAATATTTTTCACCTCTACAATGGATCCCTCTGACTCTGAATCACTCGAACTCAGTGTCGACGCTGCCACAAACGTGTGGTTGTACGAGGTTATGTGATGAAACGCTCTGTTTGATCCTCTGACATTCGACGCGAGATCACGCGAGACGGTTACGGCGCGAAAAGTTGAATTGAATTATAGTACTATCTGATATGAAGATGTTTTTAAGGATATAATACTTCTATTATGCACCATTTTTGGCCCGACTGGGTCCCGGTGGGAACTCGGTCAGATTCCGGCCGGGCAATTAACAAAATAGTATCCCGGTTTGACCCGGTCAGATTTTGGCCAGAAACCTTCTTCTGGTCAGGTCAAACCGGGCTATTTCTACACGGGATTGAGTACAATTTTATTTATACTTTTGTATGAAAGTGCGTTGCTGGATACGATGGAATTATATTGATTTATTAGTTTCTTTTTAAAATAGTAAACTAACTTAAAAGGATGTGTATATTATAATTAAATTTATTGACTAATTTTTAATAAGAAAAGGTTGATAATCATTAAATTAATGAGCGATTTTAGGCATTCTATTAGAATAAAAAATTAATAAAAACATTTATACATTTATTCACCAGTTTTATTTTACCAAGATCTGTGGAATATATTTTTTTGAGACCATAAATCACTCATATTACCAGCTATTAAAAAATTGAGATAATTTAGGCTTAGATTTTTAGAACATTTTCAGAATATTTGTAGAACAAGGAAATTTAGAACATGATTCCTTTGAACCGACACATTGGCTTTTCTAACTTTTTAATTTTAAGGACTTATTCTTTGAAATTTGATTCCTGTTTCCTGATCAGGAAGACATTTTGCTCTCGAAACGTTGTCAAGATCTTTTAATAAAGGATCTTTTTAAAATCATTGAGGTATTCTTGTCTAGTCTGACGTATATCATATTATACCTTTCATTCTATATATAATTGATTTTTTAAGCAGACAAATCACATCGCACTTTAAAATTTATCATCTATTAATAAGAATAGAATGATTGAATATGAAGTTGCAAAAATGGAAAAAGAAGTGCAGAATAATTTGGATGTTAAGATGAATTTTCGCAAATTTTAAAACGGATTAGGAAAAGATATAATTTTCGGAATGAAGAATAAATGCCTGTTCTAAATTATGTTTTCAAACGAAAAAATATATAAATAATATAAAACTTTAAGATTTTATATTGCCGAAAAGAATCTATTCAGAAACTGCTTTATGAAAGTTTCGAGCGTTCATAAAAAGCGATATAATAAAAACAGACTGAAAGTGATCCACTAAAAGATTAAGGGTCCTCGAAATACGGAACTATAAAAGACAATGCAGTTACCACTTGCTGTGTGAAAAATGTTCGTTTCTATATATCGCAAACTATCAAACGTGCTGGTTTTTTCTGCTACTAGAATAGTTAATTCACCGATAGGTTTGAAGTTGGATAGAAAAAAAAATATTATTGTAGGCAGAGTTCATCAATATTTAATCCGTTGAATTTCAAAGTCAAAATGAGACGAAGGATATTATTTTGCATTGGTTCAGTCTTTAATATTCACCCAACTCTTGTCGTTTTTCGCTTCGAGGAATTTTTCCGGAGAGTGGTCCGAAAAAACGGGGAAAAGAAAAAAGAACAATGAGCATCAGCGATGAGGTTCGTAATGATCGTCCCGCCTTTTTTTAGCTAGTTATCTCACGAATGTGCCATATTCGTTCAAAGCACGTTGAGCGTGAAAATAGGGAAGAAAACAAGCAGAGAGATGATATAACTATAAAATATGTCTGGACGTAAACATTTTTTTGTGAATTAATGAGGAGAAGCAATATAGAAGTAGTTTTTTTGCATAATTATAATAAAAAGTAGATAATTGTTATTTATGGCTTTTCTAAAATTGCTCGAAAAAATTTTGTTTCTAAGTTTTTTCGGATAATTCTATCAAACAAGTCTACTCTCATTTACTGGAAAATTGCTAAAAACTGCATAAATAGGAAAATTATGGTTCCTGCTCATGTTTGTTTATGTGAATTTGTACTAATACAGTGAACCTATTAAGAATTCTAAGTAAAAAGATTACTTATCTACGAACGTTACAAAAAAAAGTCGTTTTCAGTAAATATAGTCAGCACACATGTCATTTTATTTCCTTTAGACTTTACAGGTTCAAGTTCATGTGTGCACCTCATTTGAAATGGAATTAACCTGATGGTATTTTGTGAATTAAATTCTAAAACGGAATTCCATTTCTTGGAATATAAAATTCAAATATTCATACCATGTTTAATCGACCAAATAAAATAAAAAATAGGGAAATATATTTTAAATTAGTCTACCTTCAGAATCACTTGTTGTCACATCCGGTGGAGATAATAAAAGACAGAATCAAAACTCACTTGTGATTCTTCCTGTGTCAAATTGGCATTCGCAAATAGAGATTACACTTCGCCTACATTTCGAATGTACTACATAAAGTGTGTATGGAAATTTGAGCACCAGTCGCGAATCCACGACATGCCGGAAGCGTTTCCTCTCTAGATTACATAAAGTACACCTAAATGAACAGTTAACGAACTTTGATAGCCATACTTATGATAAACTGACTCAAATTCTCCTGAACTTAAAATTAGGACATCTGCAACTTTTATTAAAGATTAAAAAGTTTTACATTCAATTCTGCTGCAACTTTAAATTCGATAAATAATTTCCTTTATTTAAGAATGTCATGGAAATAGCACATAATTTTATATTAGGTGATAACAAAAATGAGGAAAATTGTTTACCTTCATTAGTTTTCCTGATTTTGGAGTATATGACTTAAGAGCTTTTGAAAAATCTTCTTTCTAGTCCAAAAGTAAAATAATAGTCTGGGGCAAATATTTGATTTTATTTTTCCCATAAAAAAACAACAACAAAATAAATATCTGAATACATCTCGTTCATAAGTAATTATATTCACATTCTGTTCAAGTAACTTATATTAAATTATGTATTTTAACGTGCTGATGACGAATATAATCATGAAAATATTTTAAAATAACATCTTTAAGAACAGTTTGAAAAATGAGTAATCTGGTTGCCAAAAATATTGATTATTGGTCAGTTATCCAACGGGAAAAGCGGTAGGATCTGACAGAACTCATCCATTCCTTTTCCAAGTTGCCCTTCCAAATAAAATAAAAAAGTTTGTATTAACAACTATAATTAATTAATGACACAAATGTTTATAGAGTATTATAATTTTAATAATAATTATGGACCTATTTCTTTGTTACTATTATAATATTTCCATGTAATCAACTGTTTAATATTAAAATTACTTAACAATGCTTAAAACAATTACAGTGAAACTCGTCTATAGCGCCGATTTTGGGGCTGACCGTGGGTGGCGATCAACTCATTATAGCTGGCTCTGCTTTTGTTTGTTCACGCCTCTGAGTGCTCGCCTGAGTGACAGCCACAGGTACCGCACACCCCGCGTTGCTCTTTTAGACCTATATGTGGCGCGGCGTAAAATCTCGGAACGGCTATGGAAGGGAGGGCTATTGAAGAGTTTCACTGTAGTTGAAATCTATTAACATGTAAAATTAATAAAATCTTTAATCGATTCATGTTTCTCTCTGCATAATAAAATCCTTCTTATTTTTTGAGTTTTTCTAACCTCGATTTACTTTCGAAACATAATAGAATGTTTGACTGAAAAAATGTATAATTTCTTTTTACAATCTTGCTAAAAGTTAATTAATATTATTTACAAAATTATGATGAAATTATGTCATATTTCTTTATGAAATTCGATATCGACTTACACAAAACTAACAACTTTCTAAATATCAATATATAATATACATATACACCATTAGGCCATTTCCCTTTCGGGGTAGGCGCGACTCACTCGGTGGAGAAAGGAGTCATGTGTGGAAGGGATAGAGAATTTTCAGATTGATCCAGAATTTTCGTGTTATTTATGTAAATCACACGGTCGTTCTGTAACACTGCTCCGACCCGGGTTGCTGATCAATCTCCCTAGAAATCATCCCAAGTGAAGATCCTCACAAACTCGATATGTAAGGTTCCCCAGTAGCTCAGTGGGTCAGTGGCCAAGGTCTTTTGTTTCAGGCGTCATTCACTCTACTGACACTCTTTTTATTAGCCATTTGCCGCGATAATTTCCTGTCCTCGCATATTTCTCTAGCTTCTTTTATGTTCATGCATTTTTGTATGCAGGCTCTCGTGTTTCTGTGACTTCTTATGTCTCTTTTAACTAGGGTTTCATTCACACATTCTAACCATTCTTTCCGCGGTCTACCTCTGGGCACGCTGCCATTTACTTTACCTTGATACACTTGTTTCGTTAGTCGTTCATTTGGTATTCTCTCAACATGCCCGTATCATCTTAACCGATTTTTTTCCCATGTGTCTGCTAGCGTCTATTCCGCACCACATTCTTTTAGAATCATCTCGTTACTTACTTTGTCCATCAGAGTTTTACCGCATATTATGTGCATGAATCTCATGTCAATTCCGCTAATTTTACTCTCGTCTTTTTCTTGACAAGTCCACGTCTCGCTACCGTATAGTACAGTCGGTACAAATATAAAATAATGTATTGGCATTTTAGCTTTATTTGATATATTTTTACTTCTGATAAGGGTACCTGCTCTACCAATAACCTGCTTACCTTCGCTTATGCGTCTATCTAATTGCTTATCTATCTTCCCGTCCCTATTAAATAAGCTACCAAGGTATACGAACTTATCAACTTGTTCAATTCTCTCATCATTTAATAAAATATTGCATAGTGTTTTATTATTCTTTCCTTCGAAGACCATAGTTTTTTTTTATTTGCGTTAATTTTGAGGCCCATGCTCTTCATGTTTGCATCTAGTTTATTCAACATTCTTTGTAAGTCTTCGATTGACTCTGCGATACCAACCTTATCATCTGCGAACGCTAATCCACGTAGCCTTCCTGTTTCGAGATCAACACCCTCTTCGTCGAAAAGAGCCATTCTTAAACACTTGTCCATAAATAATATAAATAACCATGAAGAAATAACGCATCCTTGTCTAACTCCTTGAATAATATCGAAACAGTCACTCAATTTCCCATTCACCCTTACACTCGTTTTGCTACCTGTATATATTGTTTTTATAGCTTGCAGGAGCCATACATTTACTCCATACTCTTTCAGGACTTCCGAAAGTTTACTTCTATCTACCTTGTCAAAAGATTTTTCTAGGTCAAAAAATGCAGAGAAAACTTTTTTTCCTACTTTCAAACTTTTTTCTGTTATTTGCCTTAAGCTAAATATTTGATCCGTACATGACCTTCCTGGCATAAACCCACTTTGGACTTCCCAAATCTTTGCTTCTGTTATTTTAATCACCCTACGAATAAGTATTTTTGAGTGTATTTTACTTATGGTACTTAATGAGCTAATGCTTAATGAGCTAATCCCCCTGTAATTATTGCAGTCGCTTTTATGTCCCTTTCTTTTGTATATTTGTACGATAATTGCTGTTTTCCAATCGTCTGGGACGTCTCCCACCTCCAAACATAAATTTATCAATTCGCACAGTCTATGTAGTATGGACTCGCCACCGTGTTTAAGCATTTTAGCGTTAATTCCGTCCACCCCGGCAGCCTTACCGTTTTTCAAGTTCTTAGTTATATCCCTAACCGCAGTGACACAGACTTCCTCAATTGAGTTTTCTATCGCATCGTATTCAACATCGCAGTTGTGGTGTCCTATAGCTTCATCTCCGAATCCACGCATCACCAGCCATTCTTCCTACAACTGTGGTACCAAGCACTTCGATTGTACATCTAACAAGGATATCCCCTAACTTTCTCTAGGCGCCCTCTATATCTTTGTTTTTTATACGGTCCTCCTATGTTGCCCTATCTATGCTTTCGATTATCTTATCTTGGAAATCTATTCGCACATCCGGCTTCTGTAGGTTCTTAATTTTTATTCGTGTTTGTTTTGGTTCTCTTTTTTCTCCATCCCCGACCTAAGGTATTTTTTGAGATCAGAAGGTAATGATCAGTATTGCATTCAGCACCCCTTATGACCCTTGTATCTGTGACCAACTCTCGGAGTCTTTCATCAGCAACAACAAAGTCAATTATGCTGCGGCTAATTCCTTTAGATCTGGTGTACATGTGGATCATTTTATGCATAAACCAAGTATTTGTAATAAAAAAACCCCTTTCTAAGCATAGGCCAACTAATTTATCTCGGTTATAGTTTGTTCTTGGATCCCCAAAATTACCTAATACTCTTTCTGTACTCTGATTTTGGATGCCCACCCATTCGTTCATGTCTCCTAGTAGAATTATTCTTTCCCCACGTGTGAAAATATTTATTGTGTCATTTAAAGTGTCCCAGAAGGAGTCTTTTACTTCTCTGGGATCACTATCAACTGGCGTTTAGCATGCTATGATAAATAGTCTTCTGATTCCTACTTTCATACTAGCCCACAGCAGTCTGGGAGACACGAAACCATGGTCTCCGACATGCTGCTTTGTTCTTTCATTGAAAATCAGACCTACTCTTTCTTTACCATGTGATTCACTGTCTACTCCTGACCATATTTCAAATCCGCCTTTCAACAAGCCGTTTTTTATGTCTTTGGTTTCGCATCTCTTTTTCTTTGTTTCAGGCACACATAAAATGACCCAGTCTCCATTCGTCGCCGGAAACATGACCTTTAGATTTTCCGTGTGCATGCCTTTTGTCCATTAAAGTTCCTGTCCTTTCCGAGGCTATTTTGCAGTTTGTATTATTCATTGTTTTATATTATACGCCCAACTATCACCTTTATGCAATAAGTTTATTTTCTGAGTCGAAATCATGTCAAAGTTAAGTAGCAAGTCGTCATATGGTGGAGAATGTAGTTATAACGTCAGTCCCACCAAAACTTCAGTTAATAAGGGAGGGTTAGGAGAGGGGGTGGCAGAACTGGAACCGAGAGAGTCGTCTTGGGTTTCTGGTTTTGCTTGCATGCTGAGAAGGTCACCAGCCTTTAGCAGGGTTGTAATATATGGGAGTCAATATCCGGCCGTCTTCTTAGACCGACACCAAAGACATATATATCTTGTTTTTTTTTTGTATGTTTATCTTAGGCCTAAATATTTGAATTTATAATAAAAAGAGAGTTACCCCACCCCTGGTTCAAAATCTCAGCTTTATTTGTAGTTTGTAAGTTTAAAAATTCTTTTTTATCGTAAAATTATAATAAATTGATATGAATTACTTATCTTTAAGTAGGTTTCCGGATTTCCTAGTAACTGCAACGATATACAATTTTAAGAAAGTGCATATATTCAAAATTATAAATTTTCTATTTGGCTTTTTCCCCAAACACAAGATATATGACCGGCCTCTTTTAGAGTTATTACGAAACTGCTACAAAAGACACAAGAGAACGTGAGAGTCGGTTTACAACTACGTCACACCCCACAGCCGTTTTATAACCATGAAGGAGACTTTAAGAAAATCGTCTTCTTTAAAGTCCTTTCAAAACCATTGAAATTTTGTAAATACACTCTCTAAGGAGTTTAATTTGATAAAATTTTCCGCATTTTCAATACACAGCCAAATTTTTCACCAATAAAACAGTTCAATTTTTAAGTTTTCAACTAAATGCACAGATAAATAATTCAGTTTATAAAATAATTAAATAACTGTTTAAAAAATTTAAATATTTTCTATTTCTCTGCAGAACAGACAAAATAATTTTTTCTTTTTTTTTAAATAATTGAAACATTATAAAAGTTATTGCATTTATTAACTATGACGTCATCAAGCACAGTGTGTGTATATTCACAAACTCGGATCTTAAAGGGTGAAACCGTTTTCTGCAAAATTTGGAAAAGTCATCAAAGTATTACTAAAACTGGATTTAGACATGTACTTTGAAATGATAAATTATTGACTTGAATCAATTTCGTCTTTTTCTTCGAAAAAATGCAAGTTTCTGAAGATAGGTGGTAGGTTATCTAGTACATATTTATATTTGATTTACATTTACTAATGATAATATTAATAAAATTTAGATTATATGTATTCAATTTTCCTTAGCTAAAAATATGTATATGTTGTAATTTTATGAAGTTTTTTATCTTCAGAAACTTTTTTTTAAAGACACTCTGAATAATTTGCAAGGTCTTCTTTCAAAAAATTATTATAATCTGTGGGCTTAGGCCCACAGATTGTCACATGTTTTTAAGGCCTAAAAGGAAAGGACGAGTTCTTTAACCAATCTTTTTTTTTATTCGATCTTGAATTTGTAGTCGAGGTTGATTTTTTTTTAAGTTGGTTACTTAGCATTTGGAACTGATTTTTTAAGCTGTTGAGTTTATTTGTTTATAGCTTTCATGTTAAAAGAGATGATCTGTAGCATAGGTGGAGAAAATTGTTTATTTTTAATAGGTAATGACAAGAAGATTATAATGTTTCAACATGAATAACATTTTTCTAGTAAACGGCTAAACAGATATTAACAACTGTGAGGTAACATTTTCTATTTAGAAATGCCTATTCAAAAATATATGATTTTGAATTTACAAAAATGAATTTTTAAATAAAAATCTCGTTTGTTTATAAAGAATTTCAGATTTTTTACTCATACAAAATTTTTCATCGCACGTCATTCTTCATTACTTTTTCAGAGGAACGTTGGAAGTACCTGAACTTGAAAAAATCTTTTACCTATGTCTATGATAATAATTACGTCGAATTTATTCCAGCGTTACTCTCCAGTTGTTATTATCAGTTAAGTCGTTTACGAGAAAAATGTTAGTCATGTGGAAACATCATAATTTTCTTGTTGTTAACTTTTACAACAAATTTTTTCTCGAAACCTAGACTTTATAAAATATCTTTTAACATAAAAGCTATGAAAAGATCAACTCAGCCAACTTAGATAAATTCAACAACGACTAAAAATTCAAGGTCGAATAAATAAAAATAGCAAGTAGAAAACACCAAAATTTTGGATTTCGACTTATCTCGATCAATACTGCAATAATATGTAGGTTGCTTTTTTGCCCCGCAAACTTTTTTTGTGGCTGTGTCATGATTCTGAAAAAACTATTATACTGAAGTTGTAGCATTTCTCAATTACTTTATATCCTCTTTTAGCCAAGGATTCTCTGCTAGCGCACAATATACAACAGATTCAGTCGAATCGATAGAGATCTATCGTCCGGAGCTGAGGGTAGGTTTACCTGCAGCAGACTATAATGTATCAAACTGTCACATATGGGCTGTACCATTTGTATGTGTGTTAGTCAATGTGGAAGGAGGAAGTAAAGGGTCACAGACGGTCAGTCAAGCACTGGACGCATGCAGACTGGAGGCGTCTCCTGACAAATTATGTCGCATAAAATGTATTTTATATATCTTGATACTGTCGATATACGATTTCAGTTTGATCAATTGAAGGGTGGCATTGCAGAACTAGACAACTGAAATTTTTATCGAAATACATATTTAATGAAAAATTGTTGTTTTTTGGAATATTTAGCAAAAAATGTCTATCTTTCTCAATGTTTTGGATCTCCATATCTCAAGAGCAATTATTTATTTTTGGAAAAAATTAAAAATTCAATTTTTGATCTTAAATTGAAGCAGATATATAAAACCCATGTAATTCTAATTTCAAAATTGTCGGTAGATTTGATTAGAATTGGCTAACTTTCTTAGTTCAGACTTTATTTACCCCTTTTTAGAATCCTAATTTCTCAAAATTAGCAGCTAAGCTAGTTCTAATTTTCGGAGGAGGTTAGTTGCGCAAATCTACCTTAATCATGGTCTACAATGGCCGCAAATAGCTCGTTGCGTCGCCTCAAGACTTGGCGATGTGATGCGATATCGTAACGCAAGGAATAGCCGTCTACAGTGGTCGCGAGTAGCGCTGTTGCGGCAGCCAATCAGAGCTTACTATCGAATGAACTGTTTTCTCGTCGTGCTTTGACAGTCCAATATTTTTCGCCTCTACTAAGTTGGTTCAATTATAGTTATAGATATAGAATTATAGTTATAGATATAATCTTCAGAAATATCCACAAACGACTGCCGTAAGTGGGTCGTTTGTAAATATCTGACAGGCGAAAGACCAATTTTTGTGTTTTAGGTGTTTTTTTTTATCAATTATGAAAGAAAAATTAAACTAATTTTAATTATATGGTTTCCCACTTTTGGTTCTGCGGTTCCCAAACTTGCCGTGACTGCGAAATCGTTGACCAACTTTTTTTAATTTTCAAGCATAGTTGCCCAGTGAAACTATACTTATTTTTTCTGTGATACGATTTTTGCTTATTTTTAATGTATTTGTATATTATCTTGAATAAGCAAAAAACGTAATAAGAAAAGAAATAACTTTTTCCGAACAAGGTTTTGAATTACGTTATCATGCTTGCACGTAATAACGATTCGGCGACTTCCGGAGTCTTTAATGCTAAAACGCAGTAAAACGTCGGTGAATGCCAGATTATCCGTTAAGAAACTTGTTAAATTTCACAAAATTGTATCCAATTTTTTGGAGCAAGCGGATTATTTATAAAGGTAAGTGAATTATTTTGTTAATAAGTAAGCATTATTAATATTCTTCAACGTTAATGTTAAATCAATTTTCTCAACCGGTTTCATAGGTTAGGATGTCCCGTGAAACCCATAAAATTTCTTTTATCTCTTGTAAAAAAACCTATGCAAACTAAGTTACGCTTAAGGTAAATTTGTTATGCAATTTAACTTTAATTTCTTACAATTCAATTTCTTATAGAAACTTAAGAATCATGACCGATATTTTAGTTCTTACATTAAATCAATGTTTGAAATTAATATATTTATTATTATGAATGCAGTTCTTAAATTGAAATTCCAACATATTTTTACAGGAAGAAATAAGTGCTGACAAAGATTCTTATCTCTACCAGTTGGTAGAATATGTTCGCTGTGGTAAAAAGACTCCAGTAAAGTGCGATCGAGGAGCCCAGACAAAAACCGGTCGGATTCCAACCGGGTTACCCTATTTGCATCCGGGATCCGATCGGGTAACCCGGCCAGGAGCCGACTGGGTACACTCGGCCAGGATCCGACCAGCGCAGCGTGACGAAACCAACCAGAATCCGATCGGACAGCCTGACCAGATTCCGAATACAAGCAGGGCAACTCCGCCGGAATCCGGCCCGAACCCGGTCATAATTTCTACACGGGATCTGAGCTGGAGTCGCTTTCCAAAAATTGGACCTAATCTAAACTTGAGTCGGTGTCACGTCTAACACAGTAAAAATAATGTCTGAAATTTATGCTGCAATTGTTTTCATTTTTGTCTAAAAGTAAGTCGATAACGTGATTTAATTACGAAAATAGTATTTCAAAAAACCCTCATAAGTCTGAAAATAAAGATGAGACTAATTAGGCTTAATTTTAGTATTTTGGCTTTAAAGAAAGATTTAAGTTTCTCCCTTAGGATGAAGATACTTCGAGCTGTAAGAAAGACTGCAATAAAGCTATTTTTCAGTCCTCAAAAGTTTTAAGTTGTGACGTCACATTCGCGTCTCTCCCTATGTGACGCTATGTGCATTATTTGCGTAAAGTTCGTAATGCGACAGGAGTCGAGTTATGTGGCATGTGCAATATCTGCAGTGAATCATACCAGAAAATCCAGCTTTTGTAAAAACAGAAGAACACGACAAAAAAGTTTGCTTATTATGACGAAAATATTTTTAAAATTCTTTCTGTATAATAAATATACTTTAGTAAAAATTGTTTTAGTATAAATTCTAATTTAAATTTAAACAATTTATACTGAAGTACATTTATTTAAAATAAACATATTGTTACATTTCCGTATTATTACTTTTTTTCTTGTTCTAGCCTATCCTTCCCATGAATTTTAATTTATATTTAGACTTAAGTTAAGAAATCTTGACAGCTAATTTTAAATTCAGATTCGGTCTTAATTTAAGTCCATATTCTGCATTGCGATAAAAAAAGTCAATCGAAAGACTTAATTTCAGCTCATTCACTTATAGTTCATTTTCAGTCTTTTGAACATCTGAATTTCAGCCCTATAATCGTCTTCTTTCTAGACTAGTATCCTATACTATATTAAATTGGAAACGGCCTACGTTAGTTTACTTCTTAAATTAAGACCATTCTTGAGCTTAAAATCATACTTTGTTTTTACTGTGGAGCTTTTAAGGTAAATATGGGTATTATTGTCTACAGGTTATTAGCAAATGAAGATTTCTTTTTGCTAAACGATTTTATAATTAATAAAGGTAATATTCTCAATTTGTACTTGAATGCTAATGATGACAAGTCCTATATATGTTAGAAACTCGGGTTATCTCAGTAATTACATTTCGTACCTGCTGACTGCCCTAGAATTCTCGTCGCTCATAACTTCAAACTATCTTCAATGTATGTACTGATCAGATAATAAGTAACGAATACCTTGTGCCATCATTAAAAATTCATTTTATTCGACAAAAGCCATTTTTTAGGTTTTGATTATGTTTGCTATAGTGTTTCATGCATTTGAATTCCAGAATCTTCCTTAAGCTTTTGGAGATTCCCAGATTAACTGTATACGTAAAATAAATTAAAAGAAATAGATACATTCGATTTAATTCTTGTTTATTTGATTATATATTTCTTCAAATTTTTACCACCAACATGATTTTCATGTATCCAACTCTATTTTTGACTTTCTGTACAATTATCATTCATTTAACATCACACATCATATTACTCTTTCCAAAAATTCTATCCTTTTCTATCCTGTGTTATTATTTGATATCCAATTTTTCTTCTAAGCCTAGAATATATTAGAAATTAAACGGATCTAATAATATAATATATAAGTTTAAAATAAAATTTCAGGTGAAAATGTTTGCCGTTCAACAATTATAATTGTACACCATTTCGTTTTTGCATAAGTTTAAATTGGTTACACTTCATTTCAGTTTTCACGATTAAAACAAAAACTAGGTGCCTTATCAAAAATTGGTTAGAAGCAAATTTGTTCGGATATGTTAGGAAAACCATTGTGCAACTAAGCCTATATAATCTGTCGTTTTTCCACAAATTGAGAGTTTTTTAATGTTGTTTATCACAAATAGAACGAAAACTATGTGTCTTATAAGAAACATTGTCAAGAAAATTCGTAGATCTTTTAGGGATGAGCAAATTTTTCTCATTATTATTGTTTCCAAATCCCGTATAGTTATGTTAGTCAAAAATGTCTATTTAACGAACTCTCCTCTTATTTTCGGATCTTGAAATAGTGTGCTAAATGTCAATACAATCAAATAATTGCGGTTATAATTCCTCCGAAGGTTATCGCCTTCACTGACGACAGCGACAACAGCGACATCGACGACAGTCAGACAAAATCAAAATCATTTTCTTATCGAGTAAAAAACATCAATTTTTGATGTTTTAGAAAATTGAAATAGCTCTGTAATTAATAAAATAAATTTCAGAAAAATTTCGGAAAAATAATCCTGTTCACCACGAAACGTTGGAAAGGGGAAGGTATGTGACACACGTGTGCCTTCCCGTGCCCCCATGCGATTGAAAAATACAAATAATTAGGTATACTGATATTAGTATAGAATATATAATACGATGGGATGGGAGTAAATTTGCAAAAGAGGAATAGATTTAAAGTGCAAGGAAAAATTGACGTAGAGAACAGAACAGATACGCACGCACACACACACGCGCGCTCGCGCGAGTGTGTGTGCATGCGTGTTTGTGTTTTTTTTCTGCAACACTTGATTCCGGCCGACTAGAACATCAGTGCTAAGGTGAAGTAAAGGGAGGATAGGTATTAAGACATTAAAAGGGATCGCAGCGAATGTATCCAAGAGATTTGGTCGAAATAATTGTTTTTCTAGTCAGTTGGTCGCAGTGGGACCCTGCGATATTTGTTTAACCTTTTTTATACAATATATACATATATTACCTAGATAAAAATTCGAAAGAAAAAATAACAGAGTACTATGCATTATTTTTACAAACAAACTTGCAAAAAGATGAAATTTTTATGCAACACACATGTTTTTATTTTTCACGTGATAGGAGCAACATAGCACAACTTTATCACATTTGGAACACGTGGTGAGTTGCTGAATGACAAATGTGAAGAGACTCGTGTTTTTTGAACAGTTAAATATTTATGAAAGTGGCACGTAGATTCTGTCATAAAATACGTGAATAAAATGCCCAAGTTGCGTTTACGTACTAACGCGGTTTAGAAATACAAATATTCAAAACAATTGATATTGGTTGTAAAGGTTTCATGCTCTCATGAAGCAGCGTATTTTGAATGAATAAAGCACACATGCATGACTTGATAAATACAAGAAGAATTATCTCGTTCTTTCGGAATAACAATATTTTTTAAACTTCATTGATGTTTAGATTTATTACAATAACTCCTCAAATTCGAAATATTTTTCTATATACCTGGATGAAAGTATTTTGAAAATTGAAACAAATCAAAGAAATAATAACACAATAATAATAATAATAATAATAATAATAATAATAGTAATAATAATAATAATAATATTCTTCTATTTGTTTTGTTTTTTGTTTAATCCTTGTTACATTATTACAAATATTTTAATCACTACTTGTGCATTTTTCAATTATTTAAATTTAAAATATACACATTTATATAGTGGTACTTTTATTTTCTGAAAAATATCCCTTAAATTTAGACATAACGATTGATGAAATCTGTGTCATATTCTCGACTATATTCCCTTTCATTATACGAATTTCGAGATATGCAAGCGTTTTACATTTTCTACGAAATGTTCAACGATGTTGTACGTTCACTACATTTTTGTTTCTTTATAGGAAGTTGGCCCATTTCAGTCCTTACACGTATACATAAACTAGTAAATAATTTAACAATCGCGAAATTTATATAAAAAAAGGTATTGCAAATTTCAGAATTCTCCATAATCATATATTTTTTAAAGTAGCCTTACATATGATATATCTCATTTTCAAATCATTTTAGTTTTTACGTCTTTAAGGATATGATGTGCTGTTGCCTGATAAAAGCCGCCTTTTCGACAATGATGGTTGCACGCGATTTGTATGATAGTCAGGTGCTTCTATAAGTGGTATTAGCACGCCATTTTCCAATACCTCCGGTATTCCTTCGAAATCCAACGGTATGCTTATCCAAAGCATGCGAGACACCGCAATATGGTTTATGTCCAATGAGGTATTTTTAGTCGGAGAGGTAGCTACATAAAACAGCCTTGATTCGGTGCGTTGTAAGAAAAACATTAATACATCATCAAATGACTACTGTGCAAGTCTGCAACTTGCAACACCGCCTCCCGCCTCGCCTCAAGGTGGCTGGCAAGCACCGAGCGACTGACTTAAAATTGGACGCGCTAGAAAAAATTGTACTTTTACAGTGAGTTTTAATCGTATCGTTTGATTTTTTTTAATTGAGGTAGAATTTGAAAATAATTGTAATGGCATATATAAAGATAGCTTCAACATTCAAGTTTAGCGAACAATCATGTATTCATAATTAAGTTGACATTTTCCACTAAATTACTTCTGCCGAGGAGTTTCCATTATGCTAAAGTTCTGCCATTAGACACAGCTATTAGCTAAGGTTTAAAGAATGTCGGAAAAAGAGCTGGGCGCGCGAACTGTATACAGTTTTGGGGGTTGTTTTCCAGGACTTTTCATTCGCTTCTGCCAAGGGTTTTCCAAACAACTAAACTTCTGCCATTGTTTCAACGCTCTTAGTAGAAACCTGAAGAATTTTTTTAAACAAATTTGACGCGGCCAACTTATTGATTTTTTTGTAGATTTTACATCGTGTAAAACCGGCTCAAGGCTGTTTTATGTAGCTAGCTCTTGGGATATTTGTAGTGCCACTTTTTACAAGGAAATCAGCTTTCTCGTTACCTTCAATATTCTTGTGTCCAGTAAGTATGGATGTAAATTGCTTCAATTGAAGATCTCTAACAGCAATTTGGCTTTCGGAGCATATATAAATTTGGCGATTAGCAAAAATACACTTACGAATGTTCTCTAGACAGGCCTTATTGAGCAATTTTTGGCTTAAAATACATTAGGGAACTTTCCCATTTCGATTGTTATTTCAGTATTACGTTTCATCCTAAGTGCACCAACTTCAAAGCCATTTGAATCTTTAGAGCCGTACGTGTACCAGATGAGTCTTCTCGTTGTAAATAAATTGTTTCTCCTCTGATCATCATGTAAAACTTCCCTTTTTGGGAATATAACCTCAAAGGATTTCATAAACAAGTATTCTTTCAGCATTCTATCCGAGTGCATGCAAAAGATTTCATCTCCCTTCAACAGGTTCTTTACTGTATCATACAGGTTAAGGAATACAATATTTCTATGAACCACCCCTTAGGTAAAGTCTATAGGTCTTCGCCGTAAACCTGCCTAATTAGGAGGTGCAGCGGTGATATACATAAGCTGGATTCATCTTGCCTGTTGGCAAAATAAATGCCCTCAGTTAACATTCAGTGTTTTTCTTCAAGGCTCTCTGGGCTTAATCAAGGTTTCTCGGTGCCGGCTGTTTGGTTTTTCTCCGGGTGCGAAGTTCCGAGAAGCGTGTAGCGATTTATGTTTTATATCCTTATTTAGAACAATACCATGAAAATTGCAACAACAACCAAATTTTAACCTCGTATACTGATGTAGTTCGATTCTTTGATTACGAATGTGGATGTAAGTATACCTACACAGATAATTTTCCTGTCACCAGTAGTATAAAGCAAATCTGTTATTAACTGGAAGACTTCATTCTGTCCGAAACAGATTGTGACTGTGCTCTGACATATCTGTCATTTGCTATACATACGAATGAGAAAGAAGGTTTATAGACATTGTGTGACGGGTTACGTTATAGAAAAAATAAATAAAAGGATATCCGTAGATATTATTATTTATTCATAAAAATGAAAGATTACAAAAGGTCGAGAAGCGACGTTGCACGCAACACGGAAGGTCTAATACTGACGCTTTCCATCTCGGGGGAAAACAAGTATTTTAGGGAAAGTGTAGTCCTTTGTCTCTTAGGAATGCAGTCGGTGGGGATGTTACGTAAGGGACTAAAGTATGCTAAGTCTAAAAGTGTCACACCCCCCAACTTAGATTGAACTTAGTCTCTAAGTTCTTAATCTAACAGTCTTGTGTACAACTGATACCTCGTCATTCTGCAGTGTCGGAACCGTAGTGACAGCTGTGTAATGTACTGCTGGGGTAGTGGTTACATTGGTCTTGGCGCAAAATAATCTTATACATAACTTCTTTGGTATTAATTTAGCGAGAAATGCGAAAAAACCTAACTTGTACAATATGTATGGTGTAGTGATTCCTATTGAATCGTATCCTAAATAAGTTAAGACATCAGTTCCTGTTTCGATCCAAGTTTTGTTTCTTCGAAGGTTTTTTATTTTCTGAAGGGATGTTTCCATTGCGTGTAAACTTTGTCGCAATGCATTAAAATTTTCGTGGTGAAGAGACAATTGTACAATAGGTAACTGCGGACTTAAGAGTTCAAATTCTGATTGGTCGATGGTATAAGATATATTTTTCTTAAACATAATATCTATGCGGTGTTCTATTGACTTGCGTATTTTCAGGATTGATCTCGGTGTTTGAATTACACATTCGGAATCGCTATAAATTAAACTAGGTTTGGAGATGGATAAGCTTTGACTTTGCAAGTTACATAAAGTATTTAATTTTAGTTCATGTTCTGGAATAATAATATATTGCTTAGGAACTTTCAGTGGTACAAATGCTAGTTCCAATATTCTGAACGCTGAAAATGGACAAATGTCGTCGGAGATTATTTTATTTTGATTTCGAATAATACTTGTTTCGCAACTTTGTATTTCACTAATCAAGTATGTTGGTTGACTGCATTTACAAATTTGAATATCGTCCAGTTTTTTAGATTTCTGCATAGAGTCTAAATTGCTGGGCACATAGAAACTTTTTTCGGGGTTTATCAGGATAATTTCATGGGCTGGGATTGGAGCAATGAAGCCATTTCCGTGGTGGATAGGAATTGGGATTAGATGTAGGGTTTTCAGATCTTCATGTTCCGGTACGGGTAATCTAAGGAAATAAACAAGTTTAATGGGATATTTTATGTTAAAATCCTCTTCGATTCTTCTCATCTCTGAAATCGAAATGCCGGGTGTTAGAATCTGTGGGTGTATTATTCCATGCTTTCCTTCATTGATGGCATTAATTAACAGGTTTAGATCTTCGCTAAATTCCTTAATAGCTATACTACACAGCACAATAATGTTGGCTATAGCAAGATTTTTCTGGTTAGAATTCGTACTGTTAATAATAATGTTAAATTCCTTGACGTGGCTTTCCGAATGATCATGAAGAAGCTGTAAGTCGCGGGAAGCTGAACTGATCCAGGTTTTCAGGATTCTAGTTTGGTTACCTAATGTTTCAGCCATGACTTGATTATCAGAGTATAGCTTGTCGAATTCTTCGTTGATCAATCTAATATCATCTTCGTCGAGTGTTCCAAATAAAGTCTTGGAGACGGATCCAATGACATTCAAGAGTCCCCTCTTATTTCGAGCGAATCCCAGTATGTGTTGCAGGGTTGTCTGAAGTTCTTCCAGTCGATGGATACAATTTCTTAGAGCCTTTAACTCAAATTCTTCCGTACATCCCATACACAATCCGTTGGCTTTTTCATAGGACTCTTGAAACTGCTTAAATCGAGGATCTATGCCCGATGTCTCAATTCCTATCACTAGTTTCCATGTATAGTGATACAATTTAGTAGTTCCTAGGTTTTCGGCATATATGGTAGTGTCCTGAAGAGATTTGACGATGATATCTCCTTGAGTGAATGGAAACAGCATCAACAACCATAATACGGACATGATGATCCTGAAATTACCAGTTATATATCTTAAGTCAATCGGCGTGAACTACAGATCTTTCATTATTAAATATGATTTCGTAGTTGTTATTGGGAAGTACTTTAAGTATAGTGGCGGCACCTTTCCAGTCTGGGCTCAATTTATTCTACCTTGTATTTTCTATCATTACTAGATCTCCTACATCGGACAATTTTTGAGGTAATACTATTCTTGCATCTTGTGCTCTTTTATATTTTTCTTTCGATTTCTCAATTTGCTCACGGGCTTCTCTAATGTACCTCTCATGTCGTTCCTGCCACAAACTCACCAAATCTGGATATTTTAGACTAGTTGTAGTAGCAAGTATCGATGGGACATTTGCGTTTCTCCCGAAGGTCAATTGGAAAGGACTGGATCCGATGCCCTCATGGATCATGGTGTTATATGCCATGCAAATAAACTTGAGTCTGTGGTCCCCCTCGGTGTGGAGGTCTGACATGGCAATTCTAATTAAATCTTTGATGGTGCTGTGGGTGCGTTCTAGGGCACCGTTGCTTTGAGGATGAAAGGCTGTTGTTCTAACGTGTTGAATTCTAAAAAGGTTCTCAAAATTTTGCATTAACTCGGATACTAGGTTTTGACCTTGATCAGTTAAGATGTGCTTGGGGGATCCAAATATATAAATAAAGTGATCGAATAAGTGCTCGATTATGGTTCCTGATAGTGTGTCTTTTAAAGGAATTAGTACCAGATATTTCGTAAGCATATCCTGAATCGATAGGATGTACTCGTTGGCCTGGAAGGTAACAGGTAGTGGACCGAATACATCCATTGCGATCTTATCATTGAGTTCTACTGGAGTATCTGGTATAATAGCTTCAGAGCGTCTTCTGATTCTATTCAGTTTTTGCGTTTGACATGTGTGACATTTTTTTATATAATCTATTATGTCATTTTCCATATTGGTCCAGATTCCTAATTCTCTAGCTCTTTGAATAGATTTATTGACTCCAAAATGTCGAGCCATCAGAGACCCGTGACTTTCTTTGATTATTTGATTCCGTTCCTCTTGTGTTAGCTGAGTTGCAGCATTGTAACATGTGTGGATTTTTAATTGAGGATATTTGAAGCTAATGAAAGCAATTAAGATCTTAAGTTTCACACGCTCTGTGGAGGTGATGGTTGGGTCGTTAAAATGCATTCTAAGTATGGTTGATTTTCTTGAAATCGTTTACCTGGCAGTATTGTCCAGTATCCTAAGCCAGTCTCTCTCTGTGTAAGGGGGTAGGACTTTGATGTTTGGATCGTTAGTTGGTCTTTTAGAGAATTCTCTCCACAATTTCCCATTAGCGTTGGGCTTTTCTACTTCGCGAATAGGTGTTCTGTTCCCAAACCATCGATAGTATTCTTGGTAGAGTTGAGGGTCAGTAGGTCTTTCGGGTACTGAGGGAGGTTCTATTGGTAGTTCTGGTGTTGGAGTTTCAATAATCGTGTCCGTCGGAATACAGGTTGGGCTTTCTGGATGGGTTTCTGGATTTCTTTTTGAGATTTCATCAGGTGGTTCTGGTGTATTTAGATCGCGCTCTCGGGGTGCATCCAGGATTTCAATATCAGGTAACTGTGCTTCTAGATCGATGTTTCTTTCCATTACCTGCTCATTTGTTAAGTTTTCATGGATTGAGTGCATCCGCGATAGCGCATCAGCGGCTGTATTTTCGGATCCTTTCTTATATACAACTCTGTATTTATGTTCTTCCATTTTGAGTCTCCAGCGCATCACTCTCGATGAGGAATCTTTGACGTTAAATAGCCAAGTGAGGGCTTATTGATCAGTAATTATCTGAAATTCGCGTCCCAAAAGGTACTGTCGGAGTCTTTTTATCGCCCAAACTATTGCGAGCATCTCTTTTTCAGTGGTGGTGTAGTTCAACTCTGAGCTGTTAAGTGCTCGAGAGATATAGCAACATGGGTGACCATCTTGAGATAAGATGGCTCCTAGACCGACATTCGAGGCATTCTAGGCAGTGCCCATTCGGAAGCACTGCATAAGGCATTTTTTAATTTTTCAAATGCTTCCTCACATTCTGAGGTCCAGTATCGATAATACCCTGAAAGTCCTAAAAATGATTTGACCTTTGTAGCTTTCTTTGGGATTCTAAAATTTGCTACTGCTTGTAATTTCGCAGGGTTTGGTTTAACTCCGTTCTCTGTAATTACGTGACCTAGATACTCTAATTCGGGTTTCAAGAACTCACACTTATCAGGTTGAAGTTTGAGACCGGTCTGGCGTAGTCTTTCGAATAGAGTAACCAGATTCTGGTTGTGGTCCTCTATCGTGGAACCAAATACAACAATATCATCCAAATAGACCATGCATATCCTCCCATTCAATCCTCTCAAAGCGTTGTCCATCATCCTCTGGAATGTTGCTGGGGCATTCTTGAGACCGAATGGCATTCTTTCAGACTCAAAATGCCCTTTAGGTGTTGAAAACGCAGTGAATTTTTTTGAACCTTCCTCCATGGGAATCTGATAAAATCCAGCACGAAGGTCAAATGCGGAGAAAAGTTGGACATTTCCTAAATGATCTAAAATGTCTTCGATCATTGGAAGTGGATATGCATCGTGATCCGTGATTTCATTGATCTTGCGAAAGTCCACCACAACTCTCCACTTTTTCAGGCCCGATGCGTTGACTTTCTTTGGGACCACCCACAATGGTGAATTATAGGGTGATTCTGATTTTCGGATTATCTTTTTAGTCAACATCTCGTTAACTTGAGTCTTGATTTCTTTTTTGTGACATTCTGGAGGTTTATAGGAGCGATTATTGACAATCTTGTCTTGTGTAAGAACTATTTTATGTTTACTTAATTGTGAGCTTGGTAATGGGTCACCTGGTAATGAAAAGATGTCGTTATATGAGTAGATGATTTTTGTGATATTTTTCTGAGGTCTTGTTCAATGTGGTTCAAACGAGTGTTTTCCATGAGTGATTTTAAACATTCGGATAGCTCACTCTGAGTTATATAATAAACCTTTTCTTCAGGGGTATGAATATTCTGTCATCGAATAATTCATGTTCATGCGAATTTTTCTTTCAATGTTTTATTCTACAAACTATATGCGTATTGTCGCATAAATCACAATCCTAATATGCCGTCCCCCGGCACTGGGAAAATATCCGGGACTACGTGAAATGTATGAGACTGACTGAGATACTCTGTTGTGATTTTATGTTCGGATGTTTGTTTATCATTACCCATTCTGAATTCTTTTTTAAAAGGCACTTTAGGGGTAAGCTGCGGCACATGAGATTCTTTAATTATGTTTATTCACGATCCTGAGTCCACGAGGAGTCGTATGTCGCTTCTGAATCCGCGGGGTCGAATAAGGACTGATTGTAGTCGTCCTGACACGTGAGTGACTCGGTCGACGCGTCCTCGAGATTTTCGGACTCTTCGAAATGTTGCTCGGTCTCTGAATTGGTTTCGGTGATGTTGTGGACTCTTTAGGGAGGGTGTGTCTGATTTTGGGTAATCTGAAAATTCCGTGGTTTTCGGTAGCATTGATTTTCTGTATGACCCGTTTTTTTGCAAAGGTTGCAATGCAGTTGTATGCGCTGACTTAAAGGCATACTTTGGTTTGGTAGATTTTGTGAAGCTGGTCTGGGATTGTGAAAATTATGATTTATGGGACGAGTGACGGAAGGTGTAAACCGTGGTGTCATCTTAGGTACGGTGTTCGATCGCGAACGGTTTTTTTCGCGGTACCAGACTTCTGCCTCTAAGGCTTCTTGTTGGACTTTATTAATAGTGAGCGGTTTTAGAGGTCTTACTTGTGACCCTATTTCATCCCGAAGGTTCATGATATATTTCTTTATTGAAGCTTTTTCTTCGATTTGTAGGGCAATTTTCCGAGCTGTTTTTTTTTTCGATGCTCGGCTTGAACGGCATAATTTAATTAATTCAGAGCTTTTCTGAATCTTTGATTGTACATTTGTACCGTATCGTTATTCTGTCGACAATTCTCTAATTTTCCTAGACATAGCTCTACAGATACTCCCGTGCTTACATTTTGTTTTAATACATCATAAAGATCGTCGTAGTTATTAATTGTCGCGTATCTAATTGCGCGCTTAGCGGTACCGACGATCCGTTCCGTGGCTATAAAATCTAGTAATAGTTCCGGCTGAGAATACCTGGCTTTAGCGTGTTTAACTGACCGTATAAAATCTTGCACCCCTACATCGTCTTGTCCATTGAGAATTTCGATTGTGCTGACAAGATCTTTAGCAGCAACTGACACAATGCCAGTGGGACCTTGAGCTGTGTTTGTGAATAGGAGGGCACGTGAGTGGTCGATTTTTTTAGCGTAGCAGGTATATCCCTCTCATCACCCGAGTCTTCCGAATGGCTACTCTCATTGTTCTGAAAACTTTCCCTTTTCATATAGCCGTTTTTCTCGATGGAATTTTTCTCGGTATCGTCATCTTCGGCGAGCAATGCGTTACCTTGTCGAGCCAATATTTTAATTTCCTCAACCCTTTTCGCGTTTTCATCATTTAGGACCCTTAAATTATTCTTCAAGGATCTTTGATTCTCTTCCATAAGAGTCAACTTCTGCAAGACGTTTTGAAGGATTTCATTTATTTCGGATAGTTAGTTTCGGAATTTGAGGTGATGGACATTGTAAGGTTAGTTTCTAAGTTTTACCCTGCTAAAAAAAAGATACGACGTGAGAGCCAGTTTAATTAATTATGCTAACGAGATAGTATTTCGCGATATGTAAATCGTCCAGAATTGTCGAAAATGTTTGAAATGCTGAAACAAGACTTACAATTTTCATATGAGTATTAGGTTCGGTTGCGACGAGAAGGATGCTGGGCCTCAAGGTGACGTCCTGCCTGGGCTTTGGCTCGTGAGCTGCGTTTCCAACGGTGTCAGCTTGGCTAAGTGACGTCTCTTCTTCTCTAGAACCTTATCCCTACAGAGTTACTATCAAGCCTACTTAATTCAGCCTGGTTACGTATTCCCTGGTGATTCCCAGTGAAATTCCTTCACCGTATGAAGGACGCACTATTTAGTCCGTAGACTGATTTCACAGCAATGCACTTTCACAAAACTGCTCTTGATAATGCTTTCTGGATGCACTATTTAGTCCGTAGACTGATTTCACAGCAATGCACTTTCACAAAAGTGCACTTTCACAAAACTGCACTTAATAATGCTTTCCAGTTTCTTTTTTCTCAAAGATCCGTCGAGTTTGATTCCGTAGAGTCGTTTCGAGGGATCCTGGCAAAAGGTCGAGAAGCGACGTTGCACGCAACACGGAAGGTCTAATACTGACGCTTTCCATCTCGGGGGGAAAACAAGTATTTTAGGGAAAGCGTAGTCCTTTGTCCCTTAGGAATACAGTCGGTGGGGATGTTACGTAAGGGACTAAAGTATGCTAAGTCTAAAAGTGTCACAATTGACCATAGAGGCCATAATAAATAGGGGTCTATTATTCATCTTACCTGGAAATATAAAGGCAATAAATGGAGAATTTTCACATTGAAATTTAAGTAAACCAGATGCCGACACCATAAAATAAGATTTTAACTCACCAAACATTCATTTATGAGTACTTCTTTATCCTGATTTAAGACAACTACCTGACACTTAAAATTCTTATGTGGATCATAAATTAGGAAGGCCCTTATTGTGGACTGTAGAGTGCAATGTCTCAGGCGCGGGTTTTTTTTCCTCTGGTCTAGACGTTAAATTTTTCAATGAAAGGATAAGGGCATGCTTTCAACATAAAGTGCAACGGTTTTCTTTCTACCGTTCGGACTATTAAAGACCAATAGGAAATGAATGTATCCCTCCCACTAACTCATTTAAGGAATCTGCACTAGCTCAGTCAAGGACATTAGAGTCCAGCAGATTAAGTCAAACTTTTCATGAGGTGGTACGACCAGTTTTCCTTGTGCACCTATGACGTGAAGTATTGAGAACGGATAAGTGTGGCATTTATTTTTTTGAGTTCTTTACGGTTCCGAAATTAAAGGTAAGAACTGGAAATTTTATATTAATAAAAACACGCCCATTTTACACACACAATATCAATTGCTAAAATACGTTTTCGAGATTATGATATTCACTATTCTTTTGATTCGAATTATTTCTCGAAAAATCAGTAAAAAGAATATCATTTTTCCATAGTGTTAATTCTTGAAATTTTTCGGATTTCCGATACCAAGGCCGATACCAAGGGTCAAACATCTCTAGGCGCGCATATGGGTTGGCGTTTCTGGATGGAGGAGTGTCCTTACCCGTTTTTTCGCACGTGTTTTATTAAGTTCTCTTGTCATTGGTCCCTTGGTCTTAATTTAATATTTATTTCTTTCGTTGAGTTTCTTTCTAAAATAGTTTGAATGACTTTTACGAGATGTTAGCTATAAAAAGAAAAGTCTCGAGTTACAGGGGTCTACGGTAGCCACTTGAGTTTTTGACTCAGTCGCTCTTTTTTGTAATTAAAAAGTTAAAAATTAATAATTAACAATTCTGCAATCCCCGACTTGAAAGTAATATATTCAGAATGTTGGAATTATTTCGATTCCGACGATATGTAATTTGTCTATGAAGTTTAAAAATTGGGGAAGTAGGCAATATCAAATGGAATATTGAGCTAAAGTTTCTGA
Organism: Belonocnema kinseyi; assembly: GCF_010883055.1. NCBI lineage: Eukaryota > Metazoa > Arthropoda > Insecta > Hymenoptera > Cynipidae > Belonocnema > Belonocnema kinseyi. Next base: position 105,345,230 of record NC_046660.1, on the reverse strand, counting down.
GATTAAATTTCCTCAAATTTTCAACTTTCCGAGGCAAGCAATGTATCATTGGAATCGGAAAAATTCGTAGATGCGGATTATGCTATTTTCAAATCGCTATTTGCAAAGTTAAAATTCTGTACATTTCCTTACTTTGACTTGCTGTAGACCAAAGACCCCTGCTGGGGTAACTTTATCCACACTGAGTTTGGTAAGCAAACAGACAAGTAGTAGAAAACATAAAGCCAGTGTCGTAAATCAATCAAAGAAACTAGATTCTAATGAATTTGAAGAGTTTCACTGAGATTGGCTGAAACATCTCAACAAATCGCTTCTTTTTGATAATTTCCGACCGTAAGCGTTTATTGATATTTTTTTTATTTTTTCGAATCTATTAAATGAAATAATAAATGCGATAATTTTTCCTTCTTGTTATAAGCAATTTTTTCAATTCAAATTAATAATCGGTTTTGGTAAACGAACTTTCTATTCACACTGAAAGTACTTGGTTTGCGCTCAACGTAGTTTCATGAAAGAAATGGTAACAATTTATGTGTTTTTAAAAACATACCATCAACTTGGCTGTCTCAATAGCTATTACTTGATCTGAGTTAAGTTCTTCTTGCAGGCATCCCTCAGATACAAAGAGCAACTTCAGGTTGCCTTAAAGGAAGAAACTTAAGGAGTCACGTGAGTTCTAGCCCTGACACTTTTATGGGACTAATAAAATTCCCATTCCCAGATGTACCGCTCGTCGTGCTAGGAGACGCTTAGGCCACTTGTTCGTTTCAAGCATATTTATCACCCCTTTATTCGTTTACATCTTCTCAGGAGAAGAAATTTTCGTAGCGGATGTCATTAAATACTCTCTCTATATATTTCTTTCTTTTTTTAATATCGTTTGAATTCACGATGTTCCCATGAGTAGCTGAAGAACTAAAAAGTCCGTCTCCACACAGCCCTGCTTGTAGGGATAAGGCTATTTACATTAGGAGGTCCCTTAGTATCCCAGGAAACATTCACGAAGACCTGTATATTGCAACCTGTGTATTGCAAGAAAACGCAATATGATAACGTACAATCAGGTCCCGGAGCTTTGTACGATACTATAATGCTCTAATATCACAGAAAAAATTAGGTTAAATTTGGTGGCTGTCGTCTGCTACGGCGTCCTTAGCAGCAATGGGAAGAAGGCAGAGTATGAGTGAGTTCGAGCTATAAATTTTGGACACCAGATTTAAAACAATCACAGAAAACAATAAAAATTCGCTGCAGGTGAGACCTGCAATGGCTAATGGATAAACATATTTCGGCGAACGTTTCACTGAGGTTAGAAAAATAATTCTGAATTTGTCGACTGCGTCGCGCTGAAGTAAACAAATTTCGGTGAAACATGTAGAATCAACAACAGAAAACACAAAAAATGTGTTCTTACTGATATATTTCCTCTAAAATAAATCAAATTATTTTAGGCGAATTAGAACTTACTTAATACCATTTAACAAAAGCGCGAAATGTAACTGACAGATGGGAATCCCCATTTCTCTCAAATTTAATTAAGGTAAAAGACGCTGGATGGCGCTGACGTCGTAATTATCGCTACACCTCGAATAAAAATGGAGCGATTATAAGATGAAAGATTATTCAGGCAAGGTTAAAAATCGAAAATTATCTTCGATTCATTTAAAGTTTATCTGGTAAGGTTGGTTTTTGTTCCGATGAATCTTTCACCTGGAATCGATGTAAACTTTATCTTTAATTTTTTCTGTGATCGCTTGCTGACTACTCGAACCCTCACGAGATCACAAAAGAAGAAATACAATATGATAGCGCAATAAACTTAAATTCTTACGTTATGGATTGCACAATTATGCGCAGGAATTACGATATATATTATAATTCATGCGATATAGTTTTCTCAGTTTTATATGAATTACCATACCCTAGTAACATTCAACCCTCGACACGGTAGTTTACGTTTTAGCTTAGGGATTTATTTTAGGTTACTGAGGGCCACCCGACTTTCGCTGCGTAGTGGAAATCACACTGATGCTTCCACCCGACTAGCCACCAACTCTTTCCTGCCCATTACGGTCGTCTTCGCAGCGGCTTCGAGGGGTCGCTACCCTTAGGGAGTTCACAGGCCTTCTCACCGCGTGCATGCTTTTCATAGAGGAAGTGAGAAATTCCATGTCAAATTATCAAAAGAATTTCAGATATTGTTAGTAATCTTGATGCAAATTTTATTATCCGTTCTGTATGGTATTGAAAGAAAAACACTACATTAATTTTCGAAAAAATCAAAAAAAACTTAGAAGATATTAAAAATGTTGGTCCTCTTTTTCTTATAGTTTCATAACTTTGGTGATTCTAACTAAGGGAGATCCCATTTTGATATTTACAGGGCGTTTTCAGGACTTTGTAAGCTATCTATATAAGAAATGAAGAAAATAAAAAGTGTGTTTTTTTCTTCAAAAATTCAGTTTAAAAATTATTTTTGCAAAGCTGCGTCCAATTATGAATAAAAAAATACCTTGATATCATTAAAATCACTGAATTTATGAAAGTTTTAGGGAAAAAATACTAAGGTTTTTAATTCTTAATATGTCCTACATTTTTTGATTTTTTCAAAAATTATTTTAGAATTTTTCTTTCAACACCCAAGAGAACGATTACTAGAATTTTTATCAAAATATCTAACAATAATTGCTAAACTTCTTTAGATGATTTGTCATGGAATTACTCTGGTTCTAAATTTTATTGGAAGAAGAGTAGTCCATTAGTCCTAATCTCTGGAAACTAATTTTGTTGTAATCATAGGTATTTTTGCTTTCTCCAACCTTAATTTTAATGCATTTTCCCTTTGAGTTATACAAAAAATATATAAATAATAAGTTATATGATATTAAATACGGTTAGATCTCAGCAGTGATCAGGAACAGTTGAGTACCACTTTTTTCATAGCAAAATTACCATTCAAATCAATATAGTAATACACTGGAGGCTGGATTTAATTACGGTTTTGGGCATTGCTTTCAGTATTCTTAAAACTAAATCTAGACAGTCGGAACTGAAACAATCAATGGCGCATATAAACCGTTTCCTGACATTAGCCATATATACGCATGAATACCTGCGTACAGCCTCTTTGTTCTTATGTTGCTAGTGTTGCACCTTTGGATGAACAGCCTCTCCAGACCCCGAGATGCTCCACTATCCGACCGAAACCACGCAATGCGGCAGCGATTCTCGGAATTAGTAATTTCGACATGTTTAAATCCAGTCTCCAGTGCATTTATTGACTCCTATTTGTTCTTAGATGCAGATTTAAACTATATTGTATTACTTTTTAAACGTTTTTAAACCAAAAAACCGTAACTACAAATTGTTCTGTAATTGTTTCACTAATTGAATAAACCTCAATTATTACTGAATTATTATTACTCCTATGTCTGAACAAGCTCATCAGTCGTGCCCTAAAGAATGACAGAAATTTTCTGAACAAAAATGTTTAGAAATTTAATCCTAAATCATTCCTCAGAAAAAGCAACATATAGCTACGCGAAAAACTTAAGTTATATGAAAATGATCGATATGTTTAAGTCATAGATTTGACTTTAATTAACGAGTAAGTACTGTCTACGTGTATCAACAAATCCACCTATACCCTGAAAAAAATTGGGATTCAATTTTGTTTCAGGTCATTTCCTTACAAACTAATTTTGAACGTTCATGATGTTCACTCTCTTAATCAATGTAAAAACTGAAAAACAATTGAATTTCTTTTAATATTCGTATTGATCAATATGAACCAATTATGATTCAATTTTATTTCAATAGATCTTGCGACTCCGTTTCTTTGTTCAAATTAAAACTTTATTTTTTTCTGTGTATGTACCGAAAGGACCCTGCACAGAATGCATGGGAAAATGGCTTTCGGTGGATTTGGCTATAACTTGGTAATTTTTTAGATTTTAACGGCCCAATGAAATATCCATAATTTTTTTTAAGTGGACAGTTTTAACGCTATACGGCGCAAAACGCTTAAACTTAGAGCATAAGATGTATCCGTATAGCATTGAAAGCAGAAACGACGATGAAATGTTTTTAAACATTTTAAATTTATTAATAAAACATACTTTTGAAAAATATTTTTTGTTTTAGCGTCTACATGATTACTTTGAAAAAAGATGCAACTGTATACATAGATACACGCAGAAAAAAGAAATGTAAAATTTACTTATCAAGAAATGTAGAGGGTTTCTTGTAAGCGTAACAGTATAAACTGCTCATACTGAGGGGGTGACAATGTCAAAATCACTTAGCATTTCGTAAATGTCACAAAGAAATGAAGGTTAATTTAATGGTTATCCTTTAGTAATATAAACATCTATTTCTGGGATTACATACAGTAAGAAATGTAGAATTTACTGAACCGATAGTAATATAGAGGTGCAGTGGACATTACCGAAGGATCGATACATGCTACCGACCAGATTGGTTTTCTTAACTCGCCCCTAAATGCATAACAACGCAACCTATCCACGCGGACCACCGGATGAATTCACGCGTCAATAGGCAATGGATTGATTGCATCACGTAAAAACAATTTCTTGTTGACACTTCTGTGACAGTCGTTGCATTACACAATATTCCCACTTAACAAGGGAGGGATTTCATAAAACATAACAAAATTTTGGACTACACAACTTCTTCAAAGATGGCGTACACTAGAGAGTTTATTGGAGCAGGACGTTTTTGTTTTCCTTAGCTGTTTCAGGTGACTTCTATGGATATAAGATAAATCTGAGAGCTTTTGTTGGATGTCGCGATGGCATGGACGTGTATTCAGATGTCATTCTCGAGGTCGCCACCTCAGTTCGAAATTATTTTACAGATCGCAACTTGTATAATAGTCAAGTGGTTAAAGCAATTTACTTGCGTGCTTAGGTTTATGCGCTCGGATCCCCTCTCCCCCCTTTGCTTGCGAAATTTTGATTGTATTATAAGCGTTGTAACTTACAAATACCGATTAATTGTAAGTATATCCGAAAATATATATAAGAATTAACCGCGGGCGTATTTATTAATTATTTTTTGGCAATACTTTTTCACAAACTAAAGTGCTGTCTAAACTATAGTCTATACCGTCAACATCAGTTAGATCTCTTTATATTATTCCTCAGAGTGACACGATAATTCGTAACTGCAGCATCGAGGAACTGTGCTGAATAGCGACTGGATCGGTAAAATCTATTGATCCGCAGGTCAGAACCACTTGAAAATCGGTACTGGTAACCATCAATGATAGTCATATATAGTTGCCTACAATTGTAACGTTTACTGAAACTGTCGTGTTGTCCATATACGTAGTTAGAACCTCTACTGGTCAATGTTCAATACGGGTTTTATTTGCGAAATGTACAAGCTAAAACTTTACTTCGCCGAATACCATGTATTTTCTTCAGTCGCCTAGCCACGATTTTTTCTATATTATCATTGGAGGAATAAATAAAAAAACATAATAAATCCATTTCTTTTTAAATGACTTACGCATGGTATTAGCATTGTTCACCAAAAAATTCTATCCCATTAAAATCTGGTTTTAAAAATGTTGTCAACTTCGAAATATTTAAATTAAAATTGATTTTATTTTCTAAATAAAGAGAAACGCCCTGAAACTACCAATGATCAAATTTTGTTTAAATTTTAAAACAGATTTAAATTGTTCACACTTATATAAATCAATAATGTGAACGAAGGAAATGCACTTCATCCAATTCTAGCCATTCCAGCTTATCGTGTTATTAGATAATTATCTAAATTTGAAGGATTTAAAAAAGTATGATTTGACAATACGTCAAACATTATTTAATTACAAATTATGATAAAAAATAGCTGTCAGCGCATTGTGCTCGTCCAGAAACAATTTCACAGAACTTATTTCCTATTTTCACCATTCGCTATCTGATTTTGTACACTTTTTTCAGTCAGCAGTTTTTCTTTCCACCTAAACATTTTCCTCTTACCAAATTTTCCGTTCTATTTCACTGATTTCAATACTCACTTTTGCCAGCTGACAAAGCATCAACAATAAGCCCCGTCGTAGCGTGCAGAAGTGCTATTCAATGAAAACAATAATAGTACGAAACGAAAATGCAACGATGCCACTTCCGTACTCAATAAACGTATGCTTCAGAATTAATTTAATGTTAATCCTAAAACACTTGAAGATGATTTTGGGACTGACGGAGCTAAAACAGAGGTTTTCACACATAGGGACTGGGTAGAACTAAACAAGACGGTCAATTTTAAGGTGTTCAAGGGTGGACTGCGATTTAAATCCAGTTTCGAATTTAAGTAAATAGTTAAATTGTTAAAATTTTAATAATTAAGTTTATTAGCACAGGAGTCTTCTCAATTTTTATAAATTTTCACGAATTAGAAAGTTTCAGCTCATAAGAAGGTTTGATTATAATTTGCATAGGCCAAAAAGATTTGATTAAGTTTTATGAAGATATCTGAAAGAGTACTTTTTTCTCTTCTAGTTCAATTCAAAAATTAAAATAATAGGAAACTTTTTTTTTCAAATTTCTAAAAAAAAAAAAAGATGTTAAACTTATTTTAATATTATGGCTTCTCAAAAATTCCAGTTACTGGACAAACTGTGTCAAATTTTCGAAAAGGAATAATAGATTCAACATTCAAACTGAAACAGATATTTTATATTATATTATATTATTATATATTATTATATTATATTTATATTTTATATTTCTGTGTGCGTGTGTGTATATGATATTCTAACTTGCACCGAATCATTTTCAAATTTCGCGTTATACGAAATTACCAAAGATATTATAAAGATTACGATTTACTTTTCAGACGGTACGACAGACTCATAAAATGCAAATAAAATGCAAATCTTGAATAAAATATCGTACATCACTTGTAGGGTTAGAAAGGTCCCCACGTGCAGTTCAATGTTCGCAAGGGCGACTTGAAAACCTTTAGCATAGAGCCATGGTTTTGCAATTCGTCCTGCGAAAATTGATCTCCCATCAACACCTTTGCAACCTTACTTGTAATGTACTATACTATCAATAAGAATTTTTTTTTTAAATATGTAAACTAAGAGACATTTACGGTTTTTGATATTATTCAGCAGTTGATTTAAAACTTTAAAATTACAATTGACGACAGTCAACTATTACAGTTGAATGAGAATTGACGCCGCGCCGCAGATAGATGTAACAGGAGCTGCGCGAGGTGCGCGGGATCTGCGGTGGTTGTTTTGCTGTATTTGAAAAATACAAGAGTATGTTAAACATTTCTACTAGAAATCAGTTATCCTAAACAAAAAGCTTCAAAAAATAAACTTACAATTTTGATTAAATTTATGTTACGTTAGTTTATTACTTTGGAAATTGATATTTTTCAGCCAAAATTTAACGGTTTGATAGCTTGTATTGTACAAAAATATTATATATTAATTTTAAAATTAAGATATCAATTTTCATCAATAGTCCAAAATATTGTCCTTGCTTTTCTTTTATTTTAGATAATAGATACTACAAACTACAAAATGTATTAGTATTTATTATTTATTTTATATTTACATTTAAAAATTGTGAAAACTTCAAAATACAAAATTAATACAAAATTAATACAAAAAGAAAAAGAATAAACGCGCGCGTGCTGTTTTTCTAGTTAATTTCAATTCGAAAAGATTATTTTTTAAAGTTCTTATGAAAAGTTTGGACGTAATAACTGCAATAGAAATGAATGACATACATTTTGTAACTAATGTATAAAATAAAAATTGATATGTCTTATATAAATTATATTTTATACCTGCGTATAGAAAACAACGTACAAAATTACAATCCGGGCGAAAGAGTAAAAAATGTATTCCCTGTAAGAGGGTAGTCTGCTTAGATTACTGTATTTGCATTTATTCTGCAACTGTTCTAATTCTTTCTGCTAAGAAAATATCGTTCTTGCAGGATTTTAAGTTAACTTTAAAACTATTAGAAATAAATTAAATTTACATCAGTATTACTTCTGAATTATCACTGGTATGAAATTTGAGAAGCCAAGCTTAGAGAGTATTTGCAATGAGCCGATTATAATTATCGAGGTTCGCTGAGAAATAATATTAATATTCATTTAAAGAGATCATCATCAATCCATATATGATACGAAATTTCATTTCACATTCAGTTCAATTGCTCCATACATACAGTTATAGCACATTCCCATTTTAAGAGTCTAAATATCATCTACAATTGTCATTTATTCCATTATGGGTTAATTTAATTAGAACATATGCAAATGAGCCACATATTTTTATAATACATTTTTTATTTTTTATAATTGAAAAATGATTTTCATTAAGAGTAAATACTGTTTTACACCACTGAACACTAAAGCAAAGTGCCGTTTATCTTAACCTGATCCTTTTTACATTCTTCTCATTTCTCGAATCATCGCGAGCGACTACAAAAACAATTTTCTCGAAGCCAATTGCACAAATTTTGGAAATAAATAAAGTGATTTTTAAGACGAGGAATGTACAAAGTTTCTTGAAAATCTTCAGTCATTGTATTTTTACAGTGTAAATACTTGTTTGGGACATTTTACTCGAATCGCACGATTACTGGATCGGGTATGATTACTAGGGCATCTACCTTATATCCACAAACGCAAATCTAAGGAACAATGAATTACTATTATATGTCTGATACTATAAAAAATAGGTTTTATAAGCTTCTCAAATTTCTGTATAATATTATGAAGTAAAATAAGTTATATTCTTGCTTACAACAGCACTATCTTAACCTCGTTAAGTATTCGCTTGCACACTCCTCCGTACTTTACATGGAATAATGCTTCACACATATAAATTATATTTAGTCCATTTCGGAAGTTCTGGTAATCTCTGCGAATCTTTCGTGCAAATAATTTTTATGTTTCGCAAATTATTTCCTCTGTGGAAATTTTTTAATTAAAATTTCATACATTTCTTGTATTTTTGAAACCTTATATGTGAAAGCCTTAATATATGGGCCGTATTTTTCATATAAATAAGACTTTTTCTTCCACGTTTAATTTCTTTCCAAATATTTATTTAATTGTTTTCGAATTTGGTCAGTTTGTTATTTTTATCAAATTAACGAAAAGCTTTAAATACGTAAACAGTTACCTTTCCTTGTACTGCACATACAATTTGCGAAGTTTCAGAAGGATTTTCGGAATCAAGGTTGATGAAATAAAACCTTTAACTGTTCCTTTTTTAAAGTATGTTTTAAAAACTATTATTCTATCATAAAGATTTTTAGTTTATTATATTCAAAGACAGGATACTAATTCTTAAAACCAATAAACTTAAATTACTTAAATTACTATAATCTATTATTAAATTTTTAACTTTAAAATTATTTTAAGTTTAAAAGTTGCTCTTCGTTTTTTTTTTCTTGAATATGCGATGAAAATTCCAAATATATAAAGGTGAATAAATTTTAATATTTAATCTTCAAAACTTAATCATGTTTTATTTTAAATCCTCAAAATTAAACTATTACAAAAAATTATTCAAAATTGCATCATTTTCTATCATAATCATTTAAATAATATTGAAGAGTCTCAAATTTGCAATATTCAAATTTAAAAAGGTTTTTATTGTAAATCTTCAAAAGTAAACTATTCCAAAAGAAAATGAATAAAAATACATAACTTTGAATGTAAATATTGAAAATCGAACAATTTTCTGTTCTTTATGTATTTGTGAAGTTTAAGAATTTTGTAAAGTTAATAATTAATGAATAATTGAGAATTACAGATTAGCGAATCAAAAGCACGTATTATATGAACGATAGTTTGTGTCATTAACGAAAGGGTGTGCGCAAAAAAGCTGAGGCCGTGTAATTTAAAATTTGCAGAAGGTTTTCAATGTCGTGAATTTAATATCACACGGCAACTGCGCGACGAGATATGAATTTGAGAAAATATTTTTGCCTTTCGAATACAAGGTGAATCTTTAAACTTCCTTTGAGTGTATTGAATTCTTACCTATTTTAAAAAATACGCCTGATGCCATCGAAGCTGGAAATTATTTACACTTCTCATGATTTTCATAAAATATCGCATAGCTTCCGATTGCATGATTTTAAGTGATATTTTAAAAGTACTGGAAAATTGTTGCATGGTATTTACAGAAGTTAGCTCATTTTAGCGAGAAAATTCAAGTAAATTCAACACGAACAACATTTTTTCCACTTACTAAGAATTCTTTACCAAGAATTCTTTACAATAATTCTTTACCTGTATACAAGGAATAGGAATAGCATTGTCGACTCGACGAACTGAGTTTAAAATTTTAATAATCCTAAAGTACATCATATACGAAAATATTTCATATTATCCTGTATAAATCTAATTGTTCTGAATGTCAAATTTTTTTTCACATTTTCGGAAAATGTTTCTTTTTCTTGGACCTAAATTGCACTCGAAGCAAAAAGTGTTACAACCAACATATTCCTTTCATGCATTAATGGACTTGAACAACGAAAGAAGTTAGGTGTTAGAAAATTTGAACAGTCGTTTTTACATCAAACATGAAACACTAAATGCGTTTGAAATGGTTTATAAAAGAGCCTGCTGTAATTATCATCATGAATCTACTACACTACTGCTAAAAATATTTACAAGTGATAGAAGCAATCGAGATTCGAACACAATACTCCACTCATCGTCACTTTTCTAGATACAAAGTAGAAAAACGTCAACCTGGCCCAATGGTGGCGCCTCTTTACGAAAGAAAAAACACTAGATATTCATCATTATCAACTAGAGTTTCCACGTTAATGTAACCAGGTTTTTCTAGGTGATATTAGGTTGGTACAGTTTAATCAACTATATGACCATAATTTTATTAGTTAGAAATCCTTGTTATTTCAACTATATTTAGTTTAACTAGAGCCGTTTGTTGATTTTAAAGAAAAATATTTTGTTAGTCTGGCAGATTACTTATTCATTGACAAAAAATGTCTCTCCGCATGTTAAATAATATGAAACCGTACTTTTAATATTTGTTCAACATTTTAAAAGCATGAAAAATACATTTTCAAGGCATTTCGAAATGAACTGTTCATCAAGGTCACATAAATGTATTACATTATTTTGTTTCCGTATATATTTCGATCCTGTAATATGACAAATTTTACTTTGCAATTTTACACTTTAGAAAGAAAAACGGAAAAAATTGCAATTTACAGGGTATTTCAAACAGTTCTTGCTCGAAGCATCCTGTAAATTTTACTTTAGTCCCAGAACTTTTTCTAATAATATTAATATTTGATTATATTTTCAAGATTTTTTCTAATTGCTAATAGCGACTAAAAAAAGTTTCTGTATTTTATTGTAACTTTGTATTTTTTAGTAGAAAATTAATCTTCTTAATTTAAACTAACGTCACATTCATATTCAACGCACCAATATACATGTAGAAATCATGCCTGGCCTATTTCGAGATGATTTCAATTCCAAGGATAATTTCATACCGGAAAATGCTGATATTCTAGGGAATTTTCGGCGTCTGGGGGAAACCCCGGGTATGCTGAGGGGAAAGTAGTCTCGGATTCGTATTCTGCGTACAAAAATAAATAAAATAATAATACCTGACCTTTTTCCAGACGATTTTAATACCAAGGGCAATTTACACCCAGAAAAGCTGATTTACCTTGAAATTTTCCACATGTAGGGGAAAATCATGACGTTCTGAGGAAAAACTGATATCAGATTCGTGTTCAGCGCCCCAAAACACGTATAAACACCATAATCTGATCTCTCGCACAATATAGGTGCACTTTTTCTCTGCGCTATTCGGTAGAAACAAATCATAATAAGCAAAATAAATGACAACCATATTGACCTTATTTAAAATTTTCTTTCATTTTTGGCGCATATTAATGATTTAAAATAAAATTAACACAGAAAAAACAGAAGATAAACTTTACATCGATTTCCGACGAAAGATTCTCTGCAACAAAAATTAACTTCGCAGGACAAACTTTACACAATAATCGGTTAAACTTTCTGTTCCTTTTCCATGACAAACACATGTATTTTGAAAGGAGCGAAGTTGGCTAAACAAAACTTTATCGCTCTAAAAAATTTCTTGCAACAGATTTTATTCTTACTTTTCTCTTTGAATAGTTCGCATTATAATATGCAAAACTTAACTTACACATGAGCGTCATGACATTCAAACTAAGGCGGGAATGCCAGCAACCAAATTAGGAACGGTCCAAAAATTTTATTTCGAAGTTTCATACATATCACCTGGAAAATTGTTCGAATCCAAAAAAAATCAATCCCTTTTTTTTGTTTTGAACGAAAGATATTTAGAGGTGGCTGAAGCCCCATGAAGTTTAACACATTTTTTCCATAAGAAGAATATACGTTTTTATTAATCTTATTTAGAATTGTCAATAATAGGTGAATCGAGTTGAAACTCAACACATTTCTTCAATATTAGTTATAGAATATGTATGAAATATTATTTTTCAAATATCCGCAACATAAGTGGTTTTGCGAGTTTTTGGCGCTAATTATAAATTTTGGTGTCTTTTTTTTATTTCAAATTATTCCTAATACAAAAAATACTAATAATAAAATAAAAATAATTTTATCATAACTTTCTCGTAATTTAAATTCATCAAAATTGTTAAAAATATTCAATTTGAATATAGCTTGAAAGTTACAGTTTTTTCTAGGATATACAGCTACATGTCCTTTTGACTATTTTAATAATTAAATTAATTTAACAGAACTGATATTTTATACAAATTATTATCGTTTATAACTATCTTCTTCTTTATTATTGTTAGACTTGCTTTTCTGAAATTTTCATCTTTTTACCCACTTTTTACTTAGTAAAGTGATAAATAGTGCAAGTTAACGAACATAGTTGTTTAAACAATATGTGAATGTTTATAACTATGTTCTCGTAGATAAGTGCTTAAATTTGCGGTTCTTTCTGAACTCTTACACTTTTAGTCTACTTTTCACTTGTTGAGGTAATGATTTACGCAAGTTAACGAAAACTAGAAAAAAAGAAAGTTTTTTCTTGAAATCATTAGTTTTGCTTTGACTTTTTAGTTATAAACAAGTGTTAAATTAAGCTTAACAAGAATAATTTTTTAAATATAATTCTATTTTTTTAGCTGAATTATTTCTGCTTTTTTCTGAATGGGTAACAAAAATTAATTTGAACAAAAAAACTATCTTATACAGGAGAAAAAAACAGAGAATGGAATAATTAGAAGTTAATGACTTATCATCGTTTTATTTTGAATTTAAACAAGTAGTTTTAGGCAAATATATTTAAAAAATTAAGAGATTGTTTAAAATATGATTCTAATGCGTATTGACCATTTGTTCATAATTAAAAGGCAAAGCAAAGTTAAACATTTATGAGAAACCCGCAACTTTCTACTACTTATCTAACAGAAGATAGTTCTAAGGAATAATAAATTGATTAAACAACTATTTTTGTTTGACTTGCTTTAATTATTAATATATAACAAGTGAAATTGTGGACAAAAAGTTAAAAATTTCAGAAAAAAAACCGCAACTACCTAGCATCATCATAGAAGAAGGTGTACAATAATAATTTTTTTCATCCTTTATGTTTGTTCTTGTATTGTATGCAATAAAAACAATTTGCAATAAAATAACCTCAAAAAGATCATAATTAGGGCCAAAAACTCACAAAACCCATTTTTTTCTCATGGTGTTTTTCTAGGACTCTAAAAACCAGACTTATTTCTCATGAGAAATATGTGTGAAACTTATGGGGCTTGAGCCACCTATAAATATCATTTAAAACAAAACTAAAAAATGAATTTATTTCATTGTGAATTTCAACGAATTTTCGGGCGATATGCATGAGAACTCGAAAAACATATTTGAACCACCCTCCTAGACGTGCACCATGAAGCTTGAGTATTCATAAATATTGGGATTAGAGCATATATATTGTTTTTTTTTTAGGATCGGGTCGATCAGGTTGGTTTTCTTTTTGGCAGCCAGGCCCGAAAACGCCACACGAAAACCCGAACACTCGTCCAAAAGTTCAATAAATTTTTTTTTGCCTTGATAAGAGTGCCATATGGATGCCGAAACGTTGGTGATTATACATATTTTTTAATTGTGATTTGATAATGATAAGAAAAAAAGAAGACGAAAAAAATAAAAAAGAGAAGGAAGGAGTTTTGGTTGGTTGTCTTCTCATTTTTCTTTCCTCTTTTTTATTTCTGGCCAGAGAGAGGGAAGATTTTTTCTTTTTTAGAAGGAAGAAGATTTTTTTTCTCTTTTTCAGATTGCATTGGAAACATCTTATGGTGTTTGTCCAAATTTGGTTGTTAGATTCTTGATTTTGTTTTCAGGAATTATTCACAGTAATTAACATTGTTGTCATTATTGCACATATTTAACTTAAACAATTTCAAATAATTATGAGAGTCGCCATTAACACTTCTGTATGCTAAATAATAAAATAAAATGATTCTATATAGCTGAGACGCAGACATAACGAAGCAGAACTTTAACTGCAATTTAAAAAAATGTAAAGTGACCCGCATATGAATATATTAATTAAATTTTATATCTTTGGTAGACATCACGCCGTAATGCATAAGAACGTTCAGATAGAATCATTTTCTTATGTTTCATGTCAATGTTTTGTTTGTTTATAAATATTTATTCAAATATTAATAATTAGGTAACAGAGCTTAAAGAAATAAATATCGTTAAAATCACCTGAGCAAGATTCGACTAATCTATTTACCATTATTTGATTATCAGGAGTCAACTAAGTTTGGTATTTACTTATCAAGCCTAATGCAATATTCATAAGTTTTAGCATAATAGTCAGTGAGTGAAATATTTGTAAATGCGACTTATCAATACGACAGCACATTTGTTGATAACTTAAGAATTGTAGAAGACTGGCAGGAAATAATTAATTCAAGTAGTCGAGTTATTTCCTCATTCAATAGTGCAAAACTAATTGCTTGGTAAAAAGAGAATTATTCAAAACTGTCTATTGTGATTCAAAAAAAGTTTTAACATGGAAAGCGTCAAAAATAGAAAAATTGGAGAATACGACGTGATGCTGTAACATTTGTAACACTTTTAAAACAATAAGGTCACATTGAGACATTGTTAACGTGAACTGGTCTGTTTTCATTTTCAAAATATTGCTTTTGATTGTTTAAAAAAAATTAAGAAAAATAAAAAATTTTCACTTTCTTATAAATATAAAGGATCAATATGAATCAATATATTGGTTGTTTATGCATATTCAGGATTCATCATCGCTTCTTTTCAACACAGTTCTGTTTTCGAATTTAAAAAAAAAATCGGTTGTATATTTTCCTTATTTTCCATAGACAATTACAATTATTTAGCAAAATTTGTGGAAATTGTATTCCTCGAATAAACATCAGCTTGAATAAATATGAAATTGAGTCAACATAGTATTAGTGAAAATTTAATAATTTGATTCGTAGGGATATTTCCAAATTCAAGTGGCGAAAACAGCTATTTGCTCGAAGCAAATAAATCAATTTACTTAGGACTATATTGACTTTTTTTTAAATTGTATGAGAATGGAAAATATGAAAAATAGTAAAGTTGAGTAAAATAACGCGATAGTGCTACAATCTTAACTTCATTGGAACAATAAGAAGGTCATATTGTGACATTGAAAATGTGACGCAGCCTGCCTTAGTTTTAAGGTGTTGCCGTTTGATTGTTTGAACAAAGTTCAAACAATTTTCTTTCGAGGTCTTTATGTACTACTTTTCAAGAGAGTTCTGGTTTCCATTTTCAAAAGTTTTATCGTTTGTATATTGTATTTCTTTTCCATAGAAAATTGTAATTATTTAACGAATTTAGTAAAAATTATTTAAGAGGGTCACGCCGTGTGTCCGATTGAAAAAATCGATTTTTTTGCCTAAATGTATTCCAACACATGTGTAGAACATGCTGGTGAAGTGATATTCCAATATTCGATGTCATTGGAAAGTTACAACTGTTAGAACGACTAGGTTTACTTCATTGTTAAAAGCGTTCTTAAACTTTCAAACTTTCCAAAAGGTTTGACCGATTGCTTTAAAATTTGTAGGTTAGATTCAGCACATATGTACGCATCGCCTGAACAAATATTCAAATATTCAGGGCTGACCTGAAACTGAGGAATCAGGTCATGATGTTCTTAGGTATACTTTCTACGATGCCTGTGATTGGCCAGAGCGCCCACCGTGGGGACTGGTCG
>NC_046660.1:105315597-105328809 GCF_010883055.1 Belonocnema kinseyi | reverse complement strand
CAATTTGTTTGTTTGTGTAATCGTTCTGTATTAGCATTTGTTTAACGTTTTGTAATTCCTTTTGTAAGTTATCTTGGTCTGTTATGCAGACAGCTCTGTATATTTTCAAAATATCCTAGTTGAGGCGATGGTCACAGCTTCACAGATTAAAATGCCGTTTGATTTTTTGATTTCAAATAAGCCGTTGGCCCCGGAATCATGCCGGCCTTGGACACACTTTTTTCTCACATGGGTGTCTTCGGAGTAGCGCTATACACATTATAATAAAGATTTTGAGTTTAAACTTGCACAATTTACTGTTCAAATGTGAATAAATATGTAGTGAAAAGTTCAAAGTTGTATATTGTTATCGTTCTTTAAAAAAAATCCCCATAAAAGGTAAAAAAACGGACCGTCACACGGGGTGACCCCCTTTACTTTAATGAACTGTATATCTTTTTATCCTTATACAAAAGATACTTTAAGTTATCTCTAATCAAAATTGGTAAAAGTTAACTAATTACGTGTGAAATTTTACTGGTTTGATTAACGAAAAGTAAGCCACCAAAGATTAGTAAATTATTCCTATTTTTATTAGTCGAAATATTTCTTAATTTAATAGTAGACAGCAAAAAATTGCTTGATACAAATAAATTAATTAACTTAGGACTGTATATAAAATTAAAAAAGGTTATTAAAATATAAAACGTCAAAATAGAGATGCTTAATAAAATATACTGTAAAATATCCTTTTTCCATTTTCAAAATATTGCCTTCTGATTGTTTGCGTAATGTTAACAAAATATTACTTTTGTTAAAATATAATGACCCAATAGGGTATGAATTAATTATACATATTCAGCATCCCCACGCGCTACTTTTCAATAGAATTCTGTGTTCTATTTTCCAAATTTGTTACGGCTATACATTTTTCTATCTTTTCACAGAAAATTGCAATTACTCATGATAGCATGGATTTATAAAAAATATATTACCTAAAAAGGCTATAAAGAAATAATGGTTCGTCGTACGAGAAAATATCTCGAGAATAAAAAATTTTATCTTGTATCAAAGTTTAATAAAAAAATTCCCAACAAATTCAATATACTCATTGAGGTTTTTTATTAGCAAATGAAAAGTCTGCTTTTTTTTACCTTTCAAACAAAAAGTATCTCGGGGACCTCTTAATGCATACAGAAGTATAAGTGGAGACTAGACTAAAATGATAAACATGGATATTGAATTTAACAACATATTAGTTTAACCAATATATGAAAGTATTTATTTAAAACAAATTATGCCAATATTCATTTCTTATAATATGAATCTATTTCTGTGAATTGGATTTGCATTTATTTTAGTGAAATATTTCTTTGTTTGGAAGAAATATTTGTTCCCTCACTTAGTTGAAATAAATATTTAATTATCATGAATAATTTAATTTTACCAGTCAAATTGAACATTTTCTTTTAATAAAGAAATATAAATTATATAAACACAATATTTTATTCATCTTAAATAATGCTTCATTGTTATAAGTGCATTATCTCTTTGCATGAAATTAATATATTTTTAACTTCATTGATATTTTTTTAATGGAATAATCGTTTCTCTGAATTAAAAAAAAACGGAAGACTTAATTCCAGTATGACCGAATTAATTTATTAAAATGCGCCCTGATCAATTCAAAGAGTATAACTCATTGAATAAAACAAATATTTCTTTGAAAGACTATTCAGATTTAAACAAATATAAACTTTTTGAGTCAAGGAAATCACTTCCTTTTATTACGGAATATTTTTTATTCATTATTTAGAGTAAAGTTAAACTTGCAACAAAAAAACTTCATTTCAACGAATAAAGATGACTTTCCTACCATAAAAGATGAATTCCTTATAAAAACATTCGAATTTTCATTTAGAAGTTGAATTTTCTACTAAATAGTTGAAATTTTAGATAAAAGAAATAATTTTGAGCAAAAAAATTATTTTCAACAAATTAGTTAAATTCTCAGTCGACGAAGTGAATCTTACAACATTAATTTTTAATGAAGTACTAAAATTATCAATCTTCAACCAACAAAAGCATTCAACTGAGTAGTTTAATCTTGAACTAAAAAAGATATTTTTCTAATGATTTAAATGAATTTTAAAACTAAAATGTAATAGTTACCTTTTCCGTTAAGAAAATTAATTTTCAATAAAAAAAGCATTTTCCACTAAATATATACATTTTCAAAGAATCATTACCAAAAATTGGTTTTATAAAAAAGTAGTTAAACTCGAAATAAGAAAGATTAATTACCAACGAAAAATGTAATAGTTGATATTTCAACGATGAAGGATTGAATAAAGTTCCGAAAAGTACTTACCTCCGATTAATTTGAAACTGTGTAGACTTATGTATTTTGACACGCTGCTTACGTAAATAATAGTTAAAATACCTGAAAATTTTATTTTGAAGGTCAAAAAGCCAAAAACCTATAACAATTTAATGGTTTTTCCATTCAATTAAATAAATAATCAAAATTTGCACACAAAAATTCAAATAAACATTGTAGATCTTATAAAAAAAACACCTTTCATCTTATTACGTTTTTTCGAGGACACTCTCAATGATTGAGAAAAAAAGGAAAGGAAAGATATGTGTCCTACATTATTTCTGCAGCCAGTCACGAGCCCCTTCCCCCCTCTTCCACACTAGAGGTTGGCAATGGAAAGGTTTTTGACTCATATTACTTCTGTGACGAGACATAAATTCCCCCCTCCCCGCTGAGTCGTTGGAAAAATAAAGGTTTTTGACCCACATTACTTCTATGACGAGGCACAGGGATGCCTCTCCTTCACCCTGACGTTAGAAATGGAAAAGGTTTTTTACCTACATTATTTATGCGATTAGGAACAGGAATGCCTTCCCCTCAAATGAGAAGTTAGAGAGAGGAAGGTATATGACATACATTATTTCTATGACCAGTCACAGGGTTGACCTCCCGCCCGCCACGTGACGTTGGAAAAGAGAAGGTATCTGAACTACATTATTTATGCTACCAGTCACAGGGGTGCCTTCCCTACCTCCATGAGACGTTGAAAGGGGGAAGGTATGTAACCTACTTACGATTGTCCGTTTCTTTAATAAATTTTACTTTTCTGTTCGAAATAAAAAAATTACAAAAAAAGTAAAATAAGAAATAGAAAAATTTTGTTCTCTGAAGACCAAACTCAAGCTTTCCGTGATGAAGTGCAGAAGCAAGCAATACCGAAGCTAATGGAATTTTATTATTATATTTATCTTTGAAAAATTTCTTAACATGCTTACTTTCAAGGAGGCTAGGACCAAAGGATCGTGCATGAAGAGCATACAACTATTTTCCTTCTTTACACCCTCTGTACACAACGTACATACTATTCTCACATAAAGTTAATAATTGGACACACTTTTAAAAATGAATAATACAAAAAATAAAAAAAACTCGGAATGAACTGAAACTTTTATTGGCGAAAGGCAATGGACCCGGTAAAGGTAAAGGTAAAGTTTCTTAAATGTTGACTGTGTATTTGAAATGCTAAAGGGGTGAAATATTTTAAGGTAAGAGAATTACAAGAAACTATGCACGTAATAAAGCTATATATTTTATGTACGCCTTAAACAAAGAAAAAGGGATGCGACGTTATTAACATAGAAAATGGAGTGTTGAAAGGAAGGCGGACTTGAATTATGGTCTGAAGTAGATAGTGAATCACAAGGTATTCAAGAGGTCGGTTTAATTATGAATAAAAGAGCAGGGCAGTATCTCAGGGATCAAGGATTTGTACCAGATTGTACAGATTGATGTGGGTTAAAATAAATGTAGTAATCAGAAGATTATCTATCATGGCGTGCTACGCACTATAGTTGATGATGAACCAAGCTAAGTAAAAGACGCCTTCTGGAATACATTATATGATGCAATAAGTACTTGCAATCAGGGTGAAGGAATCATTCTACTAAGATATATGAATGGGTGTGTTAGCATCCAACGTGAGGGTAAAAAAGGGTGCTACGTAATTTTGGGGATCCAAGAACAAATGATAACGGAAAAAGGTTAGTTAGCTTATGCTCATAGGAAGGCTTATTTATTTTAAATAATTTTTGTCTACCGAAGATAGCACATGCACTATCATCATTACTCTCTAGTCTCCAAAATAAACTTCGGTTGGGGATGGAGAATAAAGGCAGCAAAAAAAAACGAAGCAAACGTGAATTAAGATTGAGAATCTACAGAAACCAGAAGTGTAAATAGATTTTCAAAGTAGGATAAATAATCGTATAGATGAGGCAACTTGGAAGGAGCTAATAAATAATCAATACAAATAAATATGTCTCATAGGATTTGATTCAGGATTTTATTGTTATGAGTGCGGCTGAAGTATGTGGTACTTCGTTTTTAGAAAGAATGTATGGTGATGCATGCTGGAATTACAAAATCCAAACAACCGCCCAGTAAAAGAAAGAAGCGTATAACAGAAAGTTAAACATAACAGGCCTTAGCAACAAGGAGAGAAAATGATCACAGACACAAAAAGAGGGAAGTAAAACTGCTATTCAAGGAAATTAAAGATAAAGTCAAAACAAAAGAAGAGAAGAAAATGCAAAACGATTTTGAAGGAAGCCAGAATCTATTTTATAAATGGGCATTGAGCAATATGAAGTGGTGTATAGGTAGCATTTAGAAAATTCATGGACGTGAAGCCTGAAACAAAAAGACCTTGAATAGTACTGGGCCCGAGTGAGGAGCTTGACATGATGACTTTGTGAGGCTCTTCATTGGAATGATCGCAAGAAAAATTGATGAGCAACTGTAACAATGGCATACGCCCACATCTTTAGATAATATTGAAGGGCTATACATTGTAGCGCCTTGGTCCAGCGCGTTAGTTCTAGTTAAACCTATTTACTATTCGGAATAAAGAAACGTTCCTCTGGCGGCGTATCAGCGCAACTCGTTTTTGAAAACTCGAATCTCTCCTTGGCCCCGTGACATTTTTGGCGATCCTGATGGTGACAAACGATCACTGCTAAAACGATCAAACTGCACCATCTTGAAAGTAGACACATAGAGCCGGCCAAGAGAGAGGTAAATTCTACGGAATCAACGAAGAACTCTCAGGAGATATTTAAGAATTTTTCCTCGTAAAAAGCAGGCAAGTAGTGATACCGGTATAACTAGTGACTGAACTGAAGTAGGCCCTATTCTACGTAAACCAGTATCCAGGAAAATCTGAAAAAGGAAATTAAGTAAGCGAGCAATTTCTCGAAAAAGAAGCTGGTGACAGCAAGCCGTAAAAGTAAATTTGTAATGGTGCGGTCCCTGAAGCGAAAAGTTGTATAAAAATTAAAATAGAACGAAAATCGTGAAGCTAACTCGACACAGATATCCTTTTCTTAATAATAAACAGATAAGATAGCAAACCTGGCTTTCGACGCGTACAAGAAGAACGCATCCGTAGATTACGATACCCAAACTAACCACTCTGACTCGATTGATGTTATAAACAAAATAAACACACTATTTATAAATACGACAATAGCATCCCCCGTATCCTCTCCTATTCCTCCAATAGCAAACCAGATGCTGCAATCCCTCTCAGCCAAGGTGAGAGAAATAGAAATTAGAAATAGAAATTAGTACGGACTTTTAGAAAGTCCTTAGAAATTAGTACGGACTTTTTGAAAAGGAAAAACGTAAACAGAGTTGACGAAATTAGAACCTTAGCCAGCCGAGTAGGAGTGAGAACTCAAATAAAAACAGATAGGGAAGAGCATAATGTAACATCGGACAGCGATAAATAAGAAAGCTTTATTGATCAAAATCGAGAGCCTAGCTATCAAAAAGAAAGACCAACCGCCCTGGTTGCTCTAGATCATACATGATTCCTCAAAACCAAGAGCCTAACTTTATATCAGGGAAATACCTGACCATCCCATTGGGCCTATGCCTCTCTCGAATTCTCAAAACCAAGAGTCTAGTTATTGTAAAAGGGAAGCACCCGACTATCCTGTTAGGGCTGTGCCCCCCTCCCCTCGCGAACCAATAAAACCGAGAGCCTGTCTACCAGAATTGGAAAGTACTGAATCACCGCGTTCATCCTATGCTCCCCATAACGCGGAAAGAACAGTAAGGTTTACGGCCATCAGCTCGTACGAAGACCTCTTCGAAACCTTGCGCCAAAATTCCAAACAAACCGGATCAGTTTCTGCGTTGAAGAGTGAATTAGAGAGCTGCAGAAAGGGACCCTCGGAAACAATTCAAAATTTTAACCTCCGATTTCGGCAGAAAAATAGGTACCAGTATCGAGAAATAAGATTATCTGAAGAGATATTTATTAAACCTCAAACGAGAAATCGGACTGCATGTAAAAGCTCAAAAACCCGGTAATTTAGCAGAGGCGCAAAGCTGCGCAACAGAAATAGAGATGTGGCTGCGGAAAGCACAAAGCACAATAATACAGACAGGATTCAGAGCACCAATGCGACATGCACCTCAAATCCCTCAAAAAACGTTTTACCTCCATAAAAAGTGCAGCAGAGAACGCCCCAATACAAATCACCCCAATCTGGGATAACGCAAAGTACCGGTACAGACAAATCAAAAATAAGATGTCACAGGTACACAAAACAAGGACACTCCTCTAGTTAGTGTCGACCGCACCAACAAGGAAAATTTCCCAATAGAACGTTCCAAAAGCGACGCCCACAAGTCCGAAATATTAAGGAAGAAAATTAGATTTTTAGATTACTGGTTTAGACCACGTGCAGATGAGTCAAAAGGAAATAGAGGTGCAAATTCAATACGAGCATACAGCCGAATATCTGCCATATGCGGAAAGCTCCAGTCAAATGTGGGACGAGGAGCAAACGGATGTATGTGTAGATTACTCGTTGACACTGGGTCATTTATAAATCATATCAAACAAAAGCAATACCGACCGGTTCCACCCATTTCCAGATGAAAAAGAAGTCTCTGATGGGCCAGTATAAGCACACATCAACCGAAGTAGTATATTTAATCTATTTTAATAAGAAACACCTTATTCACTTAGTTCACAAGGACTTCCCATTGCCTCAGGAAGGTATAATGGAAATACCATTTCTCACGAAGTATCACAGATATGTCATCACCCCGAGATTCTTGATACTTGAAAACATTAAACTAACGCTACACAGCGATGGTCCCTGGGGGAAACGCAACAAAGAACAACATACATTTAGAACCTGACTTAGACGCAGACGTTTTGATCGAAGAAGGCGACAATGTACCGTTCAGGATTTACCGGGCACAGAATGGGAAATTACAGGGACCATTCTTTAACTATACTGATAGGTCTATAAAAGTAACTGCACCAAGTTACGAACCCATCGATAGAATAACGAAAATCTCGGAATAGGAAGTACAGAAAGCCGAACGGACCATTAACCCACGGATCCTAAATTGATTAAAAAATAACCGTATGGTTCACGTGGAATCGCAAATGACTGATCCCGTTTGGCAAATGATTCTCCCAATATGAAAATTACTTAAATATTTACTACTGCTTCTCGCCACTAAGCGAACTGACTCAATAGAAGAAACGCGAAATACTAAAGGAAGCACACGGCTCTATTTCTGACCAAAAATTTAATAAAAATATAACTATTGATAAAGCCAAACAATTGGGAGATTAAAAAAATATGGAGAATGATGTTTGCAGCTGCTTAAAAAAGTACACCATATGCCAACTTCAGAAGACCATGCGTATCAAGAGGCAGCCCGTTCAGAACTTCGAGAACCTGTCCAGAATAAAACACGTTAAAACCACTGTCTATCACCCTCAAAGTAACGGTAGCTTATAAAGGGCTCATTCTGTCCTGAAAGATCTACTGCGAACCTGTATGCAGGACACGCGAACCGAGTGGGACCAAGTATTAAAAATAATTACTCTCGCTGAGAACACCACTAAACAAGACGAAATTGGAATATGCCCGTTCCAAGCCACTTTCGGCAGAACCGATGCCTGTGGCATCGGTTCTGCCTGTTCTGCCTGTGACTGTGGCCACCACCCTTAATTTAAAATGCCAAGACTTGCTGGACATGTGGAAAAAAGGCACAAGCAGTACCTACAGAAAGCAAAAAAAGTTACACCTTCAAATAGAAAAATACAAAAGGTACCAAGATTCCAAGATAGTCTTACCACAGTCTATTTACGAACCGGGAGACCTGGTTAAGTTTATCAGCCATTATGCGACTAATAAACTCTCTGCAAGCTGAAAAGAATCCGCAACTGTAATAGAGAGACTAGACAACAATAACTATATATTATTGTTTAACACAAAAATATCGAGAATCCACGCTAACCAGATCATGCCTTATTTTTTATAGAATAAAGATTTTGGCATTATTGATGATTCTGACGCAAATCTGGACAAAGAAAGGAAATTTCACCCTAATACCAATCAACGGAAAGATGTTTATCGAGGAAATAGGAACAGCCCACCTTTACCATGAAACCTAGAAGTTGATAATGAGCATCAATGATACCAATATAGAACAAAGGATAAATTTT
The DNA here is from genome assembly GCF_010883055.1 of Belonocnema kinseyi. Classification (NCBI taxonomy): domain Eukaryota; kingdom Metazoa; phylum Arthropoda; class Insecta; order Hymenoptera; family Cynipidae; genus Belonocnema; species Belonocnema kinseyi. Next base: position 105,320,251 of record NC_046660.1, on the reverse strand, counting down.
TTCGTAACATAATGAGACTCGCTATTCGAGCTTGTACCTCAAACTGCGCTGAGACAAAAGAGGCCACATTAACAGGCGAAAGGTACGAGAGGGTAATGGTAGAGAAGGTGATGCGTAAGAAACGACACAAAAGAGGATTAATTAACGTTATTGGGGACATCGATAAAACTCTATTTGGGACAAAGTAATAACGGCCTCCAACATATTAAAGAAGAGTTCGATCAATTATACACGGACAATAAAAATATAGCTCAAGCCTTACAGAACCATACAAAGATATTAAAAGTATTATTTGACTCTTCTTTGATTAATTGCGGCGAGCTAAAAACGCAATTAAATCAAGAATTCAGTAACGCCGAGCAAATCAGAAGAAGATTTAACAACAACACGAGGAATTTTTTGTGACAACAAACATTTTAACTTATGAAATTTTGATAGAAGAACTAATAGAGGACATTAGTACATAATCGATTTCAGGGAGGTCAACGTAGCGATTGTCAAGAAATCCCTCATATATGTCATCAAAATACCAATATTAGAAGAAGAAGAGTATATTATCAACCTTATAATTCCTATTTCACAAAAAGTACAAAACGCTCACTTTGCCCTCATCCCAGAACCTGAATTTATATTCTAAACTAAAAACGAATACGTATACCTACTGACAAAGACACACTTGACAAAAGTGAAGATTTAGCCAACTACCAAATTTGTCACCGAAACCAACTAACCTTAGTAAAGTTAACCGAAAACACGCTAGTTCAAGGACCAGACTGTACAATTCTGACCGATAATGTACAATTGTATTTAGAAAGAAACATAGAGCATAAAAAATCTTTTGTAAGCAATAAAAAATACAATGCACCTTACGATAAAAATTCACTTGATATATTAGAGGACCATTTAATTACTCTACCTAGAGAAGTAAACGTCGATGTACTTAAACAAATGAGACTGATTTTAGACGATAATGAGAATTCGTTAAGTAAAATAGGGAGTCATCATCGGTTTTTAACATGAACAGAGAAAACTTTCGAATGGTTAAAATACATAGGATATGCTGGTATAATTTTAATTACGCTATATACATCCTGTAGATGCGAATTCTGGGAATTGATATTAAAATGTATCCCTAAAAAGATCACAGAAAAAACTGAAGTTAAATTTGGTTGCATGTAGAATATCCCACTGATAAAGTTTACATGCTATTTGGCGAAAGTTTATAAATCGGGACATCAGATTTAAAACAACACAGAAAAAACAAAGTCAGAATTTGTTGCAGTTAAGACTTGCAAATGGTTAAAAATTAAACATATTTCGGCGAAAGTTTCACTAAGGTTTGGAGAATAATTCTGATTTCGTATACTGCGTCACGATAAAGTGAGAAAATTTCGATAACACATGTACAATCAGCAACAGAAAATAGAAATAAAAAATTTGTTCTTACTGATATACCTCCTTCAAATTAAATTAGACTATTGTAGAGGAATTAGAACTTATTTAATACCGTTTAGAAAAAAGCGCAAAAAGCAACTGACAGATGGGAATCCCCAGTTCTCTCCAATTTAATAAAGTTAAACGACGATAGAGTCCGGCATTGAAATTCTCTCTACATCTCGAATAAAAATGGAGCTATTATAAGGCGAAAGATTTTCCAGGTACGGTTAAAAATTAGAAATTATTTTCGATTAATGTAAAGTTTATCTGGCGCAGTTGATTTTTGTTGCGGTGAATCTTTCACCCGGAATCGATGTAAACTTTATCTTTCGTTTTTTCTGTGATCTGTGTATTCTGCGTAAAGACCAATGTGCATAATGCTCCTTCGTCAATTGTCATTCACTCTAACAATCCTCCAGTAGAAGAAACAACTCTGCATATTAAAAATAAAAAGGTTAGCTTTTATTGAAAGGGTTTCGGGACTAAACTCTGTCTAACAAGGGGGATGTAATAGTTGCATACATCCACACCTTTAGATAAGATTGAAGGGCTATATATTGTCGCACTTTGCCCAACGCGTTAGATCTAGTTAAACCTATTTTTTATTTGGAATAAAGAAACCTCGCTCTGACTACGTGTCAGCGCAACTCCTTTTTAAAATTCAAATCTCGTCTTGAACTCGTCACATAACCTAGTCCGGAGCAGTATTGCGGAACGAACGTGTTATTGAAATAAATAACACGGAAATTCGATATCAATCTGCCCCGAAAGGGGAAAGGATTATTGGTATAATAAATATGCTGTGTAGCATTTTCCCGTGTAAAATACTATATATTACATCGTAATAAAATCGTAATTTACTTGCAATCTTTAGATTTCAAGCATCTCAGTTTTGTTCGATATATTTAAAAATAATTAATCACCTTATTTTAACTAGCAGCCGAATCAGGGTCAAAGATAATGGAAATAGATCAACCTTATAGTTTATTTATTGCAGCATCTAAGCAGTGAGAGCATGGCGGGGAAGATAGAGAACAATTAATGAATACAGGCACGGAAGAAACTCTGCTGATTGATAATAGTAGAGGACATAAAAACATAAATGTAATATTTATCTGAATTCAAGAGTAATAAATATTACTTGCAATTAAAATTTAAGCCATGCGGGCAATTTGCTCCTTGACATCTCTTGTATTCTTCCGTTTATGCCCACGTTGTGAGACTAATTCTCAATGTTTACACCGAGGGTCATTTGCCAGCTGTTAAAATCGCCATGGTCGTCTATATTTATTTATTTTTATATTATTATATTGATAAAATATATATTATATTATTATATTATTATATCATTATATTATTATATTATTATATTATTAAAATATATCATATTATCATAATCGATGAGAGCTAGTGGGTCAGAGTAGGTTATTAACTGTGAAGAAGGCCGTCACGATCTATAAGTGCTGCCTGGTTTATTTTGGCAATGATAGTTTTTAATAAGAATCTAAATGTTAAACTTATCTCTTACACAAAGCTTCATGACATATAAAGTTAAACATGCTATAAAAAATAAATAAAATTAGTTTACTTTTGACAATTTCGCAAGATCTCTTTTCAGTATATAGTACTGACTATTATTGTCAAAATTTTAATAATGGTAAATGTTTAGCTGGATTTTGGCTCCTAAGAAAATATAGGTGTGTTACCTAAGCATCTAGCGGTTGCAGCAAAATGTTGCCATCTGGAACAATCTACATAAATTAGCTATATAAGTTCTAGATGGAAAATTTAGCTATAATAGCTAGAAATTTAGGTGGCACAGTTATAATGACTGAGAAGACGAAATCCAGCTAAACATCTGTCTGAAACAAGTAAACCATTTTTTAAGTGCAGCTTTACAATATTAAATTATTATAATTGCATATAACCAAAAAGAATTTACATGTGCAAGGTAATAATTCAATTCCAAAAATTCATAATCAGTCGATTCTTTTTAATCTGTTTGAGAACACGTTTATTTAAAGGATTTTTTCAGTACATTTTTGTTATTTTTAGAGCAATTGAATGCAAATGATAAATAACTTACACTTCACATCAACCCGTCTGATTTAACACTTTTTTATAATGTATGATTTTTAAGGTTATGACTAAAAAAAGATTTCCGTCAAATAAATTAGCCTCTTATCTCCAAAACATTGGAAAACTGAGAATCGCTTGTCAGGTTATGTGCTGGATGGAGCGGTTTATTACCACCAATTTTTAACTCTAAATTGACTTGAAATTAAGATAACTTCTTACAAGCTAGCTATGTAATTTAAAATTGAGCTGCGTATTTCATTTAATTATTATTATATTGTAATATTTAACAATAATAGTGGTGCGCAACCTAAAGTACATTATTTCATTATTTGCGGTTGGATATTTTTCTTTGAAATTCAAATTTTATCTTTTTGTTTATGACACTTAGAGAATACAAATTATAATTCGTATATCTATGAAATAATTATTTTATTGGTTGGAAATCGACACTTTCGCTTTGTAATATAAATGTCAAACAAGGAGAGGTTGTGGTGAGGTTCTGCCAGACTTTGCAGAACACATTTCACACTTCACTTTTTTTAAACATGACATTGTATTTTTCTTAAATTCAAATCATATGTCAAAGCTAACGTTGTGTGAGCTCTGAAATATGACTATTAAGTAATAAGGAAAAATAAATAACATTTAAAGAATTTAGGAAATTCAGAATGTTGAAGAATTTCAGGAGATTCCAGGAAATTAAAGATTTCAGCGAATTTAAGGAATTCAGAGATTTTAAGAAATTTAAATAATTTGATGAATTTAAGGAAATAAAAATATTCATGAAATTTAAGGAATTTCTAATATTGAAGGAAATCGGGAATTTCGAATTTTCAAGAAATCTCAGCATTTTAGGAAATTCAGAGAATTTAAGAGATTCCAAAACATTAACCCTTAAACGGCCAAAACGCCACACCGGTACACTGCTTTTCAACGGCCAATAACTAAGACTATTCGACACTAGAAAAAATTGAGACACATATATTTTTATTACTTAAGATCTCCTCTTTCCGACGGTGCAAATGAAATTCCTCAGAAAATTTACTTATTATCCCAAAATGCAGTTTAAACAAAAAAAACGTGATTTTTCGTGCCTATTTTTTTTTGTGAACCATTTTCCAAAGCTTTTCGAGTCTGT
>NC_046660.1:105304485-105315497 GCF_010883055.1 Belonocnema kinseyi | reverse complement strand
TTCATAGTTCTAAGCATCGTGTAAGAGTAAAATGATTCACGAATATCTATCGTCCGTCTGCCGCAAACAAAGTTTACGTTGCCCAACTATCATCAACGTGGAAGTCGACGAATATCGATAGTCTCTTTTTTTTTAAGGGATTTTATTTTTTTTTTTACATTTTTTTATTTTTTTTATATAGAATTTTTTTCATTTCAGATTTCAATCCGTTGAAATCATTTTGATCCTGCTGTTTCAGAATTTAATTTTGAGAAACAATGTAACCAGCAATACATGTTGCAATCAATGCAAAATCTAGTAGTCCTCTGGCGACTACTAGTCTTGTAATCAACCGAAAGTTCTTGTAATCAGCCGAGGAATACGCCTGAATTTTTCGAAGCGTTTTGAGCAAAATTTTGAATTTTGCAAAAATTGTTCATATGCAAAATCCAGAGTTTTGCTCAAAACGCTTCGAAAAAATTCAGTCGTATTCCTTGGCTGATTACAAGAACTTTTTATTCTTGATGATTTTTCCGGAAAGTGCATCGTTTATTGTAAAAAAATTCATGAAGGTTTTCACAAAAATTTTGCCATTAAGACGCCATTTTGAAAATACTAAAACGAAAAATCGATCTTTGAACCATGGATTCTCAAAGTTTAGACATTTATTCCACCGGTTAGTGAGATTCCAGGTTAATTACAGACTCGAAAAGCTTTGGAAAATGGTTCACAAGAAAAAATTGGCACGAAAAATCAGGTTTTTTTTTGTTTAAACTGCATGTTGGGATAATAAATAAATTTTTTGAGGAATTTCAATGGCACCTTCGGAAAGAGGAGATCTTATGCAATAAAAATATATGTGTCTCAATTTTTTCTAGTGTCGAATAGTCTTAGTTATTGGCCGTTGAAAAGCAGTGTACCGGTAGTGGCGTTTTGGCCGTTTAAGGGTTAAGGAAACTCAAGAAATGCAGAGAATTGCAGACGTTTCAGTGAATTAAGGTAAGTCATCAAATTAAAGGGTTTAAAGTATTTCATATAATTCAGAACATTAAAAGAATTTAGAAAATTCCGAACATTCAAAGAATTCAGAAAAGTCAGAATATTCAACGATTTTTGAAAATTTCGAGATTTCAGATACTTCAGAGAATTTAAGGAATTTAGAGATTTTTAGAAATGAGAGAAATCAAGGAATTTTAAGGACGTCAGAAGATTCCAGAAATTCATAGAATTCGAAATATTCCATGAATTAAGAAAATACATCATATTTAATGAATTCAAGGAATTCAGGATTTTCAAAAAATTAAAGAATTGTAGGGAATTCATAAATGTTATGATTCTTAAAGCATTTGGGGAATTTATGGACTTTAGACGACTCCCGGAATTTCGATTATTTAGTAAATTCAGGGAGCTTATAAAACTTCAGAGATTTCAGAGCATTTCCGAGAATCAAGGAACTCAAAGGATTTCAGACATTTCACAGCATTAAGAGAATTCAAAGAATTCATAAAATTAAAGAAATTCAACAATTTCAAGGATTTCAGAATATTCAAATCATTCTGGAGTTTTAGATCATTCAAATAATTTCAGGTATTCAAAATATTCGAGCATTTCGAATAAGTCCTGGATTCAGATAATTTCGAATACTCAAGATATTCAGACAAATCAAGAATTTCACGGAATTCAGCAAAATTCAGAGATTTTAGAATATTTAGGTCATTTCATGTATTCGGAGGTTTCAAAAAATTTCAGGAATTCAGAACATGAGAAGAATTGAGGAAATTCGGATATTTACAGTAATTTAGTGGAACTGCCGTATATGCATTACTCTAACTAAATAGTATTCTTTTCATTTTAAAAAAGACATTAAAATTGTTTTATTTGAATGTTATATACAAATAATAAGCTAATAAAGTTTTAAAAATACTAGTTTCCAATTATTAATTTTATTTTGCTGTACAATTTAAAAGATGTTCAGATAATACGCTCGCAAATCATAAATTTACAATCGCGAGAAATAATAATTTAAAATAATCAATTTCTTTTTTACGAACAAGATTAAACGTTTCTTTTAAAAGATTCCATAGACATTTCAGGCAATAAAATTTTGTTTACCTTTTAAAGAAATATATATTATTTGAAAGAAACTTGCCAACCTGTAAAATTTTAAAAATACTTATTCCAACAAAATGAAAATGCATTTATTTCAAATAAGTATTTCTTTAATGTACTCAACTGAAGCATTTCTGGGAGCATGTTACCGTTTTAACCCGAATTCAGTAGAAACTAGTTATAACTAGTTAAAACGCAAAATTACCATGATCACTTATCAAAAGTAGTTTCAACTAGTCATTCATTATACATTGTCATTATTTCGTGTTTTAGCTGAAAATATCAGTTAAAACTAGATTCACCCAATTGTGATTTTGAAAGATCTACTTTTACATGTAGTATTCAGTGTGCCAATTAGTTGAATCCAGTTTTAACTGATATTTTCAGTTAAAATACGAAATTAGTTGGAATTTAACAAAAAAACTAGTTTTTACAAATGCTCCTGGTATTTTCGCGTTGTAACTAGTTTTAACTGATTTTGGGTATGAACGATGACAAGTGTATACATTGAAGAAATTATTTTTAATGCTAATAAACCAAGGTACAATAGATCAAGTGTAAAGAAGTGACTTGTAAAAACGTCTTGTTTGTGGAGGTGACATAGTCTATTTACCAGTTTCACAATGTAACCGTCTTATTGTTTCAATAAAGTCAAAAATGTTTGAAACTTACATTCTTTTATTAAACTTTTTTCACTGACATATTGCGAATTTTTATAATCTTCTTTTAACTAATATATATATGCAACCCTGAATATATTGGGATGGCTGAAAAAATCCCGAAAAATAAATTACAGATACTGGAAAATTCTAAAAAAAAGGAATATTCGAAATACAAAATTAGAGAAATTATTTAAAGCAAAGAAATAATGTATATGAATCAAATAAATTTTCTTCGAATTAAATACATATCTGTTTGACCCCATTTCATTAAAAGAATTTATTTGATTTGAACAAATATTTTTCTCGGTGATAAGCAAAAAGTATTCTTCCATTATCGACTGGATTGTGGAAAACGTGTCTCTAATGTAACTGTATAATCGAATTTCACTAGTAATTAGGGAAATCACGAGGCAGGTGTCTGTTGAAATGAATTCGCCTCAAAGGCAGGGACACCAAAAATATGTCTCCTGATTTTATATGAGGGATATCTTACAACAACTTTTTGGTGAAAAAGTTTTCGCCGAAGCCGTTTTTGAAAAAATTCCATTTTTAGATTTAAAAACATCGAAATACCCAGTTTTTCTCGAAAACGAAGACAGATATGGAAAAATGTTAAAAGATCAAAATTTTTTCTTGCATAAATTAGTATAATAAGACTTTCTCAAAGACCTTAATTTTCTTATTTTAAGGGGTAAATGTTCATTTTTTACTTTTTTATACCAGAAAGAAGACATTACATAAATAATATTTTCTTAAATGTCTGAAGATTTAAAAAAAAAACGAAAACAAGTTATTAGAGTTGAAGACTTGCACTTTGAGAAAAATTTGTAATTAATCGAATACAAATGTGTATAAAATCATTTGCATAAGCGGTAGTTGGAATTTAATATACCTTAAAATATGAAAAGCTGTACATGATATATTGAATAAAATATACAGGTCGGTATGGCAGCGAGCTTTAAAGCTCAAAGTACTTTTATTTCTTTAAAGCTTTTCAAATATTCGGAATTAAAATAATAATCTAGAATTCGTCGATTGAATTGCTTTTTATAAATATATATAAATATATACACTACCGGTCAAAAGTTTGGGTTCACTTAGAAAAATCGTGTTTTCTTGTATTTATCGCTTTAATTATACCGGAGCTAAAAAAATGTCTCTTTAAAAGGTTGATTTTTTTTCGAAATTCTGTTTAAAATAAGCTCAGAGTGAAACCAATTTGTCTAGTTTTTAAGTAGATATTGCAAAAATAGTGTAAATTTCAATGTTTTCTTAAATTTTCAATAACTTTCAAAATAGTCAACGTTTTTCAATGTTTTTGAGCTCATTTTTAAGCATTTTAAAACATATAATCATGAATTTTCTATGTAATTTTGAAAAAATAGATATTTATTTAACTTTTATTCTTATTTGCCTACAGATAAGATGTTTCTAAATTTATCCAGCTTTTTTATTACAAATTCAAGTTCTTGCAACTTGAAAAGAAGTTTTTTACGATTTATACTCGTAAGCTGTTGTGATACAGTGATAAAAAAGCTTTAAAATGAGCCCAAGAACATTGAAAAACGTTGACTATTTCGGAAGCTATTGAAAATCTATGAAAGCATTGAAATTTACACTATTTTTGCAATATCTGCTTAAAACTAGACAAATAGGCTCCACCCTGGGCTTATTTTAGACAGAATTTCTAAAACAATCAACCTTTTAAAGAGTCATTTTTTAGCTTCGGTATAATTAAAGCGATAAATACACAAAAAACGATTTTTCTAAGTGAACCCAAATATATGCATTGATTTTAATAAACACGTTCCTAATAGCGATTTCATATTCTTGAGATATTCATTTTAGTATACATTGTTTTAAAAAATGTAATGCTATTTTCAAAAGTGTGTAAATGTGAGTAAATTCCTAACTTTCCTACTTGGCTTAATTATGTCAAAATCAAGAAAAAAGTTTTTTAAAAAATGAAGTGCGATTAAAAATGATTAAGGGGGTCTTTGCATAGTAATTTTTCCACAGAACAAATATCTCTCTTAACTTTTTTCCATGTATCGGTTCGTTTTTGAGAAAAACTAAGTATTTCTATTTTTTAAATTGAAAAATAGTCAACGTTGGCGCCATCCGGCTACAAAAAGGGGTTTCGTAGCCTATTCAATTTAGTCGTTCAATGCTCCCCTTTCACTACGCCATCTCTCCACTCTTTTATCCTATCCTCTCCTAATCATATCTTATCATCCCCTCCACTTGCCCCTTACTCACCTACGTCTGACCCTCCCCCCCCCCAACCAACTGCCCTTTCTTCCTGCTTTACAATAGCATTCATGAGCCCTCTCCCCCAGCTGTGCCTCCCCCCACCACTAACTTCAATACCCTACAGGAAACTGCTCCCCTATTTACGACCAGCTCACTTTTCCCATCCCCACCCCACACTTTTGCCTTCTTGTTTTTTTAACGAAAATAGTTCTTAGACATCCCAAATACAAACTGAGAGTCGCCTACCTTCACCCCTTCTACGAATTCGCTTTCCTTCCTTATGTGTCATCGTAATTCTTTTTTTCAGCCTACGGGCGACTCGACAAATTTGTGAACCAATAAAAAAGGTGAATCGCGATTAGTATGTTCAATTTGCATCAGTCAAGAATCCCATAATCAACATCCAATGCGGGGAAGTGGTAATCGTCGACGGCCAATAGTCGGCGAGTTCTTATCAATTCTGCCAAGCATATAACTGAGCGACTGTGTCCGGTTTTGTAACCTTAAGTGTTGTATAGCCATCAGTTACTCCAGACGCGTTACGCGAGGCATTCCGGACTTTTGGGTCGACAAGAAGTTTCCGTCAATTTGAAAAAATTGAACATTTTCGCATGATAATAGATCGACCCTCGTAAGTCCCGCGAACGCGACAACCTAGACACTAACAGAATTTACTGTTTAAAATGACTACTATTCACGGCCTTTCACTTGCATTTGTGCAAACGAGTGCTGTGTTTAAAGAAAACCGCGCTTTTCTTCTGCTTTGCATCTCACCGCTACTATTCACTGTCGCTAGTGCTGTCAGCTTAGGCCATTCTGAACTGAAGGTCAAGGACAAATGTGATAGGTAAGGTATCATGTGTATAAAACTTTATTTTTCTTTCAAAACACACGTGCCTGACATAAAATTTAGGATCCCTTAAAGGATATCTCGTAACTAGCTGCATACATATTTTGAAAGAAATTTTGATAAGCTCTACTGATAAATATTGAAACTGGGATTTTTTTATTTGTAGTACACTTTCTTTAACTGACGAGAGTTCAATATGTATATTTAATCTTATTGTTTCAGTATTGGAACGTTCATGATAAAATAGTTATTATTGGAATTAGAACTGGCATGTGGATATTTTCTTATAATGACCACTGAATGATTTGACTTATTTTTATTTCCTACAGAATGATTGGTACTGACATGGTGAAAACATAGTCTCATTAACAACTGCACATAGCAAGAATTTATATTAAAATAAAGAAAAATTAATGCCAATCATGTCTTGTTAGTTACTTGTGAAAAATCATTAATGTTCACCATTTTTAATTAGGTTGTAGCAAGGAATTTATGAATTTATGAAAAACATATGATCAAAACACACAAAATAATTCATTCAAAGCTGATGAATTTCAAATAAATACATTCGAGTAACATATTATTTTTATTCACTTATATAGCTGTTTTATATTTTTCTACATGGTTCTGAAAGAATATAATACAATTTTAAACCCCTTTCGCTATTTCTTCGACGTACGTGTATCTGAATTCGTGGAAAATGTTTATCCAATTAAGTTTCGTTTAGCTTATTGGTATAATTGCTTTTAATAGAGCTCTTCTGTAAATGTGAAAGAAAAACTTTTTAAATTCCTCGTAATTAATCTTAATAGGTCTGGCTTGCTTCCATTCAATGAACTTACATATCTTAATCAGGAAACTCAACAATTTAAATCTGCAATTTATTTTAAAATAAAAGCTTTTCAATTTATTTACAGTGTTAAATGAGTATGTTCACTATAAAATATTATGTTTGAATGAAAAAAATATTTAAATATTTATCCGCTTAAGCATTGTCTTCCCAACCTATTTTTTTTAAACAAATAAGTTATCGTAATTTTAAAATCATCTAAATCTCTATATTAAACTTCAATATTTCATGGTCTATTTTTAATCATACTCTCGTTTGGCGGCTGTTTTATTTATATGTGACAATTACATGTGACAATGTGACAATTTCCATTCATTCGTCAGAACTTCAGAAGAGATAACAAGTAACGTGGAATCCTCTAAAAGTATTAAGTAAATAGGATTAAAGATTTTGCAAAATATTATGCAAATTAATTTTTTAAATATAATTTAAATATTTTATATTAAATATTATTTTCAGTATCTTGTAACATACTTATAAACTAAAATAGTGTATAATGATGAAAATGTTTTGAAATTTGAATCATGAATGAGGTTTTTTAAGTAAATTAACATAAATGAAATGAAGCAGAACATTGGCGTCAAAATTCTCGCACCATCATTAGTCAACGAACGTAAATTATTTATTCGCCTCCGTTTAATTTGCCAAACTGAAACTTGTTTCCCATGACTGTATATAATACGAAGCGAAATAATACTAATTTTGATATATATTCATATTATTATTATTGTTTTTTTTAATTAAATAAATTGAGGGTGCTAGTCCTTATCAGAGCGATAATTAATATATAATTTCGAGAATCTGTACAAAAAATCATAAGATAGCAAAACTTCTATGAACTTTTGATTTTTCCGTAAGCAGATTACGTTATCTAAAATCTAGTTCGCTAAACTAATGAATCAAAGTCCTAAAGGTCAAAGAAGTTTTTCATTATCACTGTAACATTTTCATCATATTTCTTGATATTTACAAATTTAGAATTATACACTTTGACAATTTCTCAAAAGTTTTAGCAACAATAAAATTTCCACATCAGAACATAAAATCGAACAGTTCAAAAAGCATTTCAAATCGATTAATTTTACTTCTAAAACTTCAAAATTAAATGATTCCAAATTAGAAATGTTCAAAACTAAGATTTTCATCAGTAAAAGCGCAGTTCCCAACGACTGTTCCGAAATGCCCTTTTACTTTTCTTTGGTAGGAATCAAAGTTTAAGATTCAAGCAATGAAAAGTGAAAAGTATTGATTGAAATCTGAAATCCTACATAATCAATCCGCAAAATGAAATTGATTTTTTATTTGTTGTTTTCTCGGTATCAAAAAACTAAGAAAATCTCAATACTTCTTTAAAATCCTCAGTGATTTTGTGAAGTACTTATACCTATTTCTATCAAAATGAGATTGACATTGCATTCAACCTTTAAAATGCATTGAAATTATGCCCTACGCATTTAAAAAAAGAGATCTAGATCGTTTCGTACTGAGAAAAAAATGGTAAAGAAAAATTAAATTGCAAAGATCTTTTAGATAATGACCAGTGGCAACAAACAGAGGCTAGCTTTGGATTCAGCGCAAACAAATACTTCGGAATTGATGTCACTGATTTCACGTGATTTAATTTTTCCTATTTGGACGGCCAGTATCATTTTCATCAATCAAATATAGAAGTTTCAATAAAGAAGATTAAATTTTACCGAAAGAGACGATTTTTTAACAAAACACTGAACTTTTGAAACTGAAAAAAAAACCTGAAGAGATGATTTTTGAACAAGAAAGTTATAATTTTCAATCAAGAGTAATGAATTTAAAACTAAATACTTGAAATTTGAACTGAAAAAATATAAGTTTTCAACCAAAAAACTATACATTTTTAAACCGAAATTGAAATGTTAAATTTTCACTTTAAAAGTTGATTTAAAGAAACCGAATTCTCAACAATTTAAATTAAATCAATTAACCCGAATTTCCAACAAATTGATAAATTTTCTACAAAATAGTTGAATTTTAAAATTATATACGAACAATTTTCAAACAAAAGTTTCAAAGAAATACAACATAAATTTTAAAGCAAGTTGCTGAAGTTTGAAGGTAAAAGGACCAGTTATGGGCAAAAGAGTTGAATTTTAAACCTGGAAATTCTTTCCATCAAATAGCTTTATTTTATACCAAATAGTTTCATCAAGTAGCATTTAAAGTAATAAAAAGTAATATTAAAGAAATTATAAGTAATTTTAAAGATTTTAAAAGGAATTTCAGTAGAATTCAAATGAGTTTCAAAATTTACAAGTAATTTCAAAATATAAATAAGTTTCTTTAATTCCTGACTCTGTTAAATCTCTTAAAATCTTTGGAAATGTTTGAAAATCCTTCATAATCTATTGAATTTCTGAAAATATATTGATTTCTCTGAAATCTCTTAAAATATCTTATGATATATATTTTTTTTTGATTTAGTTTAAATCTTGTTTGAACCCCTAAATTATTCAATAATATTTTGAAATATTTTGGAATCACTTGAGATTTTTTGAACTTGTTTTTTAAAATCATCTTATATCGTAATTCTAAAATCTTTGTATACATATAATATAAGCGGAGCAATATTTTCAATGAAACGGGTCATAAACATTGCAGACAGCCCTGCACAGATTTAGTATATATTTTTTAGATTTGTTTACACTTTAGGCTAGGTTAGCCGTGTATAGGTTGCATATTTAAACATGTTAACAAATATTAGAGTATAATAATAATAATGCTATCGTGGCTGCTCGTAATTGTATACCTACAACATCATCGCAGAAGGTTTCAACCATATTATTAAATTATTTGAATTAACTTATAACATTCTAATCTCATCAGTCACTTGATTTAGTCCGTGGCTATGATGTATAACCGGGTTTACCCGAGTAAAAGTTTAATAAAAACACAGTGAAATATTACAGAACATTAATTTTTTCAGCGCAAAATCAGTTATCATTTTATAGAACTGTTCTCTATAGTTTTTAAACAAGGTATGCGTTTTTCGTATTCTGCCTTCTAATAGATATTAGATCAACTCGGCCTTTAAATTTTATATAACTTTTTAATACATTTTTTTAATAGTTCAACACAATGTAAACAAAGACGATTTTAACTTTTATTAAACTACCCATCGTATCCTCTGCTATAGGGTCAGTTCTGTAAAATGTAATGAACATTTTTCTCAGTATAACTTTAAAATTGAAACCTTTACTATTTGGACATAATCTGAAGCATTCTTCGAAATTATCCCACGGAATATTAAATTTATATAATATTTTTTCACTTTATGAATGATTTAAGTTGCTTTTTTCTGCATTGGAAGAATATTCTGGAGAAAGGGCCACCTTGAAAAAAAGTCTCTTTGATTTTCATGGGATTCACGTATGCTCGTATCTCGACCAAAGACAAAATTCAAAAGGATTTGTTGATATGATGTGCGATTGCCACCCACGCACAGGTAGACTATTTGCTTGAAATACGTGCCCGGTTTGCTTGAAAAATAAATAGCTCCAGTTGGAATACTTTTGCGTCGGTGCCTGTCTGTCAATGTTGTCATTTTCGTTGTAGTCTGTAAATACAATAACATTTCAAGGAATTATCCGATTGGATTGCCCTTTCTCACATTTCATAAGGGTGTCAGAAAGAAGAAAGATTTCGTTATCCCGCCATTTTGGATGAAAACTTAAAAAGTTAGAGTATTTTCGAAATTTTTGAGACCAAGTTAAAAAAAATCTATTGAAAATGCAAATTTTTGGCCAGACAACGCACGATATGAAAAAAGTCAAGAAAAGAAAAACGTTGCTTTTTACAAGGCCTACAAGATAATCATAACAACTTTTTGAATTTTCCTGAAAAATTGAAAACTTGCATTTTTATCCACAAAAAATAATGAAAAATCAAGCATTCTATTTTGCAGTCAAACTATGCAAGATACAAAGCAATAATGAATCGATAAAAATTGTGCTGCCTAAAAAGGTCATTGTTTTATTAGGAAAAACAATGTGAAAATAGAAAAATAAATTTTTGAACAAGCGACACGAGTTAAAAAAAAAACTGAATTGGCAACATTTTTTCAGCCGAAAAAGAGCTACAAATTTGATATGAATCATTTTTTCATGGGACGCTTAGTTTTTGTTTTAATCGTAATAAAACATTAAAAATAAACAATTTTAATTTTTGGACAAATCACGTATTTTTTATAGAACGCCCAGTTTTTGCTTTAATCTAAAAAATAACATTAACAATTAAAATTTTTAATTTTTTAAAAAATAACACAAGGTATGAAAAA
>NC_046660.1:105302379-105304385 GCF_010883055.1 Belonocnema kinseyi | reverse complement strand
ATTTAGTATAATAGAGTTGAAATTCATGTAAAAACGTTCGGACTTTGAACAAAATCAAGTGCGAAGCACGAGGCACGTGATGATAATGTGCTCGTTAAAGCCGAAGGAGCTTAAACAAAATATAATTCAAATGCACCAATTTTCAGTTGAAGGGTTGCAGTACATAACTGGACTACCAACAAAATCGGAATTTTTCAGAAGAGGAAAATAACATTCTGTAGAAACAAAATCACCATTCAAAAATAAAATAAAAGTTTACTCCCGAGCTGAAGTATTTCTAAATTGAGAAGAAAAAAGTATGTTTAAAAAATAGTATCCAGTTCCGAGAAACGAAATGTGGATGTTAAAAATCTCAAAGTGACAAAAACCTAAAATTAGAACAGGCTTGATTGCGATTTACAATAAAAAGTGCAATTTTCATTTGACACACAAAATTAAAACTTCGCTCCCGAGATATTGAGTTGCTAAATTGGGAATATATAAATTTTCATCCCAAACAAATTATTTTGTTTCGGAAAAAAAGATAAAGTGCAATGGTACCCCACTGTGACAAACGATTTTTGTTAAAAGTACTATAAAAAGAACAAATTTATATGTTTACTAATGAACAAGCGACAATAATTTTACGAAATAAAATTTTTGATCGCAAGGCAAAAAAGGTGAGCAAAAAAACCTTATAAAAGTGGCTTTTCGTAGAAAATGTAGATTAAAATTTTTAAGTTGGAATTTTATTGCTACTTTGCTTCTAGAAAAAATTTCAAATAGTTATATTTAGGGACTTTTTCTCTGAAAAATAGTATTTGATTATTTTACTGCATTGCAAATCTTGTAGGAAAGGGAAGTTTGTCAGAAAAAAGTTTGAAAACAAATTAAAAGGTTAGGAAATAAAAAAAAAGAAGATGGGAGACAAGTTCATAGAGACAGTTATTTGGTTTTAAACTACCAATATTTTCATTAAGTGGGACGTTGGCCGTGGGGGTTAAAGCGTAGGCTTTGGACCCACTCCGTCGACTTGCTTTTTCGAATCCCGCCTCGCACTCTGGAAGAGACTCTGTGGCCCATGCGGTGAACACTAGCCTACCAAGGGTGGTTCATCTCCGGAGAGTCGTAGGACCGGTACCTCTAAAGAAAAAGGTTTTCTCTAAGTACTTAAAGCTGTTGCTCATGGTGGTTCGGAACCCACCTTAAACTGTAGGTCCCCCTCCTTCCCCAAGTAAGTTTCTGAGGGGGGGGGGCGGTGTAAAGGAAAAGGGAAGAAGGTGCAAGAAAAATGTAAACCCTTAGGCTTAGGGGAAACATTAGAAGCTTCCATTCCAAAGATATTAAAAATGAGCTTTTGAAAAAATCCTTTTGACACAATATGCATTCGATTTTGAAAGAATTTTTGATGCAGAAAGCTCATTTTCGAAAAAAATGTTAGTTATCTAGTTCTGTACTCCATCCCTTCAGTTGCCGATGCTTTGACCTTTAATTTTAAAGGTCTTTGCACAAATGTTGATAAAATATAAAAACCGAGCGCATAGTGTGAGGGAAATACATTATCGAGAGTGAAGTGCGAGATTCAAAAGCCGAAAAGACGAAGAGACATAAGAAGCCATAGAAAAACAAGAGCCTGCATAAAAAACTGCATGGGCGTGAAGGAAGCTAGAGAGGTATGCCAGGATAGGGAAGTGTGGCGATAAATATTTTATAAAAAGAGTGTCAGTGGAGTGAATTACACCTAAAACAAAAGACCTTAAATACTATTGGGCCCAATTGGGAAGTTTTACATGACCTTGTGAGCCTCTTCAATTTGGGTGATGGCTAGAGAGATTGATCAGCAACCTGGGTCACAGCAGTGTTGCCAAACGCACGTTTTATATTTATAAATAACACGGGAATTCTATATCAGTCTAAAAATCTATACCTCCTCCCCCACGCCTGCTTATGAAACATATAAATTGACGGTACACGTTATCAGTTATCTATAGTGTTAAAATAATGATTTGTTTTAAGATTACCTTTCA
>NC_046660.1:105282481-105302279 GCF_010883055.1 Belonocnema kinseyi | reverse complement strand
ATATAGTATGTACACTAAAAAAAATTTTTTCTTGAATCAAGTAAGTGTTACTTGATTCAAGTCAATCGCAGGTACGAATGGGGACGATAGAATGTGAGTTTGTTTCAAATAAATACTTGCTACCGTATGCTTGGAACAAGCGTACGTTTTCTTAATCTGAGAAAATGTATTCTTAGATAGAATATCGCATTTTATTATTCTAAAACTTTATTGTATTACTTCATATAGAGATGTATTCAAATGCAGAACATAGTTCACTTCCAATAAATCATTCCTGATACACTTCAAGAATATATTTTCTTAATATAAGAATATGAAGGATCGGATCAATAGAATAAGCCTCAACTGAACACTATTTGTCAATGAAAAAAAAATTATTTTCGAAATTATTATTATATAATCTTCATTTTTTAAATTATTAAAACACGTAATTCTCGCACAATGTTACTTACAAATATAATCGCATGCTTAATCTCTTTGAAAAATCGTACTCCACGAGGATTCGAACCCTACCTAAACTACCTAAACCTAGTGTCCTCACTGCGCGCTCTAACGACTTCGCTATCGAAGCACTTGGATCTCGGTGACAAAATCTCGATTAAGAATTTCAAGGCTGTGTCGTACGAAGTCGTATGGTGAGCCTCAACCATCTTCAAACTAAACGTTGTGGAACTCTATGTTTCTTTTAAGAAAACATCTTTCTGATGATACTTGAAAATTTTCGAGACTCTAATATACCATTTTTTATTAATAATAAAAATTTTAGAATTGAATTTTACCTATTTCAAAAAAGGCTCTATACTTTTTTTTCTCAATATATTTAAAAATGTTATGAAATATTTAAAAGTAATAAACAATAAACAAAAATTCTCCATAAAATGCGCAGTTTTCAATTTATCCAACTCTTTTATTGTATATAATACTCTCTTACTCAATTTTTAATGAAAAATAACATTTCTTAAACAATAATATAAAATATGTGAAAAAGCGACGTAAGTTTCACTAATTTAACAAGGGACTTAACACTTGTTGTTTCTAAATATTTAAAACGCTTAAAAACGACCCAAAGGTAATGAATAATAAAGAAAAGTTGTATGTACAAAAATTCTTTAATAACATCAATGACAAAAAATAATGTTCTGCTATACGAAAATTTACATAAACCACAAAGTTTTTAATTTATCGAATTCTTTGATCATACATTATTTACTAAGATTTGAATATGGAATTGCTTTCCTGAAACAACAATTTAAAATATGCAAAAAATAATTGAACTTTACTTATTTTACAAAGGGCTCAATACTTTCTTCTTTAAAAATGTAATCCGCTTAAAAACGATCTAAAGCTTATGAAAAATTAGTAACTTTTAAGTTTAAAAACGCTTTAATAACATCAGTGACAAATAAATATTTTCTGATTTTTAAAAACCTCTGTAAAACGCACAGTTTTCGATTTATTTAATTCTTTTATAGTACTTTTTAATTCAGTTTTTAATTTAAAATAACAATTCCAAACAAAAATAATTTAAAATATGTAAAAAATGAATTGATCGCTAGTTTAAATATTACTCATTTAAAAAATTGCTCGATATTTTATTTTTATTTCAAGTATAAAATACTTCGAAAGCAAAAGAAAAAAGAATTCTGTAAAGAAACGTTTGGTGCAAGAACTTGCAGGTTAAAAGTTATAGGGTCTCACGGTGGTCGTATGGAAAATATTTATTTGCTTCCTCCTTGCATTCTCAATTCTTTTATTTGAAAAAATTCTAATTGTCAATTTTTTAATTATTCTTTCATAAAATGAAATGGATTCTTAATAAACTTTGTAAAAATGTTATTGAATTGTTTTTCCTTAAATATTTTGCTTTATAAACGCATAACATTTTTTAAATTATCAAGAAAATCTAATAATTGTATTTTTAAGCATTTTTTAAAGCTTATAACTTTGTTTTATGCTGTCATATGTTTATTTTTTATTATTTACAAAAATGTTTCACGGTTAAAAAAATTCGAAATGATTTAATTTTAAATAGATTAATACATACAAATAATCAACGAAAAAATTATAGACGCAGTACATTTATAACCTTTTAATAATTTTAGGAATGAAATTACTTTTGAGTCTTGCATAATTATTTCAAAATTAATAACACTTTTTTTAAATCTATTTGAAAATTTTTAATTCTTACCCACAAAAACTTACCGACGCAATAAACTTATAATTTTTTTCATAGTTTTATGAGTGATTTGATTTGCGTGTCAGCGTAAAGTTTGTAGTTTATCAAAGTTGCAAATTCCTATCTACATTTGCATAAATAAAATTGATTATGTGCACCAATGTTTTGAATTTTATAAATATTATTGAATTTTAAAATAATTGTTAGCGGCGAAGAGAACCAACTTCACATCATGTCAACTTAATAAGATACTTTTTCAGTAAGAAGTACATTATTTTAGACCAATATATTAATTTTTATAATATGTGTGCGATGTCTATTGTATCATGTCTACAGTTTTCATATTGAAAAGACTGATGTGATTCTATTTTAATGACATAAGTATCTTCAAAGTAAATCTGACATTCGTTTCAAATAAATAATTATTTGAAGGAAAATAATCAAGCATTATTTTAAGAGAAATTATTTCTTCGCTGAATACATTTATTTTCTCGTCTCAAGAACATGAAAATTGTTTCAATTAAAATAGTAATCAATGTAAGTATATGAATTTACTTGGATCAAGAATTTTCTTAAAGTTTTAGTTACTTATGATGAGAATATAATATTCTTAATTCAATATTTTATTAAACTTCATGCAAATAAATATAATGAAACAAATTAACTTAATAGTTTTTTGCTTAGAGTAAATATATTCTTTATTCAAATAGTTGTCCTGATTCTATTATTTTCTTGATTCAAGAAAATCGGTCCCTTGTAAAAAGAAAATACTTGCTTCTTTCAAGTAAAATCAGCCAAGTAAATTAGCTCACTTGATTCAATGCAAATTTGTTTTCAATGCATGTACTCGTAAGAAGACTCGGCGTGCCAAAATCTTGTAACGTTAAAAATTTAATGAACCTTTATTAAATTTTAGCTTCAAAGAGCTCCGTCTTAAAGTTTTGTTTTAAGTACACAAAACTAGAGATTCTGCACAAATAAACTGTAGCCGCCAAGAGTCTGTGAATTCCATTTTTATCTTTGAAATCGCTTTAAAAGATTTAATATAAATTTGTAAAAACCTTTTGGAATTTCTTGAGATATCTTTGGTAATATTTTTCAACGTAATCAAATCTTTTAAATTTGTAAAATTCCCTAAAAATATTAAAATAGTAAAAAGTCCTATAAAAAACGTTACATTTTTTTAAATTCTTTGAAATCTTTGAAAATCGCACCGCATTCGTCGACATTCATTGCACTTTTTTAAATCCCTTGAAATTCTTCGTAATTCCTTAAAATATTTTAAAGTCCTTAATATACCTTGAAATTTTTAAAATCCTTAAAGATCCTTTTAACTAAAATTTTAATTATGCTTCAGAGTAGAAACGAATTAAAATCCCTCAAATATAGATTAAATTAAACTTAGTTTTCAAAGAATCTCTAAAAACATGGTTTAAATTTGTCGAAATCTTTCCAGTCCCCAGAAATCCTTATAGATTGATTAAAATCCTTTAAATCTTGCGAAATTCCTGGAAACGCTTCAATCTCCCTCGAAATTTAAAAAAAAAACCTACAACATTCTGTGGAATGTTAGCCCACTCTCCTTGGACATAAATGGCTACATTAGTTATTTTGTATCCATTACCCTCGCAATAACTCGCAAGGAAAGGAAATCAAAGTGGGTTTAATATTTAAGGAAAAAGAAGATAATAATGTAAGAAATCAATAGAAAAGGGTATATGAATATTTTTTAGATATGAATGTACCAGTAGACTCCTTTCTCGGCATCTTCCTCAATGAAAGGTAGCATTAGGTTCACAAAAAGTGGAGATCAAAACAGTATAGTCACCGCCCCACAAACTCTGGAGCTTTAAGTTTTGTTTACGGTATCATACGGATAAAATTGTTTTCTGCGGATTTTTTTGAAATTAGGACTGTAGATTTATTAGAGCGTTATCTAAAGTTTGGTCTAGTTATAAAAGTGCTGACCATTTCAAATTTGAGATAAGTAAAATCCAAAATGGTAGAAGGACGCAATACAGAGATTTTGTGAAAATTTCAGAATTTTTATCTACTTCGTTTATGAAGTAGAGCAATAAAAGTATGAAAGAACAGAGAGGTCCAATGGAATTCATCCGTATAATACCTTTAAAAAGGAAGAATTATACTCCGATCATAATGCAGCGCTGCCATGCCATAGTAAATAAGTTGTCGCTGCATGAGCAATGCACCACTTTATCGTAAAATCGAGTGCGGTGTGCAAAATTAATGTTTCCAAGCTAACTTTGAATTTGCATTGTTTTATTTTCCCATTATGAATTCAAAATTTTTAAGTTTCCCTCGTTATCAATTTATAACTTCCTCGGAAAATTGCATGCGGATATTTTAGGTGTGGCTTAACATAAATTATTAGAACAGTTGTTAAAATAAGTAAAGGTCAAAATACAATATTCAGATTTAGAATTTCACTATAATTATTCAAATGAATATTTATTAATGGTATCATAAACAAATTATGGCAGGATAAAATCTGTTATATAAAATAGCATTTAAAACTTTTTTTAAAGATTGCGTATGGCTCCATGGTTATTAAGATACTGATATTAAAAACGTCAAATAAATGTTCAATCCAATAACTTAAGAAGAAATTCCCAGTTTAAAAAATGTCTCCAATAAACAACACTTTACGTATATAATTTATGTACCAGACATTAAAAAAGAAAACGGCCGTGGTTGCGAGCTTGAGGTCATTGAATTTTATCGCGCTCCTCGTCTTTCCCAGCAGCGTGTTATCTTAACAAGCAGCAAGTTTCGCTTTATTGGCGGACACTGTGTGCGCATCGAAAATTGAAAAGTTTCCGGTATATTTCTAAATCAAGGCTACGTGGCCTTCGATTTTCCCTTCACCCGCAAAATATGGATCCCACAAACTCTAGAGTCTAGACCGTCGCTTTACTGTATATATGTATAAACTTCTGCCTTTCTCGCGAATTACACGACGATAAAATTTCGTCGTTCTCGTGAAAGACTCCCTATATCCATTGAATTTTTGTATCGATTAGAAAGCACTCAACGGAAAAGTGAAAAAAGATGCTTCAACGTTCTTTACGAGCTTCTAGACTTCAAGGAAAAATTGTATTGCCAGTTTTACTACTGCAAACATTCATAGAATTTTTCCCCGCAAATACGAAAAGGAAATGAATAACAATTTAAAAAAATGTAATTGATCCTTTTATTTAATTATTCAGCTTTTAAGTAATACTGATTATTAGTTCATAGTTTATTAATTGGTCATGGCAGAAATGAATAATTGTTCAAATCACTTTGGGATACTTTAAAATAACTCTTCGGTCACAGAGCAATACTTTTGCAATCATTTTGTCATCACTTTTCAATAAAATTGCAATAGCTTGGAAAGCACCTGGAAATATTAGTGACTTCATAACTGCTTTTCATTCACAGGTAGTTTAAATTTTATGTCTTTAAAATTTAATCATGAATAAATTTCTATTAAACTGTAGAATTTTTTCCGGATAAATTGTTCAATTAATGGCAACTTTAATATTTTCCAGTTAAAAATCAATATTCTAATAATATTGATTGGGCCAGTAGAAAGAAAATTTAACATAAAAAATGATTAACATAATAAATTAATATAAAACAGTTTTTAACTGATAATGTGAGATTTGAAACTCTTCTAAAAGAGAGGATTTGTATCTGATCGTGTTCAGATCTGGCAGAATTTGGCCCAAATCGCGATACCCGATCGAGACCCAAGCGCAGCGCCTAGAGATAACCCGGTCTGGTCCCGATTGGGCCCATATCAATTCATTTTTATTACTCTTAATAAAAGATATTCTTAAATAAAATAATATTAAAATCATATATATCACTTCTTAAACTGAAAGTTGGGAATATGAAAATCAGATTATCAAACAGATCACGATACGAAAACATTGGAGTATGTAAGACTAGAAACAAAATACTTGTTTTAAAACTTTTTTAGAGCAAACAGAAAAATTCGAAAGATGCAATATAACAGCCAGCATTTGCGGATGATAAACTATTCAAGTATTTTGCAATATGTTCTTGGTTATAATTTCTACGTTGAAATTGCTTTTAATTTCTATATCGAACTTAAATGTAAAAAGTTATTTAGAAATAAGTGGATAATAATATTGCTTTGGCTCTTTGAATTATTTTTACAAAAGCGACTATATCACAATCAGAAGATTGTATTCACATACTGATTATATCAAATCACCTAAAAATAAGTGAAAATGAATATGCTTAGGATGTCATTATTGATCTAATCCGTTTTCACATTCAACTTATTAAATATTACTTCTTTTTCTTCTTTTCTTGTAAATAAATAACCTAATTTCGAGGTTAGGTTTCATCTTAACATACTTGATAAATTTTCTTATTATAGTCTTGAACACGTAACTCAGGAATATCGTATACGATGCCTATGCACTCGTCTTGTGCTTGCTTTTGGCATTTTTTCACTTCTTTTGTAACTTTTTCAATTATTAAATATAATATATTGTTGACGTTTAAAACTATACATTGAAACTTGGGAGATTTGGAATCAACCCACTTTAAGTCCCAAAATTAATGGGCGCCATCTACTGTCAAGATTGGCTGTTATGCTGGGGTCTAGAAAGGGCCAAATTTAACATCCACAAAATTGTGTTCCCGGTCTGGCCCTGGTCGGAAATAAGGCAAATATTTGGCAATTTCTGCAAGAGGTATTATGATTATAGTTTACACTCGTCAATAAGCTGGTCGAAAAATGTCTTGGAAAATATCTGAGTACTTGAGGGCACCAATCCTAGCATTTTGGTTCCAAATCTGAAGCAAGCAATTGCATATTTTTCTTTAAATGTTGATGTTAACAGGTGTCTCTGGAAACTCGAAATTTATGATGAGAAATACATTAAACAAACAATATGCCCGATGTGCGGGCAGATTTTCATTGCGCGCGCGGCGCTTGGCGCCAAGTTTTAGCGCGCCTGTGGTGCGCGGATACGCTCTGGTGTTTCGCGCTCGTTTCGTACGTTTAATGCGTACACTTTAACTATATTAATTCAAGTATCGTAAATACTATAAGTTAAATCAAAAACTGTGATTTAAACTTTTAAGGAACTACAGCCATAAATTGTGACTGAAATTTTTTTCGATTTGTTCTTAAAGAAGGTTGTCAAAGCATTACATTCTCATTACATTCTCATTACGAAACTCGCGCTCAATAACTTGTGTCCACTTGAAAAGCTTCATCCAAATAATTTGTAAATCTTGTTAAATCTACTAAAAACAACGCTTTAAACTAATAGATCTGTTAAAAAACCAAAATTGAATATTTTTGAAAATGATCCAACTTTTGGAGCTTTTGTCTAATTAAGAAATTTCATGATAATAGTTTCGGATAACATATATTTTATGTCTAGTAGAAATTTGGATTCAGATTTCTTAACCTATTTAATTTTTTTTCCTTTTTTTGAAAATTTTTAAAATGTTGAAAAGCATATAACTTTTTGAAGTTTAATCGAATTTAAAAATGTCATTAGGATAATTTGCAAATCTTTTTGACGCGTGCCAGAAAATTTGACGACAATTTCTAAAACTCATAACAAAAATTTATTCAAATTTTGAAAGAGCTCAAAGTTTTAAAATTTTTGTCCAATTGAAAAATTTAACTGACATATTTTCTAAACATATTTGATATCTAGTGATTTATTTTTATGAAATTTCGTAATGTTTTAGACAAATATTCTTTTCTATTTTTCTTAACATTTTCAAAATTTTCAAAAGTGTATAACTTTTTTAATTTTCATCGAAATTAAAAATTTTATCCGGATATTTTTCAAGTCTTCTATCCATCTATAAGAAGCTTTGACAAAAATTTTTAATTAAAAAAAAATTCAAATTTTAAAAATGCTCTAAATTTTTTAATTTGGTTGGAAGTATCTGATTAACAAAGTTAACCTTCATTTTGGGAGCCTAAAGAAGTGTATCAAAGGCTGAATTGATTGGACAAATCCTTTAAAAGTTAGCGTGGCTACAAGATTTAGGTAACCATACATACAGCCGTACTCACAGCCATACAGAAATACAGACATACACACAGACAGGCTCCGATAAAATTGTATGATTTTCAGATTCTGCGAGTGCCGAAACGTAAAGATCCGTTAGAAATCAGAGATCGAAAATTTGGACGATTACATTACACTTTGTTTAAACAAACTTTGTTTGCTTAAAACGTAAAAAATGCTTTTTTCGAACCAAAAACATTTTTCTAAGGTTTTCTGGGTCATTCTAAACATTTTTGTCTGGTGTCATTTTTTTGTAAAATTGACCGTTTCCGAGTTATAAATAATTTAATGTTTGAAAAATCGCAAAAATGGCCATTTTCGAGTCTGAAAAACAGTACTAAGAAATAAAATTTTCGAGTTTGCCAAAGTTCCTAAATAATCTTTGAACATCCCTTAACAAAATCCTGAAAAGTATATACAGATTATTTCATTCTTATCTAAGTTTTTTAATAGTTAAATAGGCGCTCTCCGACCAGCAGCTCACAGGCTCTCTACTCTTGACCGAACTATAGAGTGTCTTATATGTTCTTGAAGCTTTGCTTACTTACCATTGGTATTTATTTCATAACTAAATATAATTTATGATAAATTGTTATAAATATAAGTGGCAAGAGTAACAAAAAAGTAAAAAACAAATTCTTAAATTAGTAAAAAAATGTATTTAAGCATATTTTCGCATTCGTCTGTACTACAACCACATAAGGGTACACAGGTAATATTGTTTTTTTACAATGGCATGCTTTGGTTTTGCAATTTTTTAAACATTTGCACTGATAAACAATATTATCAGGTACGGAATTTTTTAACTTAAATATTGGTAACAATACACTTTTTTTATGCATCATATATCCAAAATTTTCAAAATTCAAACTTTTATATCTAGGGTTTAAGGAATTTTTCCAGATACAAGTTTGCAATGACATAGTTAATCCGTCCGCGGTAGAAGAAGGCACAAAACTGAATAAACAGTCAAGTTCCTTTGTGTATTTTATGCAAGATTGGACCTGCATACTGAGCGAGCGCCAGAGATCACATCGATAGTCCAGTCAACAGTAGCGAGCCCGCAAGCCTGGTCGTTAAGGGATGATCAAAGATTGTTTAGAAACCTTGGCAAAGTCGAAAATTTGATTTTTTAATACTGTTTTTAAGGCTCGAATATGGCCATTTTCGCGATTTTTCAAACATTAAATAATTTATGTCTCGGAAGCGGTCAATTTTACAAGAAAAAAGGAAAAGAGACAAAAAATGTTTAGAATGGGCCAAAAAACCTTATAGAAATGCTTTCGGGTCAAAAAAAACATTTTTTACATTTTAAACAAACAAAGTTTGTTTAAACAAATTTGACAAGTTTTTGCGGCCGGCAAGATCTTGATCCTTATTCAGGGGTATATTTGGAAGGAGAATATGAACAAAAATCCTATCAGAAATTTTTTTCAAACGAATGCGACGTTTTCGCCTTGTCTAATAGTGCGAGGCGGGAATCGAACCCGCAAGCCAACGGAGTGTGGTTTAATCTTGCAAGCTTTTCTCTCGCTGTATTCAACCCCTAATAATTTTATTATCATCATATTCAGCGGGCTTAGAAATATTTCTTATTATGGGAGATTTTCAATTTTTCTGATGAGTCGACAAATATTTTTTACAGTTTAGAAATTTTTGAGAAAGAGCTTCTTTCCTTATCTTTGGCATCTTGAACTTAACCTGCAAAATATACGTTCCATTATAAAAACAATGAAAATTTATATGAAAAGTAAATTAATTTTTTTAATTTTAAGAACGTGCAAGTAAACAAATCGTCTGCTATATTTATCATTTTTATCTAAATTTGAAGGAGATTTTAAATTAAATAGTTAATTATATCATTGCAAACCTCTGGTCTAAAATGAACAGACTATAAACTATTAAACTCTATAAGCAAACGTACCGTACTCATGACGTTTGCGTCAGGTCCTCTAACCTCCGACCCCCAAATGATGACAGACCCCAAAAAGTGATTTTCACGAACGGCATGCTCATGGGTTTACACAATTTCATTCCTAGAAATGGCTTTTTGCTACAGCTTAAGTATTTCTGGATTTTTTGGTGCAAAGAACATGTGAATTTTTCTGTTCTTTGTTGTCATAACCTGACTCGCAACCAGAAGCTACACATTTACGTTCCATTCTTACCGCACTTATGATAAGAACAAACAAGAACAAGACAACTTTAAAAGAAATTGAAAGATACACTAGGCGACATTTTTTTCAAAACACTTTTTGTGAATTTCTCGCAAACTAATCGTTTTTTAATTACTTTTCTAAACTATGCAATTCTTATAATTAGAAAAGTCAGACCAACTGCTCGTGACGCCATTTGTTGGATTTGGTTCACCGCCATTTCCCCTCCGGATTGTAAAAGAACAGAAAAGTAAGGGCGATGAATGGGGTGGCTTTTAACGGTTAAATACTCATAATAATGAATAAAAACAGAAATGCTGAGTAAAATCAGTATTTATTCTGTTTTACAAATAATTGTTACATTGTTTGTATGTCTATACAGACTTAATTAATGTTATTTTGACTAGTTAGAGACCGAAACAGTGACCAAAACGTTTCAAAAAGATTGGTTGTAAACAAATTTAAAGTAAACAGTGGATATTTTGTTACTCTACTTGATTTTTAGATACAAAAAAAAATTTTTAGAAAGAATTTTCGTCTCTTAACTTTTTTCAAATCTTGCTTCGTTTTCAAGAAAGACTAGGTATTCCGATTTTTTTAAAAGTGAAAATGGATACTTTTTTGAACTGCTCCAAAGAATATGTTTTTTTTATCAAAAAAATAGATTTAAAGTATCTCAAATACAAAATCATTTGTGTTCAAGTCATTTCCACGACACCATGCTTTAAAAGTTTACAAATTAAAAAATCTGAATTTAAACAGTTTACAATAATTAAGCTTCATATATTATTCAGATTGTCAAGATACCAATTCTTTTTGTTTTGTAATCATTCAATAATCCACTTTTCATTAAATAACAAAAATGAAAACTATAAAAAACACTGTTAATCTATCTGTAAACTATAGTAGGAAATGGAATCGTTATATT
Source organism: Belonocnema kinseyi (assembly GCF_010883055.1). NCBI lineage: Eukaryota > Metazoa > Arthropoda > Insecta > Hymenoptera > Cynipidae > Belonocnema > Belonocnema kinseyi. Next base: position 105,290,945 of record NC_046660.1, on the reverse strand, counting down.
AAATTCCAATTCAATCAGAATTATTTTGCTTGAATAGATGAACTGAGTACTAAACGTTAAATATTCTTTATAAGTTGGTCTTTTCTTATTTCTGTAGACTAATTTTGTTAACCAGGGAAAACTGAAAACACTGCTGATTTGAAATGAAAGCCTAAATTTAATAATAACATGTTTTTAATATATTTTGTGTTTAATTTTTAATAATTTTAAAACGAATCATTAAGCTTTTTGAATGCAGTTTTTCATGACGAATTTTAAAAATAACAAAAGTAATCAAAATACGACAGCACATGTACTATTATTATCTTATTTAAATATTCAGGCATGTGAATATGATATGAAAGTGATTCTATTAAAATGGAAATGGGAGGAATTAATAACGAAAACGCGGAAGGAAAAGTGAAAACCTTTGTTCCAATTCCATCTCATCTTCATAGCGATATTCATGGCATTTCGTTCTTGAAATATGCATATTCTCCTTCAGTAAAAAGATGCAATCGAGCTTCCAAAATTCCTTTAAAAGTTACTTCCTTCAAACTCAGTCTCTATACGTTCCCGCAAGCTGAGGTTATACAGATTTGGCAAACCCACATCGCTCGATAAAACACTCTGATAAAAAAGGTCGCCTTGTCATGAAAGCGTTTCTCTTTCAAATTCAAACTCATAGCTTAAAATTGTCATTTCAAATATAAAATCTGTGTAAGATATACAAAAAGATCTTCCTGATAACAAATAAGAATTCTATTAAAATATTGTAATGTGGAAATTTGCATCTCACATGCTGAGATTGTCTGATAATCTCATTTAAACTACAACGTCAACGTTCCCATATTAAATTTATAATTATGTAATTAATTCGGAGATATTACCGTTATTAGGTGCAATTTGCTCGTAACAATGTTTTTTTTTCATTTCGCAATCTTACCGATGAGATTTATCATAAAAAGTATTTCTTTCAGGTTATGAGTCGAAGTCTACTATTTATACAAGGTGCCAGCAATAACAGTAAAAGACATTCCAATATTTCGTAAGACCTCAGACAAAATGTGTGAAGCCGTTAATCCTACTCTTTTATTATTTCCCCTCTGACTGTTATGTGCATTGAAACTTGGCAGAGAACAATATTCTTACTTTTATTTCACGCTGGAAAGCTTTTTATAAAATTTTTATAATTTAATAAATCAGATATAATTCCATTTATTTTTCAAACGTTTAAATCCAAGAATAACAGTTTTCTACTGCCCATTTTTACTAGTAAAAAGACCAACAATTTAAATATTTTTTTACGATGAAAAAAATTCGAATTAAAACTTTTTATCTAAGCATTCTTTGGCAAAAAAACTTAAACTCGTTCCCAAATGAAACCCCTGTAAAAAATATTATATTTGAGTTAGAAACTAAAGTTCAAGTTGCACAAGGAAACCAAGTTGTCGTTTTGGTTTCAGGATAATTTCTTTAAAGTTAATTTATAAAATAAGAAAAATTAAAATTAGCCCCGCCTGAAAATGTAGTACAATATTTAAGGCTTTAGCTTCAAATTGTGCACACATAAAAATTGAAATAACTTAATTCATAAGGTTCTATTTCTATCATGTATAGAGTTTGGAATTTGGTTAAATATAAACATTTGTTTAATCCTACATGGCAGAATTTTTATCAATAAGTTCGATTTCAAATAATGCACCTTACACTATAAAGAGTTTTTAATTCAAAATATTTAGAAAAATTACTTCAAATGCTATCAGCGAACAATTTTTTAGTTTTAAACGCTTTTTATTGAGAATATTCCGTTTATTTAGTTTGTTTGAACCATGTCTATTGATCCTGACAAATATTTAAATTTCAAATGCGCACATTGTTAGTTTTAAAAAACGAAAACTTTTAAGGATTTTAAATTTTTTAAATTAGATGACATAAACATAATTGGTTATGAACGTAATAAGGGTTTATTATTACGATTATAATAATTATTATTATCGTAGTTTATAACATTCAGATTTGAAAATTGCAGACAACAAACTTTTTTATTTCAATCATCATAAGTTTAAAATTATTCATTTCTGAATGCTTATATATAACTTAAAATTTGTATGATTCAAACAATTTGTATTTAAATCAATGATAACATTCTAAAGAGGCTTAATTGCTAATACCAAAATTCTTGTCAATGTAAAGAAACAAAATGTTACATTTTCCGATCATTCTGTTGCAAATAAAATGTATACCTTCAGATTTAGTTTGAACATACAATTTTTGATAACTGAACGTGAATAGATAATTTAATTATAGAACATAAATTATGTACTACAGTTTTTTTACTTGGCAGATGACACACAGAAAAAAATTAGGGATTCAATTTTGTTGCTGGTCATTTTCTTACAAACTCTTTTTGAACTGCAGTTATGTTCGCTTTCTTAATCAACATAAAAACTGAAGAATAATTAGATTGCTTTCTATATTCGTATTGCTCAATATGTACCCATTTATGTTTCAATTTTATTTCAGTACATTCTGACGCGGTTTCTCGGTTAAAAGTAAAACTTTACTTTTTTCTGTGTTGGAATATATGATTGAATAATTTTGGTTTTTGTATGCTTGGATAAAAAGTGAAATGTATTATCTGACACGCTCTTCTTTAAAATCGTGAATACCGTACCAAGAACACTTGATGTAATTCCAAGAGCTTTTAAAAAGAAGTAGGTTTTAAAGCTTAAGTCAGGCATGAAGAAAACTGGCAAAGATTGGCTTAGATATCTGGCATCGCTCGCATCTCGATCGTAATTCACGTGCAGCCTCTATAAATCTCCATGCACCCAGATTTTTATGGGCGCGGAAAGGCAGTTTCGCTTATCCACACATTTTGAATTACACAATCAAATCCTATAACGGGATACTTGTTCGCAAATTCGGGCTAAATCTCTTGTCACATCATTCTTCCTGAATTCATTCTGAATTCTCAATGACAAGCGAAAAAAGAAAAAGTGGATTTATGTAGTTTTCCTTTAAGTGAGAATACGAACTCAACATTTATTATTTTTATCATGGCTATAATATCTTGTATGATTTGATAAGCCAGATCAACTATCAGCACTTATTAGATTAAAAGATAGCATATTACTGGACAATGCAATTATTAATTTAAAAATGTGAATTCTGATGAGAAGAGTTTGCAAAGTTTTCTTATCTTGTTTCGAATGCAATAACTTGCCCGTGCAGAAATCGCTCGATTTCAAACGTAATACCGATCTGGCCCGATCGGATTTCCCGATCTGGCCCTGATCGGTAGAATTCTGTTGCCCATACCTGGGCCCGACCGGGTCAGACTCTGCGGGCTCATTGAAACCTAAACTCAAATAAATTAATATTTGATTTAATTTTTTTAGGTAAAATTAGTATATTTACCATTAGATGAGTAAAATATTATTATATGATGAAATTGATAAAGTTCTTTTGCTTTCAATTATTATTTAAGAACTCAAGGTTTTTCGATTTAATGTTAGGTTAGAATTATTAAATCTATTGACACGAAATGAATTGCAGTACGCACAAAGTTGTAATGTTTTTAGATTATGGGAATAAAATATGTGATACAATCGATTATGTTATTGGAACTTTGATTCTGTATTAATAATAAATTCATTACAGAAACATGTTAAGGACAAATTTTCATAACATGAATTTCAGAATCAAATAGTACAATCAAAATGCAAAATGCCAATTGTGTAGGGATTCCAACAAGAGCTAGTTACTTAACTGCGCATGCGTCGCATTCGGCATATAATTGGTTTCGCGCGAAGTTTAAAATGCTAAACAAAGTTTCTATTCTATTTATTATAAACAATGACATTTCAACATATAAAAACGTTCATTAGGTCAAAATTAATTAATAATAAAAATTAATTAACTGCATATTCTGTAAATAATATTTAACACAAGCAGAAATATTTAATTCAAACATTTTCATTTTTGTTTAAAAGTTGTTTGGTCTATATTTCTTCTTAACAGACTTAATAAAATAAAACGATCTAATAAATGATAGCTCAATTTTTTGGCGAAAATATTATCTACAACCACCTTCTCGAATCTTTCAAGAAGTAATGCAATTGACAGAAAATTGAATTTACTTACAGCAAAATGTTAATAAATCGCAAATCATAGGTTATTTCCCGATGATTTTCTTTTGAAGCATTCGAAAATGTCAAGTTGTAGGGAATCTTTTTGCGAAAATTTTTTTCTAATTTGTTAAGAAGTTCTATAGACAACATTTTCTTTTTTCAAGAAATTAAAATTGGTTTTTGGAATATTTTTGTTTAGCATCCATTTTTTCGTAAAAAACCAACGATTTCCTCGAAACTGATACCATACACAATAATCTTACTTTTCTGAAAAGTATAATTAAATTTTGTAGTCGGAAACCTCTTCCTTTCGTGCCTGTAGTACTTTAATTTAAACTTAAAATAACTTAATTGGAAATTCAAAATATTAAGGTAGCCTTCGAAAGGAGAGGACCATTCGATAGTTTCGAGTTTACTTATATTAAATCTACATTCGCGAAATTCACAAATGGATTATAATGAGACTGATCGTGTACTGATAGGGCACCGATCGGGTTTCCCGACCTGGCTCCGATCTGGGCGTGTGTTTCATCCGCGATCTAGACCCGATCCGGACTGGTCTGGCCCCGATCGGAGCCAGATCGATATTTCTTGACGGGTTATTATACATTATAGAAAATTGAATCTTCCTTAATTGAATGAAGCTCAGAAGTTCGAGGTGAAAGTCTGAATATATAAAAGCATTTTCTTTTTTTTTAGAAGATTGTATCTGTGAAGAAAAACTGTGTAATTTCTGTAGGGTGCTACTTTATATTCGAATCTTTTGTCAAATAAAAAATGTAACATATTCTACCAAAAATATGAAATAGATGGTCCGCGATATTGTACCAAAAAATATTTCTTATTGCAAACCTATAAAATCAAGTATGGTAAAAACGTGTCGATTTCTAAGCACTCGTCCTATTTCATGGGCATTAAAATAATGTCAATTTTCAAAATAATTCCCATACACCTATTTTTCCCTAACGCAAAACTCGTCTACTACACTGAATACTAATCATTATACTTATCGGCGGCAGTATTTTTTTGTCTATACCGCCGTCATATCCATACTAATGGGTTAAAAAATCCTTGATCGTGTTCTCTGTTTACCATGAAGGGAAAAAGGCAATTTCTACGGATAAGAATTACTTCTGAACTATTATTTCCATGATAATAATTTGAAAGATATAATCTCTATTATATAAATTAAATTCTCTATTTACTTTTCATTTTGAAATCTGTTTCTTAGAATTAAGATCAATTAAAAATTTTTATTGTTTTCTTATTTAAAGACTTTCAAGTTATTTAGAATAATAGAATCGCTGTTAATTTTTTAATTATTTAATGCATAAAATTTTTTTTTAATTCTTATTATTGCAAATGAAAGGGTAACTTCGAAACTATCGATTGGCGTAAGAAAATAAAAATCGATTGTTTTCCTCGCTATAGGTCCCTTTCTTCGCGGACGGTCACATATGTACCTTATGGACTCCTATTTTCAATACGGACGGGTTTTATTTTCTATACGCCACCCAGTGGTAGTAAAACTCATTATTTATATATTTATATAGAAAGTACCAAAATGATAATTTTTAATAACCGTTTACTTGCATTTTAAATTTTATATTCGTTTGATTAATTAAGAAGTGGTGAAGTTATAAAACGGCATTATTCGGAGAGAGTTCAAAAAAAATATATCAAAAATGTATAGAAAAAGCTAAATGATTGCTTAAAACTACTTGTTTTTAACAAATGTTATAACTTTAAATCTAAGATCAAATTTAGTATACTTAATAGATTAGAATACGCGACCACTTAAGCTTTAGCTAGTATAAGTTGTTATGTAAAAATCTAAAAATGTGCATAACTCGCGAAAGGGAGAAGCTAGACTTTTAAATTCAACTGATTTTTAATGTCAAAACGATGTAGAAACTTTCTGCGTTAATAGATTTTTGATCCATTTTAGTCAAACTTAGCCGGCCTTCAAGCGCACCGTGTACAGTAGGAAAAGGTATACTTATGAACTATAGTAATTTATTTAAATTATTTTTTGTTTGTTAAACTTTTCTTATTAATAAACTTACTCTAATTAAAAAATAGTTGAAAAGAAAAAATTTCAAAATAAACCGCATCTCTCTAGCATTATTCAAAGAGAATATTATGAAAAATAATAATAAATTGTTTAAAACATGATTCTTTTACCTTTAATTCACTACTGCCTTGATGTTACTAAACAGTGACAAGCTAGTGAAAAAATACACTAATATTGTATGTATTAACAACCACTTTTATTAATAGACATCTCAAGACAATATTAATTAGGGCGAAAAACTCGCTTATCGCAATTCTTCAATTATAGGGTTTATTAGGGACCCTATAAAACAGACAAATGGGGACGAAATTCAAAAATAATCATTTATTTGTATTCTACAGCTAATACGGACAATAAATGTTGAGTTTGAACTTGATCCACCTAATATTGACGATGCTGAATAAAATTTACAAAAACGTCTTTTCATTCCTATAGGAAATATGTTTTAAACTTTATGAACCTTGCAGGACCTCTAAATATTACTTTTTTCAACAACAGAAAAACGCATTACTTTTTTCGTATGGATTCAGAAAAATTTGATATGAATGTTCACGACAATTCCAAAAACCAATTTTCCCATACATTTTTAGACCACCCTACTGATTATTTCTATCTATAAATTCCATAAAAATGAACCTTCATTGACTACCTGATCTCCACTACCTATACAATTTAGAATATGCTCAACATGATTTTCTGCAAGACAGTAGCTGAAGATTAATGCGATTCCACGGCGTTGTCACCTTTCTAGTACACAATATTGACTATCCCGTTGAGACTTGAATGCTCGAGATGTGATCAAAGGGTCGCCTCTGCTCTATCTGTACACGAGAACCATCACTGTGGATCACTTTAAGGTACTAGTGGTTGATAAATGTCCTCGGCTTGGTTTCTAACATTACACTATAGCTACCCCTAAACGTACGGTTTACGATTGATTTTATCGCCTAACCTTCTTGAAGTGTCCCATAACTTTTCCACCGAAAAGAAAGAACTTTCCTTTTATAACTCATATCATTTCCATGTTACTGTCAAGTCAGCTTTCAATGCTTCACGTCTAGCATTTAAAAAAGTTTCATTTAACCTGATTTTAGTGGCTGCTAACACTCACTCAATTAAGCTACTAAAATATACCTTAGGAAATTAAAATCCAGTTAATTAATGGCCTTAATTAACGTCGGGAGGTTCACTGCATTTATGCATAGCACCGGAAGTAATGCATGATAGAAATTGGCATATTGACCACATGTGGCGAGAATTACATTCAAATATAGGTAACATCGGATTTGCATAAATATGTAAATTTTGCTTTAGAATAATTTGTTCTTCACTCTTCTGAATGAAAAACCTGAATTAGAATTCCAGATGTTGATTGAGGAGTGTCAATACCTGATACTTTCTTTCCCAACCATTCATAAAAGAGAAAACTTGACCGAAAGAAATGTTCTTAATAGAAGATGATGATGTGAGTAATGATTATCAAAAGTAAACTGCAAGTAACAGATAAGGTTTTGATATCAAGAATCAGAATCTTGCAGATTATAATTTAGTTCAAGTGAATGACAGATAATTAATTATTCGTGTGTGACATTTTTTTATTCTAATGTGCTTTGAATTGATTTTATTACATTCTCGTCAGAGAAGGTATTAGATTTGAGTAAAATTTGACCTTCTAGTTTTTTTCAAATGTCCACGTTTTGAAACCCCTTGAATTCGAAAAACCGGTTTTTACGAAAGTGTCTGCCTATCTGTATGGCTGTATGGCTATGAGCACGATAACTTTTGAAACAATCAATCTATTAAATTGGCCTTTGGTACACTCTTTTAGTATCCTAAACTAAAGATCAAGTTCGTTATCTAACCATTTTGGATAAAAATTCGAAAAGTGAGCGCATTTTTGAATATTTTTGAGACCACTTTTTTCAAGAATCAAAAGTTCTCTGTACGGATATTCTTAGAATTCAAAAAGATGAACAATTTGTCCCAACCACTTTTTTCATAAAATCAAAAATTACTAGTTATAGCATTTACAAAATCTAAAAAAAATAACATTTTAAGCCAAATAACGCAAGATATGAAAAAAGATCAAGAGAAGAAAAATTTTTATTTTGAAATTCCTTGCAAGATTATCATGGCAACTTTTTGATTTTCTTGAACAATCGAAACTTCAAATTTCTACGGCATAAAAAATAATGGAAAATCCGAAAATTACATTTTTTTATTCAACAATTTCACAGTATTTCAAAAATTTGTCAAAGATATAAATGCATTTTCT
>NC_046660.1:105279410-105282381 GCF_010883055.1 Belonocnema kinseyi | reverse complement strand
TGGTTTCGCACTTAAAGATGGGCCTGGAATGTAAAAATAAGACCATATGAACACCCATCTAACACAACGCTGCTGAAGTTTGGTGACCTTCTTAACATAAAACACTAACCAGCTATGACTCTCGGTTGAAACTAATCGCCCACACCCCCGCCTCATTAATCAAGTTTCATAGGGCTGTTGTTGTAACTAGACTTTTTGACGGTCTAGACGCTTTGAGAGACTCTTTTAGTCAATTATTAGGAGATGTAGCAATAGGGCACAACAACTGCGATGTAGAACACGATGCGATAGAAAATTCAATGGACAAAGTCTGGGTCACTTAGGTTAGGAACATAATTTAGAATTTGAAAAAGGGCAAGGATGCTCAGTAGACCGTATGTGTAAAGTTTAAATCATAAAACAACATTGGAAATGAGCAGATTCAGTTCATGGAAAAACAACAAAAGCTGGAATAAAATGTTTAATAACAAACTTTTGTTTGAAAAATACACACTTTTTTTATCGAGAGAATGAAACTGCGTCTGTTGTAATACCAATACCTGTTATGAACTATAACAATATACATTCATGGTAATGATATACAATTTCAGAGATAAACCCGAATGTGAAGCACGAGATACGTGATGAGAATGTGTTCGTTAAAGCCGAAGGAGCTTCAACAAAAGACAATTCACAATCACCAAATGACTGTTTTCAATGCTTTGATGGAGATTATGCTTTGATTATCGAGAGCATAGACACAGTGACATTAAATCTCTAGGCTTTTGACATAATGAAAATAACATGCTATCGTAATAATATAAGCCTTATTGCGTTAATTGCGAATAAAGTAAATTGGAAACTCATCAAAATTCTACCGATTTTAATTTTACAAACTATTTTACATTTATTATATCTATTCCAAAACGATTTGCTCTTGATTTTAAGCAGTTAAAAATTACATTAATTTTTAAGGCCCGAAAAAATGCATTCTCTGGTTGCAGTAAACACTCGTTGATGGGTCCATCTGACCTAGTGTGCCCTTAAAGTTCCATACAGTAAGTATGGCGTCTAAGGGTTAAATATGACAAACACCTAGAACTAAAGTTGGTTGCAATTACTATTATATTAAAAATATTGGTTCTATATATAATTTCCGCGATTCAAAAGAAACTCTGTATGCAATTTCAGACAAAATCGTCCATTACAGTAATTATCTATACCCAATGTTAGAAATTTGTCAAAAATTGTAATCAAAACAACTGCCGCGTTTTTTGCAAATTTTCTTGAAAACCCGTCATCAATAATGTCGATATGGCATATAAATGTTTACAAATATTGTTATTCTATATTCATTCATATTTAAAACAAATTTTATTATTATATAATTAATTGTTGTAAATGAGACCGATTTTCAATGCAATGAAAACAATATTTTCTTTCATCTATATGAACTCCATTCGACCAAACAAGTAGTCCCTACAGGATGTTTGGGGTCAGTGTAAGAGATTATATATATATATATATATATATATATATATTGTAACCTTTTGGATGCTGTCAATATAGCATGCAAAGGGGTGAGTGTTCTAAATCCACGCTGAGGTTAACTTGAAGGGGGCGAATCTCCCCGGATAAATTTTATATGTAATATAATTTCATAAATGAGAAGGTTGCACGGAGTAAAAGTGTATGATTTCAATGAACATCAATTTATTCAAAAATCCCTACTCTAAATTAAGTATATTATCTTTATTTGCCCTGGCTAATTTTATCTTAATCTTTTGTAAGAAATGGGAATCTCCCTAGAAATTATAATTCTAAGACACAGTCTTATACATCCAACCTTTTAGTCTCAATATAATTCTAAAAAATCTTATATGTAAAATACTAGTAGAGCTATCTCTTTACATCCAAATCTCAATCGAAAAATTCTCAGAATTTCAAACTTATTTTCTAGAAGGAATCTCTCCTATAATAACATCACACCTGTTGAAAATGGTTAATGACCTGAGGAAACTAGCCCTACTGACCTAGTGAACTATATTCTTACGGTAGCTATCTGACTACGATAATAATCTTTCACAATAAAAAAGGATCTAAAGCCCTATAATAGATACTTAATCTTTATGAGGTGTCACCATAAAGGGATGATGCACCTGACGCACTACAGCTAGCCTGAGTCGAAGCGTCCTCGGACCCCACGTGTTTCTACCTACTGCCTGAAAGGGATAGAGAGAACGCTCTTCCGAGAGAGAGAGGTTTACCTCAAGGCGACACTTTAGGGTCGAAAGTTTAGAGATGCCTCTACCGAAGGCTGACAAATGCTGAAAATTATTTTCTATCAGGCTTAGCCGTTTTCTGGACAGGTTTCGAGCGAATATTCACTTGACCACTCCTAAGCAGCGAAGGTGAATGACAAGAATAATAAATCTTCACTGTCCAACTTCTTGGCCCCGGGGACGAGAAATTTATCTCGTTCGTGACGTCTGTAGTCACAGTGAAAATTTTTATGCTTTAGAGAAAATAATTTATTACCATTTATTTCTGGTAATCAAAATCTATAATTTTATTTTTCCGTTTTTAATTTAAAAGAAGGTCACTGCCTCAAATATTTAATTTTGTAGAATCGCATACAAAAATCGCCTTGAAAAGGAAGTTGAAATTCAACGTTTCAACGCCACAGAAAACACAGGAAAGGTAGCCGCTTTACAAACAGGGTGCGAGCGAATATTCACTCGTCCTCTCCTCAAGTACGCTACGCTTACCTAAGAAAAATAATAGAGATGGGATTTCTCCCAAGTCTATTAGGTATGAACTTAGAAGAGAGAAACTCTCTCCTAAGGATGTTTTCCGCGAGTTGCCTCGCAGAATTCAATTGCCGTTTTCGACTTGTGCAGCCCTTTTTATAGGGCTCGCCCTGCTGTCATCTCCCATGATACATGCGAAGATGTATAGTGGGAGACCTCGGAGTCTGCGCTCCTCTAAAGCT
>NC_046660.1:105276567-105279310 GCF_010883055.1 Belonocnema kinseyi | reverse complement strand
TTCGAAAACTGATTTTCAAGCCATCAGGGGCCAACTCGAGCGGCCTGAAGCGGCCAGGCAAATTTTATGCGTGGTTATAGAATCCGGAGTCTCAATTCTACGGAAATAAGATGAGAGCTATAGCATATGAAAACAGTTTTGTTTTCAAAATAATTGTTAGTATTAACAGGTCTTTAAATAACGGATCTTCTAAGCTTTTTGCTGAAGTGGTAAATATTTGTTATTTTAGGTATAAAGTAATATTATACTAAAAATGATTTTATAGAATCAGTGCCGTGTCGAATTTCAATATTTAAATTAGATCTTTCCACAACGTTTGTCACCGAGTTTAATCAGCAAACACGATCTCAGAAATAAATATATTTTAAAAGGAGTACAAAAAAGACTGTATATATTACAATCATATTATCGTTATCCATGACACAGATTTTCTTTTTATCGAACAAGCAATAATTGTCTCTTCTTCGAATCTTCAATATCTAGAATTTTATCTTCTGCGAGAAAAATTTTGCACTGTTTTTGTAGTTGTTAAAACACTGCTAGGTAAAAAACCAGTAAAATATAACAGTAAGATATTCATTAATTCAATGTGCTACATTTATTTTTATTGGTATTTTCCATCTAGTTTTATCTAATCCCTTTCTAAAACAAAATAAATGAGAAAATCCTAAAATAATCTGAGTTCATGATAGATAACTTTTTTAAACTAGAAATAATACAAACTATGTTCAAGAGATATGGTCTCACAATCGGAAAACATTCTTTGGCCCTATCTCTAACGTTTTGCATTGAGATAACTGGAAAAATATCTTTCCCGCGTTAGAATGCGCAATATTTATCAAACGACACTGGGTGACCGTCTTTCCAGGTTAAAAAATTGAGGAGGAACCAATCGCGATAATAGAAATATGACAAACGAATGATTCTCCACAGACAAGGAATTTTTGCCATGCTTGATTCTCACTTGCAGGACTTGTAGCACATTAAAACTTTTTCAATTTTTAATTTTCTGTGTGATTTTCTCTGATTGTTTGTTAAGTAAAACAGTACTTTAAAATATTAACACATTAAACGAAACATGTCAGGGAAGAATATTTTTTTTTTAAATGCAAAATTTTTCTAACATTTTTTTTTTAATTTGAAATATTTTTTTTCTGAATTCTAATCGCTTTATTTTTTGTATGTAGTACTTGTAGGTATACAAATCTTAATTTTCGATTGATGTTAGTTTTAAATAAGATTATTTGGAAAAAGGCTTTGATTAGCTCCGTTTCGTCCAAGACACTGAAAACCAGGTTATGGTATCCGATGTTACGTTATCCGAAAATCATACAAAATTACTGTTTACGCTTTGAAAACTAAAGTGATCAATAAATAAATTATTCTATTATTTTATGACCTAGAATTTTTGCTTACTAAAACATTTTCCCGTGCAGAAAAAGTGTATTCATAGTTTTACAAGAAAAACTTTGCTGACACAGCAATATCACGTAAACATGCGTAAGGTAAATCAAACTCTGAACAGATTTTATTGATAAAGCGATAAACCGTGAAAGAATATTATCTTTTAATGAAACTGCAAGAGTTGTTTTGCCAGAACTCATACGATATACTACTAAACACCCATTTTTCACAAAATTACTTTTAAAAAATGGATGAAAATAAAAACAATAGAGGGTGACAGTTGAAAAAATGTTCAAATATTCGTTCTGTTTTCCAATTAAATGGCAGTTTTATCTAATAAAAATAGCATGAAAAGGTGTTTGGTAAAATCTTTTTAGAATTACTCGATAGTTGGAGAGGAATTCTTTCGGGCAAAATTAATAATCGTTACGTAAGGAGAAAACGGCGTGATTCTCAAGTGAGTAGCAGTTCTTCCATCAAAAATTCACCTAAATTCCTATTATGAATGAAACCCTGTTCAAAAGATAGAAATCGAAACAATAATCGTCGGAATCTTGAGGAATGATCGAGGCATGATAGGACAGATTAATTTTTTTCATTAAAGCACTAACCATCTGTAGTGAAATACTAAAATGTAAGTTGTTATGTAAATACTGTGATGCAAACTTTCATGTTTAAATTTGGTAAGAAAATAAATGGTTTAAAGCAATTAATTGCGAATAAAACATACAAATTAAAAAGGAGGTAATTTGTTTCGTCTCGCCCTGGGTTTTGGTTGAACGGGACACGTACAGAGATAAGACAAGATACTTTTTCAAAAATTCGTTCGTTTTATGTTACAGTGAAGATACTTCTAAAAATTATTTTATAAACCATGGATATATATATATATATATATATATATATTTGTTTTTGGTATTTTGTTTGTATAAAGTTTATTCAGGATAGAAAACTCCAGAAATATTAAATAAAAATATTCCCCTGCACAAAGATATTGAAATGATGGAAATATGAATATTTTCAAGGGAATTTTGCTAACCTGCGAAAAATCAATATTCATAAAGATAAACACTTTTATGGCCGAGAAATAAGTGCCTGAAATGTTTACAATTTGTAAAACATTTCTAATCTCGGACGTTTCGTAGTTTTGTGCGGAACTGAAACCCGAAACACTTCCTTTTTATTACAATCGTCAAAGCCTAAAAATTTTTTTTTTTAATATCCGTATTTCAATACAAAGGAAATCTTCATACAACTGTATATTACTAAAAGTGATATTATCAACTTTTCACGAAACAACTTAATACAAAACACTTAAAAAGTTACAACTTACATTTTA
>NC_046660.1:105271701-105276467 GCF_010883055.1 Belonocnema kinseyi | reverse complement strand
AATTAAATTGAACATTAACATTAAACAAATTAATTAGAAGTTACTGTAATCTCGTAGCATTTAATGTATTTCATTTGTTGCTAAAAACCACTTCCATATGAGTATAGAGAAAAAGTATACAATATTTTATTTCAAACGAGATAAGAGTACTATTTTATATCTCCTTTTATTCAGAATTACCATTGATTTTATATCAATATTTCCAGACGCACTATCGAATTTAATCAATAAATAATCCAATTTACTCCATGAGCTATTCTTAATATATAAGAGTTTATCCACTTTTACCTATTTCTATCTACTTCTATATACTGTTTCATCATTTTTCCTCACATTTTTTATTTTTACAGCTTCATTCTTTTGTAAATCATTTTAATACATAATTCTATTTTCCCCTCAGGGATAAAACCTTATATAAAAAATTGTCTACAGTTGCGGAAATTCCGTAAGATTAACCCATTTTTCGGATTATTCAGGGCAAACGTTACGGAAAATTACGCAATAGCAGACATGCCTAGAAAAATATAATTTTGCATGGTTCCACATTTTGTATTATGACAGCCATTTCAGTACAGTTGGATCATGCAAGCTCTAATATGAAAGATTCAGCCACTGAATTCTATATCTTAGGAATACGATTTTCCATACATCATAAATAAATATTTTTCATCTAACTATAATGCATAAACATAATGGTATGCTTAAAATAGCCAATCCGCAGGGTTGTAGCTGAGAGAACAATACAATATGGTTACAGGATAACCAAAATTATGCGTTACCGTTCAATTAGTTCTTGCAGTTTGATGCAACCAGACTAAAAACAATTTGATAATAAATAAATAAAACTTTTATATAGTAGTGATGATTATATAATGTTACTTCAATTAATAATCTCTTTTAAGATAAATCAAGAAATTGTTTTATTTTTTAGTCGACGGCATTATTCTTGAGTAAAAATGTTTGTTTTGAGTTCGACTTGAGCATTTCTCAGTTTTGAGACGGACCCAGACGAATTCTTATGACTTCAAAACGAGTAGTTTATAACTTCGAGTGTATAGCTGTCCTAACGAAAAGGGTCATACTGTCTGTCATAACAGATAACCTTTGTTAATAATTAAGCAATCTTGTATATTTTTATACAATATGCCTATATATTTAATCAAATTATTTACGGATTTTCATTTGTACTATACTCGTTTGACGATGATACCGAAAATGTTTTTACGTATTTCTAACGGCTTAGGAGATCCTTCTAGAAAGTTACAATTTTTATTTGTTTGAAGAAAATGTTTAAGTGTTATACTCGTTCAGGCCCACAGATTCTGAAATTTTTAATTAAAAATAACTTAATTTAATAATTACAAATTTTTCATTCATCAATTTTAATCTCATTTATGAGCCGAAAAAGGTTCGAACATCTCAGCCAAGACAAAGCTCGTCTTGCGACAAGTAAACGTCGTCTTAGCCAAGACAAGGCTCGACTTGAGACAAGTAAACGACGTTCAACATCGATGTCTTGAAGACGAAAGCAAGACATAACCAAGTCGAACTTAAGTCGAAGCATTTTTACTCGCGTTACCAGCATAGGGTAATCGATTTCTTTTTATTCCAGAAATATTTGTTTGAATAAACCTATTTTAAAGTTTCAGAAGTTATTTTAATAGAAGTACAAACTTCTTAAAATGAAAGAAAAAAGAAATGTTTTCATTATTTATGTAAATTCACTATTAATATAAACGGAGAAAAATAAATATTTAAACGTAACATCTAGATATTTAGGGCTAGCATATTTTATTTTTAACTATAGGACAGCAATTTAGATGTTCAAAGTTAGCATCTGTAGATAATAAAAAGTGAGTTGTTACTCTGTAACATCCGAAATTTCCAACTGAAATATCCGAGATATTATATGAATGGTTATATCAAATAAAGACTGTAACTATTTGAAGAGTTTACTTATTTCTAGTCATTTATGGAATTAATTGATATATCATTTGTTAATTTAAAATTAAACTTTAATGTTCGTACATAAACGAAAAACAGGTAAAGTAGGGTTAAGAGATGTCCTGGGTTTGCCTAGTCTACCCTGGTATCCTGAGGTTTTCTTGGAAATTATGAAAATGTCCTGGTTTTTACAGAAACAGATTTTTTTAGAAATTTCATGATGTGGATCAGATGATACATTCAGTTACATTGAGGTTATGTCCAATATTTTCTAAATTAATAATATTCAAATGAAATAACAATCCAGCTTAAAACCCTTTTTTAACGTCCAATAATCAAGTTGATGAAAAGAATTCCTGAAAATAAAATCAAGAATCTAACGACCAAATTTGGACAACCACCACAAAATGTTCCCATTGCAATCTGAAAAAAGAAACATCTTCCCCTTCGCTCTTCCCCCTAAAAAAGAAGAAAAGAAAAGAAAATCATTCGTCCCCAATTTGGACAATAAATAAAAAGAAGAAAAGAAAAATGAGAGAAGCGTTTTATTTTTATTTTATTTGTATTTCTATTTTATTTTTGTTTTATTTTTTATTAATTAATAAATTTATCAATTTATTTTAATTTTTTTTTATTTTAGTTTTTTTATACTTTTATTTTTTTTTATTTTATTTTATATTATGTATTTTTTTGCCTCGATAAGGGTGCTGTATGAGTGCCGAAACTTTGTAATTATTTTTTTCAAATATTTCTTATTGTGGTTTGATAATGGTAGGAATAAAAAGGACGAAAAGAATAAAAAAAGAGAAGGAAAGGGATGTGGTTGGTTGCCTTCTCATTTTTCTTTCCTCCTTTTTATTTTTTGTCGAAATTGGGGACGAATGATTTTCTTTTTTTCTTTTTTAGGGGGAAGAGAGAAGGGGAAGATGTTCCTTTTTTCAGATTGAAATAGAAACATTTTGTGGTGGTTGTAGAAATTTGGTCGTTGGATTCTTGATTTTATGTTCAGAAATTCTTCTCATCAAGATTTTCAATTTAAAATAAAAAATAAAAACGGGCTAAGTAAGCAGAGAACGAATTATCTGCAATATGCATTTAAAATGCTACTTATTTCATGTTACTTAAACTCAAAATTTTTTTAAATTTATAACCAATTTGTAAAATGTCTTCGAGTCAACGTAACTTGAAATTTAAGATCATTGTTCCCTCCTTTAAACAGAAGAATTCTGTTATCGAATTTTAATTAAATATAGCTAATTTTAATCTCAAAAAGATAGTAGATGTTTGGCATTCACACTGCATGTTATACGTTGCAATCTTACCCTTTGAATATTTTACATTTAAACCTCTATTTGTTCGTGTAGGTGAATCGGTACGTTAGGACGAGTACCTTTTGTGCATGCATCCAATTCAAATGATGAAAATTGATAAAGTTAGGACTAAAAAGCAAATTTGTAAACAATTCATTAATGCAAAAAAACTCTAATACACTGAGAAATTCTGGCCTTTTCTGAGATATTTAGGTCCCTGTACCAAGGGTTTCTGCTGAATATGATTACAAAAATAAATAGGCAGTCGCGGACAATTATCCAAGGGTGGTCCCGAAGAAATTAACCCCCAAGCCCCATGCATTTTACACAAGAAACTTCAAGTCAAAACCGGCACCTGTTAAAATAAAAAAATAAAATAAGTTAGGAAATTTCTTTTTTCGGATTTGGAATCAAATGCGGGGGAGGGGGGGGGGTCGTTGCTCTCTAGCATGCAAAAAAAATTCTGCTATGCATTTTTGGACCAACCTAGTATACACAACTTATGCAGAATCTTATAAAATTTATTTGTAAAATATCAAATTCACTTTAAATTAATTTAAATTCACTTTAGTTTATTGATTAATTTTAGGGGGCGTATGCCAAACCTTGAAGGATTTGTTGATATCCTTTATTTATTATAGGCATAGATAGATATTGCTTTTATTTAAATTGTAACTTGAATTTTACTATCGCTATATATATTATATTCAATAATATTGTTGTACACTGTTTTAAATGTGACGCCAGAATTTATTTGATCATAAAAAGCAAAATCATGTATTCAATCGATGGGCATAGGTTTAATTCATGGGCATGTTCATGTCCATCAAAGTATGCCTCATGAATGAACAACGTATACCGAAAAACACATATGAGATAGCTAAAGTTTTACACAGCTGCTCTCAAAGACATTGACTTGTTCAAACCGAAAAAAAGATAACATACTCAATCTAGAATTACTAATAAAAAACTCAATAACTCAATGTGAAAAAACTCAATGTGCCAATAACTGGGGTCAGCAGTGCCCAGTAATAAAACTTTTGGACTAAATACTTATTTTGAATCATTTTTCAAGCTTCTGTGAACTTTTTATAACAATTCAACATTCCAGTGTATTTTGCGTAAGATGTTGAGTGTCTGTATAATTATCACTATTTCAGAATTCAGAAATGTACATTTTTCTCAGAATTCTAAATGCAAAAAAAAACAATACTAATAATTGGCCGATTTAATTAAAAATTGAATTAGTCTTGGACATGAATGAGAGCTAAAATTAATAAAATTAAATCGAAATATGTCAACAACGTAGATTGGAAAATTCATATAATTACCAACCTCCCTCTATTAGTGCGAAACATTATTCAATATGCGACTAAATATTGTCGTATTTTCATATCTTCTAAATTTTTAAAAATAAATTGAGCGACTTCCTTCAATTTATATCACCTCCACATCAAAAACTGTGGATATGAAATGTTGCAGGCAATCGGTCAAGCAGGGTAAACGCGAGGT
>NC_046660.1:105265031-105271601 GCF_010883055.1 Belonocnema kinseyi | reverse complement strand
CCCCCCCCCCCGCATTTGATTCCAAATCCGAAAAAAGAAATTCTCTATTTTATTTTAACAATGTGACGGAGAGTATGGGGGCCTGTAGAGAATTATTTAAAGAAGAATTTCATTTATCAGATATATTGGTTTGAGACCCCAAACACACCCCCACAAGTACCTGAAAACTAACCTTAAAACCAAAAATGTCAATTTTTCATTAAATCGACGTTTGAACACTGTATTCTCATCGTTTCTTACTTAAAATTATTAATATTGGTCTAGTGGAACATTTATTATCATGGGTTAAATCATTTTTAATTATTTAAACAAATTTAATTTGTTTCAATAATTTTTTAGTTTGAAAATTCGTTTTCTTCTAAAAATTATTACTATTAATCTAGTGGACTATTTATTAACATTCGCTTACTAATTTTTTATTGTTCAAACAAATGGAATTTGTTTAAACCATTTTTTTCAAAAATGCGTTTTTTTTCTTAAAAATTATGATATTGGTCAAGTGTAATATTTATTAACATTAGCTGAATAATCTTCAATTGGTTACGCAAATGGAATTTGTTTAAATAGTTTTTTTATTAAAAATTATTAACATTTTTTCAGTGGAATATTTACCAACATTGTTTAATTAATTTTAATTTAAAAAGTTTTTTTTAGTACAAATTACTACTTAAATATTACTGATAAATTAATTATCTTTAAATTAACTAGTAATCAATTATTACTGATAAATATTCCAATAGACCCACAGTAATCATTTTTATTTTAAGAAATTCAAAATAAAATTATTTAAACAAATTTCATTTCTTTAAATAATTGAAAATGAATAAGCTAATCTTATTAAATATTCCAGTAGACCAATGGTAATAATTTTTAGGAAAAAAAACTAATTTTCAAAAGAAAAATTAATTAAACAAATTCCATATATTTAAACAATTAAAAATTAATAAACTAATGTTATTAAATATTACTCTAGACTAATAGTAATAATTTTAAGGGGAAAAAAACAAATTTTCGAAAAAAAATATTTTAAAAAATTCCATTTCTTTGAATAATTACATATTAAGTAACCAATGATAATAAATATTCCACTAGACCAATATTGATAATTTTAAGTAAAAAAAGACCAGAATACAGTGCTTAAAAGGTCGATTTCATGAAGAATTGACATTTTTTGTTTTAAGGGTAGTTTTCAGTTACTAGTGAGGGTGTGAGGGATGTCAAACAGATATGTCTGATACATAAAATTCTTTGTCGCATAATTCTCTACAGTCTCCCAGACTTTCCCGTCACATTTTTTACAACCCTAAAAAATGATTCCAAAAACTCAAAAAAGTGATTTTTCCCCATGCATTTTACATGGGAAACTTCAAGTCAAAACCGGCGCCTGTTAAAATAAAAAAAAAATAAATAAAAATTAGGGAATTACGTTTTTTGGATTTGGAATTAAGTGGGGGGGGGTCGTTACCCTCTAAAAAAGCGTCTTTGAGTCACCCTAGTGTATACCGTAAACAAACGGTACAGTGCTAACCGATTTAAGAATATGCAGAAAAATATTTTATCCTTTTTACGTGAGAAAAACTTAGTTCATATTAGGAATATTACAGTACTGTATCTGATATATTTCTCCACGTGATCGTTACGTATCGAATGACCTATTGAAGAGCTTCCGTGACCTCTTATGATCTGACAATATCTATTTATAAATTTAAAACTTATATTTTTTATTCTGTTTATGCAAAGTACACAGTGCAATCAGAAGAAATTAATAGAAAGGGCACTTGAAGGGTGGAAGTAAAGTTTAAAGCTACTTTGGAACCTGACCTTTGAATAATAATAATAATAATAATAATAATGATAATAATCAAGCAGAGTGTTCTAAACTCTATATAGAATAGTGAATATTTCCTACAATTACATATAATTACATTCTGCTGTAGAGCAACCTGATTTTCTTTACTTTATTAACAAAAGTCTTACTGAAAAAGACGATTAAAAGTACTCCTTAGTATATAAGGAGCAACCCAAACGTGTTTTTGTCTATGGAACATCTGTAACCTGTTTCTTTATACGGGCTTACCTGACATTGATTCCATATTACAGGGAGAAACCTATAGTTAGGAAAAATTATACTTTTACCAGAATAAAAGAAAAAAGCTTTTTTCTTCATAATCTCATCCGTGAAGATATTTGAAATGATTATAAAAAAGTTCTTCATCAACTAGCTTACGCATACAACCCTAGCCTCAAAAAGCATTCTTCATGCGGGTAGTTGCCCTGATTTTTGGCTATTATTTGCGAAAAGGTGCATCGGAGAAGAAAAATAAATAAGAGTGAAAATTTTTTAAATAAAATTTGCACAACAAAAATTTTTGTACACTTTTGCTGCACAGACCATAGGTCATGCGTATAATCAGCTCCTTGAGTATGGGGGGGGGGGGTGTTTAGGCATATTGCGAGAAATGTTCTCGCACGCTTAATCTTCGACTAATAAAATATTATAAACGGGTAGTTTTTCGACAAAAATGCATAGAAGAACATTTGTAGAACAAAAAATTCCTTTTAGGAACAATAAATGTATTTTGGAACAAGTCAATTTTCAAAGTATTGATGAGTTTTTTTAAGTGCTGCACTGAATCTCATTTCAACCCTACCGATGAGGTAAAGTTTTTGGTGCCTTTCTTATTGTGATCTCCTCTGTAAACCTACTTTATTTGTTTTTTGTTGAAAATATTACTCGAAATAAACATTATCATCTTTTGTGGCTTCAATTTTAGATAACGTTAGTTTTTTCTGTCACTGATTTCTTCGTTCAAAAAAGTATACAGCCTTCAATTTTTCCCCGATTTGCAGTTACTTTTTTTTAATAAAGTGCGCTAATTTTCATGGAGCACCTTGTTCAAAAATTTTTGCATTTTAATTTGTTTACTAAAGTATGACAAACTGGAGATTTTTCACAAAATAATTATTCACTCTTCAACCACGGTTTGAATACAATGAAAATCATCTTCAATCAACGCAAGAGTACTTCCAGATTACAAACAATTTGATTATTTAATATTTCAATTATTCTAAACAAATAGCCTTATATTGTAATTTAATTATTATGAGAGTGATTGCTATGAACAATTTTTGTGCCGACATTTGTGTGTTTTTTCAATTTCAGGTTTTCCTTTATCATCTGGATTGATATAGATATTCTTAAGAATAATATGTTTTCAATCAAATTTTTTAAAATACAACAATTGTTAATTTTGTAAGCAAATTAAATTAATAAATAATAAACATTCACGCTTTCGACAGGAAAATAATTTTTTTGGTACTAAAACTGCTTTAAATTTTTGTGAGAGATTTTCAGTGAATATTTCTATATGAAATTCTCAATAAACAATAATTTTTATTGTTTACTTTTAAATATCACAAAATTTAAAGTATTCAAAAAATATTGTGATTTTCGTTGCAAAAAATGATTTTAGCAGAAAATACGATTGGTTATAAAATTGGCTAATTGAATTACATATATATTTAGCATTGCCAAAAATTTCTACAGTAAAGCAAATGATTCAAGGGAATCCAAAATTTAAAAAACAAGTAATTTGAATAAGTCGTTACCAAAATTTCTTAAAACAACTGTTTATTGTATTGTGAAAAAAAATTATTGTCCATGCCAAAGTGCCAAAACTTTGCATTTATTCATTTAATTTGTTCACAAGATTGACAGTTGTTATATTTTAAAAAATATAATTAAACCTATGTTACTTTCAAGAATATCTGCCTCAATTCAAATAACGAAGGGGAATCCGAAATTTAAAAAAAAAACACAAATTCCACAATTTTCCGCAAAAATTCTTTATAACAATTATAATTGTTAATGTTTTATAGAAGTTGTGAATAACAATCACTCTCACAATAATTAAAGGCATTTTTAGTAAAGGAAATAATGTTATCAACAAAAATTTCAATATTTGGTTATTTGTCAATTTAATCGGTTTATAATAATTGAAACATGCAATAATAAAAGTATTTGAGGTGGGTAAAGCTGGAAGTACCACTTTGCCCAAGAACGTCAGACCTATGCCACAATTAAGGTATCATTGAAGGCTTATTTAATACTTAAAAGCCAAACTTTGGGCTCTGCATTTTTTTATAAAAATTCATGGTACTGCCAGCTTTACTTAATGCTAGCAGTACCATGGTAGAAATATTCGTTTCATCAAATTTGTTCTTTTAGAGGAGTTGAGGCCTCAATTAAGGCTCTTGCATGACCCACAGTGCAGTTTTTCAAAAACAACCCCTATCATAAAAAACTACCCTAAAAAATAAATATGCACTAATCTAAAAATGTATTACATCAGAATTTAAGGCTCATTTTAGGCTCTCCAACGCCACCAAAGTAAATTTTCCAAAACCATCCCTTGACATTAAAAAACTACATATTACTTAAAAGTGCTGATGAAGTGCACTAAATATGCACTAATCACAAAACTGAGTATATCAGAATTGAAGACTCATTGAAGAGTCTTGTAGGACCCACGGCGCAATTTTTCAAAGACAACCTCTATCATAAATGAACAACCCTAAATATTAAATTTGCACTAACCTGAAAATTGAGCACACTAGAATTGAAGGCTCATTTTAGGTTTTCCAACCCCCCAAAATCAATTTTCAAAAGTCATCCCTTGACATTAAAAATACCCATTACATAAAGGTGCTGATAAAAAGCTATAAATATGCACTAATCATAAAACTGAGCTCTTGTATGGCCTACAGCGAAATTTTTAAAAAACAATCCCTATCATAAAAAAAACTACTCTTAAAATTAAATATGCACTAATCATAAAATTGAGTACACCAGAATTTAAGGCTCATTTTAGGCTCTCCAATGACCCCAAAATCAATGTTCCAAAACTATCCCTTGACTTAAAAAAATTACCACTTACTTAAAAGTGCTGATAAAGTGCACTAAATATGTACTAATCATAAAACTGAGTACATCAGCATTAAAGGCTCACTAAATTCTCTTGCATTACCCACGGCAAAATTATTCAAAAACAACCCCTATCATAAAAAAACAACCCTAAAAATTAAATATGCACTAATCTGAAAATTGTGTACAGCAGATGAAATGGCTAAATAATGGTTTTCATCGAAAGTTTTTTTAACATAAATAGTTAAGTGAATTGTATTGTCTTCCCGCAGCGTAAATTACTAATATTAATAATTTACTGTATAAATTATATAAAAAATTCAATAATCTGTTGTGGCCTACTCTAGGTCTTTTAATCGACAATAAGAAGGAATAAATACTATAGCGGTGTATTTTTAATTGTAAATTTATTTATTGATAATTTACAACGCAATAAGATAGTATTCCCCATGGGCGTAAGCGTTAAAGAACATATTTGGAACGACGCAAAAATATTCTAAGTCAGTCCATGTAACATTCCATAAACATACAATGTTGTAGAGACGTTTTAAAGACGTATTTCGAACATAAAACGTTTTTAGAACATTATTTGGTCTGACTTTGGACAGTTTTTAAAACGTTCAAATGACGTCATTTGACTTGTACATCCAAGAAATCTTTTTAGGACGTTCCAACTACGTTCTAAAATTTGGTGCCCACTGGGTTGGTTTTATTCGCATCAATTGATCAGTAGAGTGAATAACGCTTGGAACAAAAGAGCTTGGATACTAATGGAGCCAAGTGGGTAACCTCACATGACGACTTTTTGAGGATCTTCACTTGGAGTGATTGCTAGAGAGATTCATCAGAAACCTGGATCGGAGCATTGTTGCGGAACCTACGTGTTATTTAAATAAATGATATGCGAATTCTGGATCAATCTAAAAATTGTATATCCTTTTCTCACATCATTCCCTTCCCCACCGCGTGAGTCACGCCTACCCGAAAGGGAAATGGCCTAATGTTGTAATAATAATAATAATTATTATTATTATTAATTGTGAGCCTCGGTGGCTCAGTTGGTTAGGCGCTCGGACTTCACCTCAGAGGTGAGGGGTTCGATCCCTGAGCCGGTACCTCTGGCATGTTTTTCTATGTACCTTTACCGAGGTGCTGGTCGTTCGGAATCCACCTTAAGCTTTAGGTCCCCCCATCGTGTACTTGACTGCAACCCAATCCGCCACTGATGAGGTAAAAACCAGGCTTTGCCCAATGTGTCGGGGCATACTGCTCTCATCAGATCACTTGATTGCATTATAAAAATGCATCCGTGAGTGATGATATATACCGGGACAGCCTCGTGTTAAATAATCAAAAATAAAATCGAACTCTAACCAAAAATGCCTTCGACATTTGACAAAAATTAATTTTTTTTAATGAAGTATACATTTGTATATACTCACGCATAAGAACTTTTGTTTCAGTCCCAGAAGCCCACGGTTACCTATCGAAATCGAAATCGAAATTTTCTTGGAAAATCCAAATTTCAGATTTTGACAACATAGAAAAATAATGGAAAATCAAAAATTACATTTTTTCATTCAACTATTTATTATTAGCATAAGACACTAACCAGCCATTACTCTCGGTTAAAACTAATCGCCTCC
>NC_046660.1:105258094-105265021 GCF_010883055.1 Belonocnema kinseyi | reverse complement strand
CCAACCCTCAATAATCGAAATTTCTCGGGAATGTCGTTGTAATTCGACAAAATCCACCCTAGCCGCCTTTAAAGACTCTTTTAGTGAATTATTAGGAGATGAAGCAATAGGGCATTACAACTGCGATGTAGAACACGATGTGGTAGCAAATTCAATTACTAAGTCTGGATCACTGAGGTTAGACACAAGGTAGGCACAAGTGTGACGAATATACGAAGACAGAGCGCGTTGCGCGATGTAGATTCGCGCGAAGCGCGTGAATCTACAGTCGCGCGCAATAGGCGCGGTCAAACTTGTTTTCTGGGAATCAACAGTTTTCGAGTTTCTTTACTTGGCCTATGATTTATTTGTACACGTTTTCTACACGGATCGATTCAACTATTGAAGAAAATTTCGTTGCTTTTCATGAACAGCAAATACTGTTTTTTGAAATTTTCAAACAAAATTCTTTACGAACTTTATATGAGACAAACTTTTTAGATACTAGGAATACAAAAGTAACCATGGCTACTTGTATCAACATTTCGGTAGGAACAGTCAGATTGTTTAGTTATAAGTGGCGAGATCTGAATAAAGAACTGTTTGTACCGAAGTTTTAATTACATAGCCAGATTTTTGTCAGTACACATGGGCATGGGACACATATTGGTAATTTGTTTTCAATAATAAATATAATAATCATAAGTTCCTGAATAATAATAATATTCGTCCGTGACTGATGATATATACGGGGAGAGCCCCGTGCAAAATAATCAAATAAAATCCAACAATAACCAAACGTGCCTTCGACATGTTGGGCAGTAACCATCTTAAACATGTTAGAACATTTCATAATAATAATAATAATAATAATAATAATAATGTGACTGTTGTCACCTCCAACTCTCGCGGCCGCTCGTAATTGTATACCTACAACATCATCGCAGGAGGTTTCAAGCATCGTATTAATTTAACTTATACCATTCAAATCTCAACAGTCACTTAACATAGTCCGTGGCCATGATGTATAACCGAGTGAAACGGAGTAAGAGTTAAAAAAAAAATAATAATAATAAAAAGTATTTTGATCATGGACAACCAAGGATAACTAGATCAATCCGCTTTATGACGGGTATATTTCAAGGAGACTCATTCAGCGCACTATAGTTCTGTTTAGCGTTGAATCCTTGAAGCAAAACACTAAACAGCATGTCTCATGGGTTCAGAATTCATGATAATGAGCATGGTCATCAAGTAACCCATCTTTTTTACATGGATGATCTGAAGTTTCACGCTAGTTCAGCCCAGAAACTGCAGCAAGTGATCAATATCACAAAGCAGTTTTCCAATGATATTCACATGGAGCTCGGACTTGATAAATGTAGAACAGTGCATTTAATCAGAGGAGAACGAGTTCGAAAATGACATGGAGGCAATGGCTGCAGACGAATCATATAAATATCTCTGTATTCTTGAATCGAACGGTATTCAGCAAACGATATTTAAAACAAGCCTAACGACTGTCTTCACTTCGAGACTCAGATTGATTATGAAGTGTTTTCTCAACTCGGCAAACAAAATCGGGACAATCAATACATATGCCATCCCTGTCCTCACGCACTCCTTTGGGCTCATCAAATGGCCTAACGCAGACCTTAAAAAGTTAAACAAAATCGTCTGCGTAGAAATGACGAAGCACCGAATGCATCACAAAAATTCAGCAATTGAAAGGGTAGTTTTACTACGACATGTAGGGGGTAAGGGCATTATATATGTCGAAAAACGATGTGAATCACAAGTTATACGGTTGCGAGTCTATTTCAATAGCAAAAAATATGTTGCGCTTTACAGCACCATCTGTAAAGCGGATCTGGACTACACGCCCTTGAATTTGTACTCAGATGGGGCCTAGAATATCAGGGCAGAAACCATGGAGGAATTAGAAATACAATTGAGACAGAAAGCCATCCATGGTGAGCACCCCAACATGTTAGATAAAAATGAAGTGGATAGTGAGGCATCCAATATTTGGCTAAGAAAAAGTGTTCTGTATCCAGAGACGGAAGAATTCGTCATTGCGATACAGGAAAAGGTTGTCAGCACCAGAAAGTATCACAAACACGTGTTACATCAAGACGTGGCACTGTGTTTAAATTTTCTTTTTTTTTGGCAAAATGAAAAATCTCGAGATCGAAAAATGATAGAGACACGAACACAACAGCATTTTAAAGCTTGTGTCATTTATAACAGAAGAAAAATAGTACAGTTCAAACATATGAAAATTTTGACCTTCATAACTATGTTTTCCTAATAGCTCTCCTCACGATGTATTTCAAAATTTTTTTTCATCAAGCTACGACTGAGAAAAAAAACGATCAAACCATCATACTTATCAACTACAATTTATATCAACAATTCCATTGGTTTTCGATAAAGTAGGTGTTTGAATCCGACCAACTAAATACATATATTCGTCTATTTTTCTTCGCTGAATGTTAAGTTTTTGTTTTGAATTATACGAAAACCCACCACTGTCTTTATAAAATTAAAAATCCCTTAACAATACAAAACTTCGATATAAAAAAAATTCAAAGTGTTATGTAGAATTTCAAAAATTAACAAAAGTTTACATAATTTTTTTAATTTTATAAAGACAGTTAGGCCTTTGAAACTCAGCATTCGCGTTTAGCGAAGAAAAAATCTTGAAAATATGTATTTAGTTGGTCGGATTCAAACACTTACTTTATCGAAAACCAGCGGAATTGTTAATGTAAATTGTAGTTGATAAGTATGATGGTTTGATCGTTTTTTTCTCAGTCGTAGCTTGATGAAAAAATTTTGAAATACATATTTTTATTCCTTGTGAGGAGAGCTATCAGAAAACATACTTGGTTTTGAAAAAATATATGGCTAAAGGTGTCAAAACAGCAAAAAACCACTTTTTTAAATTTTGATCTTTGACCTTCGTTATGAAGGTCAAAATTTTCATATGCATTAACTGCACTATTTTTCCTCTGTTATAAATGACACAAGCTTTAAAATGCCGTTGGGTTCGTGTCTCTATCATTTTTCAATCGCGAGATTTTTCATTTTGTCAAAAGAAAAAATTTTAACACTGTGCGTGGTTCACCGGCCGATTATGCGGAGATATCAAAAAATTTAACTATCAGATAGAAATAATAATACTTTTTTAAGGTAAACTGTTTGGTTAAGCAAAAAAAAAATATAATGCAAATTTAAAGAAATTATCTTTGAATGAAAGAAAACTGTTCATTGACTCTCATTCAAAGAAAATTGTTTATTGACTTTCAGAAAAAAAATTTCTTTCATTCAAAGAAATGGCGATTTGCTCTAATAATACCTTTCTTTTATCAAATTAAAATGATATTCTTCATTTTATAGTCATTTTCAGTTAAATGAAGAAAGTTATGCTAAAGACACGGTTTTCACAATTGAAGACAAACAAATTTCTTAGTAAACTACCATTTGTTTTGAATTTTTCCAAAAAATGTTTTTAAACAGATAAAATAAAAAATGGAAGATGATTTACAATAGTTTTTATTCGTAATTTCGTTCTGAATAATAGTTCTAAATAATAGATGTCCTTATTATATTGGGATTGAATTTTCGTTTATTTATCATTTCAGCGAAATCTACTGCACCGGAAAATTATTGAAGACTGTTCAACTTTCAAACATGTTCAAAGACAGTAAGACGTTCGTCGATCTAGTTCAACTGAATGACCCAGAAATAACGCTGCAAAAGTAAGTTGAAAATTTCCCGTCCTGTAAAGTCTCCAATTTTCATGAAATACTCCATTTAAATTAGTTATATAGTCTATAAATCTTTATTTTTTTGAGACGGCAATAAATAATTCAAAAACCAAGAAAGTAATTTAAGAATCTAGGGGGCCGTCCATTTATTAATATATGCTTTTTTTAGGGGGGGGGGCTTCAAGAGGAGCTGTTATGGTCATTTTACGATGGGAAAAAGGGAACGATTGATGTAATGTAACATTTTAAACACTTAGTAATTTTTAAAAAATAGACAAATAATATAAGAGGGTAGGGAGGAGGAAAAAAATTATTTTTTGAAATATGTTTTTGAGGTGTGTTACCCTTTTTGCTTTATTCTTGTTTTTATTTTAATTTCAAGAACTTCCTAGTTAAAGTTGAATGATAGACGTTGAAGAAGAATTAAAATTTTGATTTATTCTGAATTTAATTACTTAAATTTTGAAGTTTTTAATGTTTGGAAAATTGAAAAGTATTGTTAGAAAAATAAAATATTTTGCATGTATAATTATATTTAAAAGAAATTATTTTTGATCGCGTTAAAATGTTTTAAAGTACCAGAAAAAATTATGTTCTGTTTGTACTTAGTTAAGAGGATACTCATTTACATTTTTATTAAGTATTAATGATATATAAGTAGTTCTGTTTGAATGGAAGAAGGCCACCACTATTTTTTTATCGCTAAACGTTTTTTTTACCAAGTGCTTCGACCACTTCATAATAATTATAAAATGCAAAATTACCCTAATTAAAAAATGTAATATTTCGATTATATTTCAAAAAATTCCAACTTGAACAAAAATGATTTTTACTAAAATATGATTTTATATTATTACTCTCATCGAAAACTGTGCATATAGCATATTGGTTATAAAGTTATCACCCTGTATTTACTGAAATTTACGTAACACTGAGGGGGATGTTAATTGTCTATTGTTACGATAACGTCACAATAGGTGTGGGAAGGTTAAAAAATTGTTCAAAAAAGCGTTACGTAATATATGAACGACTCCTACATAATTACTCCTAGATTTTTTCAATAACTAATAATTTTATGTTTAGATTTGGCGAGTTTATGCAAAAAACTAATAATATGCCAACTGAGCAAGAAATAAAAGATTTCGTGAATTCAACTTTCGTCCAAGAAGATGAATTTGAAGAGTGGATTCCTTCCGACTATGTAGAAAATCCGTCTATTTTAAGTCGAATACAAGATCCACAGTTTAAAGACTTTGCAAAACAATTAAATGCAATTTGGAAGACGTTAGCTAGAAAAATAAAATCAGAAGTGCTAGATCATCCAACCAGACATAGTTTAATTCCGGTCGACAATGGAATCGTATTTCCTGGAGGCCGCTTTCAAGGTTCGGTGATTTATAGATTAAATAGAAAAATTCCTGGGCAAATAATTAATAATATTCAATATAAATCAATAAAAATTAATTAAATTTTCAACTAGAATACTATTACTGGGACAGTTATTGGATTATCAAAGGTCTCTTGCTGTGCGACATGAAATTAACTGCGCGAGGAATGATCGAAAACTTCATACAGTTCGTCGACCAATACGGATTTATGGCAAATGGTGGAAGAGTTTACTATACGATGAGGAGTCAACCTCCTCTTCTAACTTACATGGTATGCTGAAATTCTAATATTTTGACAATAATTCTTTACAATTTAGAGAACCTCTTTGAATAAAACTGATACCAAAGAAACTATACATCCGTTATTTTATTTTGAAGTTGAGATTTACTTCCTAGGTGCAAGCATGCCCCCCCCCCCATTACGACAAGGACCTCCTTGCCGCAACATTTTGCGGGCCCCTCCCTCCCATACTTTTTTTTACAATAATAAACGTAAATTTTGCATGTTTTTAAACTGATTATTATGTTAAAGATTCATATTGTAAAAAGTAGCTGGTGAGCCACGGGTCCCACTCGGTCCCGGGCCCTCTGATTGCATCTAGACGAGCCACCACTTTGTGGAGGCCATGACCGCAAGGTGGAATAAATTATTGGCTGTATTTCAAACCTCAATCGGATAATAAGTATCAGGGAATGCTCACTAGTTCGAGCGCGCCTAAGGCGCGCAACTGTTGGTTCTCGCTTATCTCGCGCTCCGCGCTCGGTCTTTGCATTACCCTCCACATTTGTCCACAGACGACAATGCGAAATTTTCTACATTCTGTGTTAAAAACTATTATATCAAATATCTATTACAATTTTTTGCGTGTACCTTTGCCTGGTACTACTTATTCTGATATTGCAAAATAATGTTCACATTTTATTTTTCCTAATCCTAATAGGGCCGTGATGTGGTTGTTTAATCATTTTCCGTTTTCTTAAGTTAAGC
This sequence comes from Belonocnema kinseyi, assembly GCF_010883055.1. Taxonomy (NCBI): domain Eukaryota; kingdom Metazoa; phylum Arthropoda; class Insecta; order Hymenoptera; family Cynipidae; genus Belonocnema; species Belonocnema kinseyi. The sequence goes on along the minus strand of NC_046660.1, from coordinate 105,258,893 downwards.
TGAACACTTTGTTTTTAATTTGTCATTAAAGAAGGTTCTCACAGTACCTACGGCCTTGACGATTACATTCCCATTGCGATAATCGCTCTTCGCGCTTAACAGTTAAGTTATACAGGCTCTATTTTTTTAAATTTTGGGCTAATCAAAAAATTCGACTAGAATAGTTTTGAAATATATTTGTTATCTAGTGAAAATTTGGAATGAGATTTTTGAATCTATGAAAAAAATAAGTTTTATATTTTTTCAAAGTTTTCAAATTTTTGAAAAGTATATAACTTTTCTAATTTTTATTAAAATAAAAAATTTTTATTCACATAATTTGCAAGTCCTTCACCCATCTATAAGAAACTTTGACCAAAATTTTTTGAATTTAAAAATTTTGAAAATGCTCCCAATTTTTTAATTTTGGTTCGAAATATCTGATTAACGCACTTAGCCTTCATTTTGGGTACCTTCAAAAATGTATCAAATGCGGACTCGATTGGACAAGTCCTTCAAAAGTTAGCGGGGCTACAACATTCAGGTAACCATACATACAGACATACAGACATACATACAGACAGACACCGATGAAATTTTATGATATTCGGATTCTGTGAGTGCCGAAACGTAAAGATCCGTAAAAAACAGAGATCAACAATTTGGACGATTACATTACATTCTCAGGACTGAGAATGTAAAAATGTTGTAGGGAACTCAAGGAAACTATCCCAGGTGTCCCTCACCGATTTTGATGAAACTGCAATATGTTGTAATACATCGAAAAATAAGAGACACGTATTTTTTTTTATCGGCCATT
>NC_046660.1:105242111-105257994 GCF_010883055.1 Belonocnema kinseyi | reverse complement strand
ATAAAAAAAAATACGTGTCTCTTATTTTTCGATGTACTACAACATATTGCAGTTTCATCAAAATCGGTGAGGGACACCTGGGATAGTTTCCTTGTCAGTATAGGTTTATAATCATTTTCCTATAATGAGTTTCTTATAAATTTACGATTGTAGAAGAATCATCATACGAAAATCAATATAAAAACTCGGTAAATAATGCTAAGATATTGAAAGAGTTAAGGCAAAAAATAAACCAAACAAAAACGAATGATTGATTTATTTACTGAATGTAGGATACTGGTATGGTTAAGGTAGTATGTGTGCTTAGAAAAGCTTCGTTACCTCGCTACGAGAATTAGTGAAAATTAAAGGATAATCTGATGGTGCTACAAGAGGAATATAACTTTTATCTTGAAACATACCATAAATTCTTGATTTAATGAATTGTAGAAAAATTATTGCATTGTCGGTCAAAGAATGGTTTGATTTGGTGTTTCCAAATCTTTACATCAACTCTTGATTTTTGGGAAAGAGTACAGCTGTGCACGGAGCAACTGTGCACGAGCTCATCTGTGCACGTCTACGGTCACAGGAACAACTGTGCACCAGGCGATCTGTACACTTATAAATTTAGACGTGCACAGATGGGACGCTCCCAACTGTGCACGTCTGAATGTCGACGTGCATATCGAAATTGAGACTTACACAAATGGCCCGGCGAACAGTTGCACCTTTGGCCAAAAACGTGCACAGTCGTACCTGTGGCCACAAACGTGCACAGATGGGCTAGTGCACAGTTGCTCCATGCACATTTGTCCGTCACCCGATTTCTCAGGAGTTTAGGTGGCCGTGACAATATTACCCCAAATAACGTTTATATAAAAAAAAATTTTTAGCCATTTTTTTAAGGACTTGATCGTAGTGTGTGAATTTATATTGTCTTCAGTTTTACAAGTTATTCTCCAAGATTTTATAAGGAAAACTTTTATTGATAACTAATTATTTGATGCTGCATGATTATATTTTGTATTATGACATTCAAAAAAAGAATTGTGAAGCATTATGTTTCTAATTTTGAGAATTTTAGGCAACAAAATTAAATAAAAAAGGACCCTTTTGTCTTTGATCGACGATATTTCTGCAACTAATGGTGGCACAGCAAATTTAAGGGCAGTCCTGAAAAATGGAACAAATTTCGTACAAGATTTTGTTACAATCTTGGATAAAAAAATTTTTATACATGACATAAACTTGAAAAAACAGGAAAAAAGGGTAATTTGTTTGTTTTTCAGAATATCAATGGCTAAATTTCAAATCTTAATGAAATAACTAATGTTAAGTGTGCCTTTTATAGTTATATAACCCTTCAAAAACCCTGCGAAATTACATTTTGATCTGACAAACCGTTTCCTTTTTGTAAACGGTCAAACTTTTAAAGAAATTAAAGGGTCACATTTTTTGCGCTTAAACATGTCCTAATCATGGCTAAAATAAAAAAAATTCGAACTTTTTCCCTATTTTTTCACAAATACCGCTGAAATTTACAACAATAACAAATTTTGTTCAACGCAATTTTTTTTCGAAATTTGACATTTTTTTAAGGCTTTATAAACTTAAAAACATTTTGATTTTCACTATCGTTGGCATTAGCGTTCCCCAAACGATACCACGTAAATGTTGCGCGGTCGGATTTACGCTTTTGTGTGTGCCACTCAATGGCGAATTTGCCCTGGCCGTCGATTGTATCCAGCAGTTTCGAGGTACCGCACATACAATTAGGATTCTATGGACTGGGTAACATCCATACGAATACCAAATTTACGACGGATGTATCACTGTTCAACAAGAGTCACTAAACGAGCAACTTCTGACCCTAACATGTGACGCCCTGGCATGATTAAAAATCAAAACGAAATAAAAAAATAAAAAATTCCATTGAAGAAAAAGGGTGGTTTTGAGAAAACTGTTTTTTAGAGGTTCAAGTCGCAGGAAAATCTAGCAGAGATTTGTCTCCTGAACAGGTGTGAATGGGAGTCAACACGATTTGGGTCATCTACTTTAATTTTAATTAAATTAAAAATTGATGGTCAAAAACATCAGACAAACAGACACACTCCTCCACACAAACTCTCATTCACACACACACACACACAGAATCGTAAATTAGACCGTGCAACCTTCACGCGGTACGTTTTGGGTAACGCTAATGCCAGCAATAGTGAAAATCAAAATATTTTTAAGTTTTGAAAGCCATAAAAAAAGTCAAATTTCGGAAAAAACTGCGTTGAACAAAATTTGTTGTTGTAAATTTCAGCGGTATTTGCGAAAAAATAGGAAAAAAGCTCGACAATTTATTTTGTTTCATTGTAGCCATGATTAGGGTATATTCAAGCTCAAAAAACGTGACCCTTTAATTTTTTCAAAAGTTTGACCATTTGGAACAAGGAAACAGTTTGTTAGATCGAAGTCTTAACTTCGCAGGATTTAGGGGTTAATTCAACTGGAAAAGGCACACTCAACATTAGTCGTTTTATGAAGATTTAAAATGTAGCCCTTGATGTTCTGAAAACCCATAAATTACCCTTTTTTCATGTTTTTTCAAATTTATGTCATGAATGCAAAAAAAATTTCATCTAAATCGTGGCAGAAACTTGAAGAAAATGTATTCCAATTCTCAAAACTGCCCTTAAATTTTCTGTGCGGCCATTGGTTGCTGAAATATCGTCAATCAAAGACAAAAGGATCCTTTTTTATTTAAACTTTAATATCTCAGTAAAAGGTTGTCCTGCCAAGGTGTAAAAAAAATTAAAGCTGAAAAAATGTTAAGCTCATGCATTTGAACAAAAGCAAACAAATTTTCAAAATTTTTTTCTCACGCTACTTGTTAAAATTGCGCGGAATATGTTGCTCCGAAATTTTTTGGTCAAAAGATCTCAAAACTAGACACTTAAAGCTTCAAAATACTTTTTTAAGACCTTGATACGGCCATTTTTTACTGAAAATCACTAAAAATTTGGAAAATTTGTCTGACCCTTTGATTGTTTCCATTAGTGTATTCTTACTTTATCTATAATGCGGAATCATAACGGTATCCCTAAAATAGCCATTACGTATATTTGTATCTGAGCGGGTACCGTCCAATTATTACATTCAGTGTCAGATTAATTTTCTCGGCCACTTGAACTCTTCAAAAATCAAAAGTTTATAGTTTTTACAAAATTTTAATTAAAAATTTATAAGTATAAATATATAAATGTAATTATGATCTTTTAATTTTTTATTAATTTAGAAAACTTTTATTAATTTTGTTAAGATATTATAAATAACAAGAAGCAGCCTCTGCTGTTTTTTATTTATACTTGTTAAAGTGAGATGAAGTCGAAGTTTACAGTTCCTAGATTTGTTGGGCCTGCTTATGAGTTCGCTGACAATTTTTGCCCAATCATTTATAATATTTTTGTAATTATTGACAAAAAAAAATTGACGAACAGTTTTTTAATTTTCGCATCCATTTTTCCAAATGATTTTATTATTAGTTTTCGCTCTAAATTATGCACTTGAAAGATTCGCCGCTGTCCAACAGAAAAACCTAGTGAGTGACTTTTGCGATTGAAACTATTTTCCGATGCATGCACATGAGATAATAACCTCTGTGGCAAAAGTCACTTACTAGGTTTTTTCCGTTTGACAGCAGTTCGCTAAGTTTTTCCGTAAAGTGATTTTTTTCCGCATTAATTTTCTACTAGATGTATAAAAAAATGTTCAAATTATAGTGACTTACTATTGCATATAGTTCCCTCTATGTGCAATGTTTGACAAACTCATGCAATCTTGTAATATAGTGCACACCATTCATCCGAGTAAGTAACTTCTCGATATGATCCGTCATAAACTCTTGATTTTATGACACCAGAAGAAATAAAGTTTAAAATTCAAAGTTAGATTTTTAAATCAGATCTCGATAAAAAGAAACTTTATTTTAAAAAACAAGAACGTCTGAACTTCTTACCATTATGTGGTAGATTATCATTTTATTAAAGTTGAGCTTGGGTGGCGCCTCACAGATAAAAAGACGTGTCAAAAGTTTGTACGAGGATCAGTAACTTTAGAATACCGGATCTTTCTCTATATTGCTTACTTATTCAACAGACTGTTGTATTAATTCGGAATATTATCACCAAACATTACCAAAGCTTGCGATCTTGGAGGTTCCAACTATGTCATTGATTATTCTCAATCGAGCTCCACTGTCTTTATATAGTAAGTTACTATTGCGTTCAATTATTCAAAGTCCTCATTTCCTGCTCTAGGTTCAGACTTACATCGATGCTACAAAGGATTATGATTTTGTGAAAAAAATACTACATGTCCTAGATAGGGAGTTTGATTTCTGGGAGAAAAAACGAACTGTCGATGTTGACTATCGTGGAAAAAGTTACAAGATGGCGAGGTACTTTGTCGAGAGTGATGGACCAAGACCTGAAAGCTATCGGTAAACAGACCTTATGGAATTTAATTTTAACAATTATAAATTTTAAGTTATACGTACTATAGATTATTATTTCCTGGCGAAAGTAGCATGCCCAGTGCATTTATAACACGTTTCTCATTTCGATTACCAATTGCCAAGTTCAAATATTTGCTTGAATTTAAAATACTATAAAATATTATCAATGATGATAAATTAAAATGAATATTAAAATAGCTACATCGGTTTTCATACCATTTTTATTTAATTTTAATTTTAATCGGCCTTCAGTAATCTGTAAGTTTCATTTAAATAAGATTTTATCTCGGCAGGAATTAGAAGCAAATTAATAGTACATAGTACAACAAGAGGGATAAATTGTAATCAATGCACCCCGCTCGTCGCACACGATGCTTTCCCCAATCACCACAGGCCGAAACGATTGACTACGCTAGTTCAAAAGAATCTAAGTTGCAATTTACAGTTGCAGGGTGAAGGGGTACATTGGAGATTCTCATGTAAATACTTAGTTCTCTAGAGGACTAAGTACCACGTTACTTCGCTGCAGCGCCGGCTTAACATTTTTCGGGGCCTGGGGCTAAACCTCGAAGGGGCCCTTTAAAGGGCAGAGAAAATACCAATTTTTCTGTAAACTTTATTAATTTTCTGGTGTCAGGGGCCTCTCGGCCCCCTGGGGCCTGGGGCACTAGCCCCACGGTGCCTTTTGGTAAATCCGGCGCTGTTTCGCTGTGACGTCAACAATCAAAAAAACACAGACGTAGATTCTTTTGAACATACGTGTAAGTCGCAATCACTGGGTCGGTGTAGACAGTAGTTATTTTTAATTATATGAATAACTAGTGAAGGAATTTGTTTTAAATATTAAGTTCAAAAAGCTTGACCGTCTAAAGCCATTATAAAAGTCTGAAGTTATTATGTCTATTGAAATATAAAATAAATGATTAAATAATTGCACTTATAACAAAAGAAACTTACTCTAATCCCTAAGACAGACTGTGAAGTTTACAAAACACAATAGTAAAAAAATTCTGTCTATGTTCATTCCACGCATTTCTAATTTTTCCCATAGAAAATAGGAAAAACTTCCATGGTCGAGAAAGTAAAATAAAAATAAATTCGCATCCACTTCACGCACTATACATTTTATACATTAAACATACAATTAGATATTTATATTTTATTCTAAGCTGAAAGAGAAAAAACCTTGTTAGAAGATATCAGCCCTGGCGGGAATTGAACACGGGTCTCCGGGGCGCAGAACGGAGATATTTCCCTGTGATAAAACAAATTATAAGTTTAAAGAATTTTATCATCCTCATGAACTTCAGCGTAATGTAATGACGTCATTTGGTACTGAGTCGTGAAACACTACATTCAATTTTTTTTCTTTCATTGCACCTTCCCCTTGAAAATTGTAATTTTTCTTACCTGTTTTGCAACTTATGTTATTTTAAATGCTAGTTATTGCAACAAAGTTTTTATCATTTAATTTGTGAATATCACTTTTTTCAACTTTAATCTGCTATAAAAAATATGCATTTTTCCAACTATAAATGACAATTATTAGGTTTGTAGTATATTTATAAATGAAATGGAAAGTGTGTTTCTTCCTATGGCTTCGGCAATAATACTATTTTTTTCTCGGCTATATCCTAGTTTGACATCGAAGTTTTGTAAATATCAATATTATAATGCCAAATTTCACGATCAAGTGTTTCTCCGTGTGGGTGGGAAACAGTGGATCGAGCAGTTTTCGTGTTGCAAGTATTTAAAAATAGGGACAAAAGCTGAATTGTAATTGCTGAGTAAAATTCAGGCCCTTTTTAGAAACTGCGTATCATTTCAAAGCTTAGCAGTATTATATTCTAGTTTTTAATTGCTCATGGTACGTGGACCGAGTACTAATAATGCATTGTATTATAACATTTTTACATGAATCAACTTTTCCGAACACTTTTTATTGTTAATCTATGAATAACGTAAAATCTAGGTAAAATAATATTTTTAAATTATCCGTCCCACAGATATCCACATTATAGGATTCTCAGTCTTACTGATGTCTTCTATTTTCGACAAAGCTTCATTTTGAAAATGTTTACAATTGAAAATTCGCCAACTTTTCTAGTTTGGAATATTTACAGTTTAAAATCATAAAATTTTTAACATCGTTCGGAAATAAGTCTATCTGGAAGATTTACAACTAAAGATACTAAAATTTTCAATGTGTATACTTTATAATGATGTATTTTTTAATGTTTGTTATCAGTTTAATTTTAAAAATCTATGAATCAAAATTCTTAAATTTGGATAACTTTAACAACCGAAAGTCAAGCTTTTAATATTAGGTCATGCAAATTAAAACATTTTGAATGTAAATCATAAAAATTACTGAATTTTTCATGGTAAATTATCTAAATTAAAAATAATGCAATCATTTACAATTGAAAGATCTACTATTTGTAAGCGTTGCAATTGAAAATTCTTTGATTTTATGGATGTATAGATCAAAATTGTGTAAACTTGGATTATTTCGAAAATCAGGAGTCAAGTTTCATTTCAAAATTCAAGATTTTTTAATTGCTAATTTAATTTAATTACGTATGTTAAAAGTTTTTAAAGATCCATGGAAAATTCAATCCCATTAATACTTGAAATTCTGTGCGAACCTAATAGTAATAATAAAATCCCATTGAATATATTAAAATATTGTTTAACATTAATCGACATTCTGTGCCAACCTAACAATAACTCATGAATACCAATGAATTGCCACTATTCAGAATTTGATTAAATGACACGAAATACTATTGAAACTCTTAAAATTTCGTGTTTATGATATAAATCATTAGTACCAAATATCATGAAATCCTGTAAAATAGATATTTACTCATTCATGACCTAAGTGTTGATGATGATATTGACTTATTCCAATGAAAAATTTAATTACAATGAATATTGTATTCACAGGGAAGATTACGACTTGGCTAAATATTTGCCTACTGACGAAGCCAAGAGGGAAATGTATGAAAATATAAAAACAGGAGCAGAAACTGGTTGGGATTTCTCATCACGTTGGTTAATTTCTCCCACAGAAAATGGCCAAGATCCTCGTCGCAATCTTTCAAATATTGCTACGAAGTACATCATTCCTGTAGATCTAAATGCCTTCCTTGAAAGAAATGCAAAACGCCTTAGTAAATTCCATGTGAGAGTAGGAAATATTCAGGTAAGCTCAAATATTTCGATTGAATTAGATTTAAATTAATTTTTCATACTTATTTTCTCGTAGAATCAAGACCGTTATTTTTCTGTAGTTTTTAGGGTTTCGCAGGCTATGCCAGAAACCCCTATAAAAACGATTAGATGTCCGTCCCCGAGTATGAGGAAATGCACCTTTTTCGTTCAAAAAAGTCTATACAGCCTTTAATTTTAGTTCGATAAATTATTTTTTAAATTAAACTGCATTTTCTCCGTTTGTTCATTTTAAAATATCTCATTTATCGAAGTACGTAAAAAGTGGCTTATTGATCCATTTAATTGTACAAATTAATTTGATAAACAAATTAGAAAATTATGCGCAATACGCTAAGGATATATTTTATTTTTAGGAACAACTACATTATTTACTGAGTGAATAATATTTTTTGTGCCGAAAATGTTTTTAACTATTGTACAAATTACTTTTAGTCGCACCAATATTCAAAAAGTTAATAATAATTATTGTTACATACAATTCTTCTGGCAAAATATTTCAATTTCAGGTTTTTCCAATTTTAATTTTCTTTAATTGCCGGAATTGAAATAGATATTCCTTAAAATAATATATCTTTGATAATATTTGATAAAATATAACAATTTAAATGTTGCAAAACAATTAAGATAAAAAATATCAACATTTTACTAGTTTCGCGTATAAAAAAACGGTTATGCAATAAAAATAGATTAAGAATGAATCAATGAGAATGAATTAATTATTAATTGCGACAAGTTTCACTGCCGAAAATGATAGGGGTGCGACCTACATTATTTCTGGTACTAGTAACAGAGGAGTCTTCCGGTATTTATGTTAATATTTTGTGGGTTTCAAATGTTTGTTTCATTTTTATTATTACTTATTCTTTCATATAACTTCTAATAATAATAATAATATAGTCACGAAATTGGAAACACAGAGAAGTTATTTTAACTACTGAATCAAAAATTCCCTCTGGGCAATTTTATTTTACCTCCATTGTGGTCAAAACTAAGTGTCGAAAGTTTTATATTCACTCGATTAACTTGAAAAATGGTATTGAAGATTGAATTTGTAAACATCGGAAACAGACTTTATGAAATTGATCAAAATTATTGTCAGACATTAAATGTTCAGTAACTCTTGAAGATATATTCCGGAAAAGAGGAGTCTTTAGAGTATTATCACTGTGAAAATAAATAACATATTTATTATATAATTCTATTAAAGAAGACAGTTATGTAGAAAAAATATTTAAAATTTTAACAGCTTTTCATGCTCTGAACATTGAGCAGTAAATGCACTATTTTCAAAACTAATTATCGAATGCAATTTCCGAATCATCCCGTTAAATTTTAAATGTTACTTTTAATTTCATGTTTCAAACTTAGGGTCAATTACTTAATATATAGACAGTCAATGGTTATTTTACAGCTACTGAAAAAATCTTTCAACTTTAATTTCTGCACTTTATTATTTTTTCTTGTGTTTCATTAAAATTAAAATTGACTTTCTTTTAATTGGCAATATTTAGTTAAAATATCTCAGAAAAAATATAAGCATCACATAAATTACAGTAAAAAAATGTGTTTTTACCCACAAACCACAAGAAATTTTTTGATCACATGAAAATCTTCTTCAAATTCTAATTTGAAACATCACTAACCGTTATACATATAATATACATATAAATATTTATTATCGCGGTTGTCTTATGTTGAAACATGACATCTTTGGTAGCTACAGTTGCGCGTGTTCGATTCCCAAAGCAGAAAACGAGGCTGTGGATACGTTTTTAGAAAGGTTGACTTCTGTTTCTTAGTATACTAGCTCGCAGATACCCACACTTCAAAATTTACCCTATAGTACTATTGCGAATGACCCTGACAGTTCCTGTGACTATAAAAATTCACTTTAAAAAATATAAAATAAATTCACATCCTGGAATTGAAAGTAGGGCATAATTTTTCTGGATTATATCTCGTAAATACTTTTCCCGGGTACTTCTCTTTAATTTACTCTGCATTCCAATAAGCAGAAGTGAGCTTATGTGGATTCTGTCGAGGTTTGTTTATAACGGGAATTCGAAGAAAAGCGCATTTTCAGACAGAAATCAAGATTATGAGAGTTAAAATCTAATTTTATATTGGATAATCAAAATGATTTATAATGTTCGATCGGATTCCGTTTTCAGCTTCCGGCTAATTTTATACAACCCAAAACAGTTTGAATCGCTGAATTGTAAACACACAATCGACGCAACCCAGAATCAACAATAAATCTTCTGCTTGCGGAAACTGTGCATAGTGCTGAATACAAAGCTTGTAATTTGTCACGAATCTTCTTTTTCGATTCATGAAACTGTGCTAATGTTAATTTACACGATAGTGTATTTTTTGGAACTTGTACAGGGTATATCCAGAGGAATTAAGTTCCACATTCCACAAACTTTGGCGGGCAGGAACTATTTGCCTTAACTTATCAGGAATGAATGAAATATTTATGCAGCGGTTTGCTCAGTTCGAGGACTTTAAACTGCAATCAGCTTAGAATTTACGATATCGGAATTTCTTCACCAATGCGTAGCATAGGAATTAATTAATAAACAATTTAATAATCAAGACCTTATATAAATGATTATTATATCATTAAAATTGAAAAGATGAAATGCTGATGAAGTGCCATAATTGAGGGCTCATTTAAGGCTTATTGAATACCCAAAAGCCAAATTTTGGGTTCTACATTTAAAAAAAAAATGCTTGATACTGCCAGCCTTAAGTAAAGCAGCAGTACCACGGTAAAAATATTCGTGATATCAAATTTTTTTTCGCACAGGAATTGAGGGCTCATTAAAGGCTCTTGCAATACCCGTGGATTAATTTTTCAAAAAGAACCCATATCATAAAAAAACTACCCTAAAAAATTAATATGGACTATTCTGATAATTGCGTACACCAGAATTGAAGGCTCATTTTAGGCTCTTCATCTTCCCCAAAATCAATTTTTGAAAACCATCCCTTGATGTTAAAAAACTACCCCTTATTTAAAAGTGCTGATGAAGTGCACTGAATATGCACTAATCATAAAACTGAGTACATTAAAATTGAAGGCTCATTAAAGGCTCTTGTTTGACCCACGGCGCAATTTTTCAAAAACAACCCCTACCATAAATAAGCTACCCTAGAAATTAAATATTCTCTGATCTGAACATTGAGCACACCACAATTGAAGGCTCATTTTAGGTTCTCCAACGCCCCTAAAATCAATTTTCCAAAACTATTCATTGATGTTGAAAAACTACCCCTTACTTAAAAGTGCTGATAAAGTGCACTGAATATGCACTAATCATAACACTAAGTACATCAGAATTGAAGGCTCATAAAAGGCTCTTGCATAACCCACATTAAAATGTTTTAAGAACAACACCTATCATAAATAAACTACCCAAAAAATTAAATATGCTTCAATCGAAAAATTGAGCACAGCAGAATTGAAGGCTCATTTTAGGCCTTCAATGAGCCGTTAATGCTAAAGTACTCAGTTTTATGACTAGTGCATATTCAGTGCACTTTATCAACACTTTTAAGTAAGAAGTAATTTTTAATAGCAAAGGACGGCTTTGGAAAATTGATTTTGGGGACGTTGGAGAGCTTCAAATGAGCCTTTAATTCTGGTGTGCTCCATAATGAGATTAGAGGATACTTAACTTTTAGGGTAGTTTATTTATGATAGGGGTTATTTTTGAAAAATTGCGCCGTAGGTCAAACAAGGGCCTATCATGAGCCTTTAATTCTGATGTACTCAGTTTTATGATTAATGCATATTTAGTGCATTTTATCTGCAATTTTAAGTAAGGGGTAGTTTTTTAACATCAAGGGATGGTTTTGGAAAATTGATTTTGGGGAAGATGAAGAGCCTAAAATGAGCCTTCAATTCTGGTGTACGCAATTATCAGATTAGTCCATATCTATTTTTTAGGGTAGTTTTTTATGATATGGGTTCTTTTTGAAAAATTAATCCACGGGTCATGCAAGAGCCTTTAATGAGCCCTCAATTCCTGTGAAAAAAATTTGATATGACGAATATTTTTACCATGGTACTGCTGCTTTACTTAAAGCAGGCAGTATCATGCATTTTTTTAAAATGCAGAGCCCAAAATTTGGCTTTTGAGTATTCAATGAGCCTTAAATGAGCCCTCAATTATGGCATAGGTCAGACGTTTTTTGGGAAAATGGTACTTGCAGCTTTACCCACCCAAATTCGTTTAGGTGGTATATTGGAAACTTGCAGGATGGCCGCAAAACTTAATTTCCAGAATTCTTTGAATTCTTCCTGAATTTTCCCTGACTAACTTTCTATATTCCATAGCCCTGAAATATTCCCCTGACTGATATTTGAGGAGTAATCAAGCAAAATGTAATAGATCCACTTATGTGACTAACCGTTTAGCTGGATTTCGTCTTCAAGAAAATATAGCTGTGTCTTACACAGCTGTGAAACAGCTAAACCATTTGTTTTTGTAAAGTGACTAATGTGCATTATTAATGGAACTAATGTACTTTTATAACAGGATTTCAAAAATTCCATTGATTTCAGTAAAATTGGAGTTGGTTTAAAGATATTTAAAGAAAATAAGAAAAATTTTATAAAATTTATAAACATTCATGGTTAGTTTCAAGTTTCAACCAATTCAAGTAAGTTAAAAAGAATTCAAGAATATGAATATGAAAAAATTGATCCTTGAAAATCCTATAAATTCCATTGGAATATTTTCAAATATTTTAAAACCTTATAGATCCCACAAAATCATTCCATATCTTCCCAAATTCTAGAAAATTCTTGACAACTGCATAAAAACTGGCTTAAATCACTTAAAATCATTCATTAAAATTTTTAGAAATCGCTTTAAATTATTTAAATCTCTTCTTAATGCTTGAGAATCCTTTCTTATATCCTAAAATACATTCAAACTCTTTAAAATTCCTTCAAATTATTGAAGTAAATTAAAAATTACTTGCAGTCTTTTAAAAATCTCTAACATTTTTTAATAATTTGAAATCTTTTAAAATCCCTTGGAACTTTTTCAAGCTCTTGAAAAGTTCTTGTAAACTTTTAAAATACCCAAAAGTATTTCAATTTTTTTCAAATCTATTGAAATTCTTGAAATTTGTTAAAAGTTTTGAAAAGTATTTGGAGTTTTTATAAATGTACTAAAGTCTGGAACATTTCTTTGTAATGACTTGTAACGACGTATTGGAAAGGTTTTGAAATATTTGAAAATCTTCGTAGTCTTATAAAATCCCTTAATTCTGCTAAATGAATGATTTAAAATCCATTAAAATATTATAGAATCCCGTGAAATTACATGAAATCTAAAATTAAAGAAAAATAAATAGTTCTAATGTTAATCTAGAAAAATATCTAATAGAAAAAATAAATAAAATATAGTAAATGTAATGCAATCTTAAATATAAAATCTTGAAAAAAGACATAAAGTGTTTCAAATCCTTTCAAAACTTTTGAAATCCTTTAATAGTATTGAAAAGTATTGAAAATTCTTTAGAATCTTCTAAAATACCCGAAAATGCCTCAAATTCTTTAGAATCTCATCAAATTATTGAAATCTTTCAAAATTCCTTGAAATATTTTCGATTATTCTGAACTCTTTCAAATCCTTTGAAATCCATTCAAATTATTGAAATCCGTTACAAATTTTAGGAATCTTTTAGAAAACCCGAAAATATTTTAAAACACTTCAAATAAGTAATAAGTTGGTATAGACCTGAATGCTGTAGTGGTTAACATAGGTTAATTTATCGCAGGAAAAGTAACTATAGTGACTTCAAGTTTAAAAAGTCACTAAAAAGTTATTTGAGAAAAAAGTGACTAAAAGTTTTTGTGGAAGCCCTGATTATTCTTGACAATTACTTAAAATGCTTCTTACGGAAGTTTTTTGACTTCTGCAATTTTTATTTCAAAACTTCTGATTTTTCCCTGATATTTTCTGACCAAAGCAAACTACCTAAACGATATTTGGCGCTTTTATATCTTAAAGATATTGAACTTCCATCTCAAATTACAAAACCTTACAGATCAGTGATTTGAAATAGATAAAATACTTTGAAAATTTATCTCTAATTTCATTAAATTTTTTTTATTTCAAACTTAAGAACAATTTTTAATAGATTCTGTATTAATATTTTTTATTCGCATATTTTTAACAGAATGGTATTGATTTGTATCTTGAAAGCCGCTTGTATAATTCACTCTCATCGGCTAAACGTCATGGTAAACGAAAGCATAAAATATAATGCCATTTCAGGATATTACATCTCAGCCCTAAATATGAATGTACGAACGTAAATACTGATTTATTACAATATTATATCCATTAATTCTCTAAAATGTATAACTCGGTAATAAAAACATCCTTTTTTTCTCAAAACCCTAACCTTTTAAAACCATAGATAAAATTCAATGTATGGTATAGAACGTCTATAAATAATGTGAAAACTTTTTCCTATATTACGTACATGTATGTAGAATAAAAAAAGGTTATTTCTTTGAAATGAACCCCAGTCAGATATTTGTATTATTTTTCTTAGTAATTCAAATTTTAATATTCCCAAATTTAAACCATTTTAATTTTTTCCTTATTGCAGTGGAAAAGTTTCAACATTTTACAGTATTAATAGTTCCATATTTCGCAATAAAAGTTCGAGGATACTGAATTTTTATTATGAAGAAGTCCAAAAAATAGTATTTTTAAACAGCGAAAATGTTTAATCTTCTCTCTTTTAAATAATAGAGATAAAAATATTTCAACAGCTCCCTTATTCTCTCTCTCCCTCTCTCCTCCTCTCTGCCCCCCTCTCTTCCTCCCCCTCTCTTTCTGTCTGTCTGACGACATTTTGACGATTTTGGCGCGCTGTTTCGAAGTGAAGCGATTCATGGTTAAAATTGAAGATGCGGATGCAATAACCACACTAGCGCTCGAACACATGGACAATTATTGTCCGCTGAACAAATTTTCTTTTTTTGAGTGTTAAATTTGAGTGTTGACTATTAATACTTGTAGACTATTTTATTGCGCATATTTTTTGTACGACAAACAAAGTCAATGTTTTTTTTGTTTTTATTTATTGAAGGAAAACGAAAAATGTCAACGAAAAAAGAATCAATACTTTTTTGCATTCAACTCACCAGATTTTTGTCGGGAATTGATATTATTTCTTGAAAATTTTATGTAACATGCTTTAACATATTCTACGACTGTTAGAGTGTTTATCTTATTATAAAAACATTTCAGAGCTGTTTAGTGAATTTACAAAAATATTTTCTTCGAAATCTGGGATGCATATATATAAACGAGAAACTTGTGTGAGGAAGTTTCGAATTTTGACAACTTCCAATGAGAAAAATCTTCCTTAGGGATCAAAGAAGTTTTTCCAAAAGTTTTACATCTTTTGTCATCAGGGGAAAAAAGTGAGAGTGATATGAAAATTATGTACGGCTTGTTAACACGACTTGGATCGTGTACGTCAATGTACGTCAACCCGTGGCGCTATGTTCTCGCATACGAAGTCGAGGTTAGCACGCCGTACATAATTTTCATATCATCCTCACTTTTTGCCTCTAATGATTAAAGATCTAAAACTTTTTTTAAAAAATCCTTTGATCTCTAAGGAAGACTTTTCTCACTGAAAGTTGTCAAAATTCGAAACTTCCTCACACAACTTTCTCGTTTATATACATGCATCCCAGATTTCGAAGAAAATATTCTTGTAAATTCACTAAACAGGTCTAAAATTTTCAAGAAAATATATCAATTCCAGACAAAAATCTGGCGATTTTAATGCAAAAAAGAATTGATTCTTTTTTCCTTGAAAATTGTTGTTTTCCTTAAATAACTAAAAAATGAAACAAAACTTCGAATTTGTTTGTGGTACAGAAAAGATGCGCCATAAAATAGTCTACAAGTATTGATGGTCAGCAGTCAAATTTGAAGGATTTTGAAAATTTGTTCAGCGGACAATTATTCTCCGTGTGTTCGAGCGCTAAGGTGGTTTTTGCATCCGCCCCTTCAATTGTGGGTCCGGATGCAATAAGGGCACATAAAATTTTTTCGTGCGAAAACGAAGTCCCCTGGAGGCTTTAGAAAAAATTTTCGAATTTTAATTTTC
>NC_046660.1:105235852-105242011 GCF_010883055.1 Belonocnema kinseyi | reverse complement strand
TCTCACCAGAAGCGGGTTATATTTTGCATAACGGCACCCAATCCCGGTTCAATGGCAGTAAAGCTTTCGGTTGTAACCATGTCTGACAACTTTGAGATTGATAGTTTCAATTTGTGACGAACTAAATACGATCATCCGGCAAAATTCTCGTGCACGAGGCAGACACGGAGCGACACAAGGAGCATTTTGCCTTTAAGTATCTTAGCATCTTGTTGACACGCAGGGATGGTTTTCAGGCTATTAACCAGTGAAAGCTTGGCACCTCTAAGAGCGCCAATGATAAGGACAATTAGCTTAACACAATAGTCCGGTTGTGATTGCCGCAACTCTCTTATCACGTCTTCATACCTCTGTTTCTTTCATTCTCTTTGGCTGTGATTTTTTGTCAGCTGGTACTGAAAATCCAATAACGAATATGGTCCGTTTCTCGAAGTCAAGACGCACTATATCGGGCATCGAGTGTGCAACAAAAGCAATTGTTGAGAATATGAAGTTCCAGTATATTCAACACTTCTCATCTTCGACAATTAACTCTTTTTTCTTAGGAGCGGTTGGCTGAGTGGAACTAAGGCTAATGTCGTGAAAGCGACAGAGATCAATGCTCTCAATCCTATAAACTTTTTGAACTGCGCTTGCGTCGCGCCGGCAACCCGATTGGTTACTTTCGCCGCGTGTATTTTAAATTATATAAATATTAAAATTTAATATATATGATAAATAATTATTGGAAAATGCATCCGAAGTAATTTATTAAGTTTAAAATAGAATTCTGGAGTAAAAGATGAAAAAACAATTGATCTTGTTCATTTTAACTTTATGTATGTGATTAAGAATTCTTTTTTGTTTTGTTTAATCGGCAGCTGGAGACAGCGACACCTTTAAAGGAGCCTATGTCATAAATAAAGTTGTGTTTTGTCATGAACCCCATTTATTACTTTTCAAATGAAATGAATACTTTAAATAAGTTATGAAATTCGTTTATATTACTCTAAGGGTCTATTTGAAATTGAGGTGCACTCTAGAATTACATTTAATTTTTTTCAATAATAAATAAGATACTTAATGGTGTGATTCATGAACTTAAATTACTTTAAGGGGCCGTCCATAAACCAAGTAGACAGATTTCAGTCACTTTTGAGCCCCTTCCCCCCACGTAGTCTATCGTAGCTATTTTCCAGCCTCCTCCCTCATCCTCTAGAAAAGAACGTGGTTTTTTTATAAGAAACATTTTTGTTACAAAATTACTTATAAAAACAACGTTTAACATTTTTATTCATATGAGTCATCAGATTCAATAAAACGTGACACTAGCTACGCATGTAAATCTTGTATTAAAGGCAAACAATATTCTTCAGCTTTTTGACAATCGAGTTGACAAGTGTATATAGAATAAAAGTATATCAATGTAAAACCACGTACACGAGACAACCCCCCCCCCCTCCGCTATGTAGACACTGTAGTCTTTCAGTGGTACCTCTCTCGATAGACTACGTAGTTTATGGACGATCACTAAATTCAAAATCACTTTTTTTTTGTAATTCAGGTCTTCTTCAAGTTCTTAAAAAAATGTATGATATAACATTTATCAGTACAGTAATTAATTATCCTGAATTCATTCTTAGTCATTTTAGTTTTTTAAAGTCACATTGTCGAGAATAAATGAAAATTTAATTTTGAAACTCGACAGAGACGAGATTAATCATTGGGACTAAAAAAATTATTTCTTTTTCTGAACTCAGAATTTATAACCTGTTTTTCATCAAAATATAATTTTTTGTATCTGTCACTCCAAAATCTTATTTTAGAATTAGGAAAATTCTATTTGGGCATTTCTCAATCATTATTTATTATAAATATTAAATCTGAATATTTATATAATTCAAAATCAGTGCGCTAACAGTAACCAATTGGGTTGTCGGGGCGACGCAAGCACAGTTGAAAAAGTTCTCAAGATTGAGAGCACTGACAGATGGTGATAAAGTACTCTCATTGTCGAATTGTGCCTTTGAATGTACGTCGTATGATACTCTCTGCAGCTATAATCGGCAATGTCTCGGATTAAAATATATCGACGGTATGCTAAACTTCAATCCAGGTGATTTTAGGAAAGAAAACGTTAACTCATACCACATCAACTAATCCTTCACGTTTCGTGGATGTCATTATGTTTTCACCCGTTAAAATACACCTAGACGAATTTTTCGAAACCAAACTTGATTTCAATCTATTGACTATTTTTTTGATAACCCATAAAGCTAGATTTAGTTGCTTTTTATTTTTAGTATAGATCTTAAGTTCATCCACGTAAAATGCATAAGTGACCTTATACTTTCGATTTCCAGGTTGGCCACAGAAGTAATCTTAGGAATGGCAAAATGCGAGATATAGTGCCAATAATGTCAGGCAAAAGAGGAGAGGGCTCATTGTGTCCCCCTGTAAGGCACCTCTCAGAAAGATGACGCTTTTAATTGTCACTCGATGTGTTTAGATAAGATAATAAATTTGGTTTTCCAAAGTGGCATCAATTTCTCTATGCACCTCACAACGCCTGAACCTTTAATTTCTCCAACAGACAGATAATAAGTCTGTGGGAGGTTGAATCGAAAGCTTTCCGGTATTAAATCCAGGCCATCGATAGGTAGAACTGGTAGGATTTTGCGTCTTTGCCGCGTTTTCCGTACATCTCTCGCCACACAGGTCTAATTCTCCGAACAATCCTATCATTTAGAATATCTGTGAAGTTCTTATACAGTGTGTTCAGACAAGTGATCAGCCTGCAATTCTTAGGGTTAGCTAAGTTGCCCATCTGCGGCATGAGCATTGTGCGCCCTTCCACCAACCACTCCGGAATAGGTTCTTTCGACTGTAGATATGAGGTGAAGAAGCGGGCCAGATGCTGGTGGTTTGCAGAAAACTTCTTGCATCAAAAGCTCTTGATACCATCTGCTCCCGGAGCGCAATAGTTCTTCCTGGCTTTTAATACTTTTTTCACCTTTTTGGTAGTTATAGGTAAGCATTTCTCTTCAGGTGTTATGCGGCCACTGCACAGCTCTTTGAAGCTATTCATGTTTTCTGAGTCTTTGTTCAGATGATACTGGACTTCGAAGACTTCTCTCAAAACTGCTTCGACCTCCTTTGGTTTGAGCGGATGGTCGACAGTAACTGGAGGATTTCAGAAGAGTCGAGATTCGTCATAGCAAAATTTTTTATTTTCTCTTATCTACCTCTCCCTCCGCTCTAGACTTCTCCAAGCGTTAGATAGTATCCGTGTTCTGTCAACAATATGCTGCTTGCTGGTCAGCAGCTTCAAATTGTTAAGTGTGTGATGACTGATTGGGAGTTCGCGCGCGAGCTTTCAAGCCCTAGCGGTGAAATTCCTGCCAGATTTTATGTACTCAATCACACACTGAATGCAGAACGGATACAGTTACTGTCTTGTCCAAGGGCTATAGAAGGGAGGGCTATTTAAGGGTTTCACTGTATATCTATTACTAACCAATACCTTTATTTCATGAGAACATGAGTTGTTTTATTATGAAAGCGCGGACAGGTGGGACATTGAGGTTTCAAATCTTTTCTAAAGTGTACTTATAGAAAAGTTTAACTTCTTTGTTTTGCAAAAAATGTTGTAAAGTAATAAAAACTTCCAGTTTAATTTTCTCTTGCATTTGAAGGATACGGAATTTTATATTCTTCCAAAAATTATGATTACATTTTTTTTGGACTGAATTGTTTTCTTGTATAAAAATTATTGTATTTTCTGATATCAAATCAATTTCTATACTGGATTGCGTCACGTGCTGAGTATTTCTATCGTAAATGTTATTTCTATCTTTATATTCTATATTTCTATCAGAAATGTGTTCTTGATATTATTATTAAGTTAAAAAATTTGATTTTCTGTAAGCACTTAGGGAAAACTTTAGCATTAGTTAACATATTAGTTTGGTTACAATTATCTACTTGAATTTTATTTATTTTTTTAATATTATTCAAAAGAAAATGTAATTAATTATAAATTAAATTAAAATACACGTTTAGTTTGCAACGCAAATATGAATAATTGATTATAATGCAACATATTTATAACCGGGGGTAAACAATTATTTTAATTTCTATTAAAAGAAAAAAAATTAAGTTAAAGATCAAAAGACTCACCTAAAAATCTTTTGATGTCGTTCGCTTTTATGTATTCCACAACTTTTTTCCCGTACAGGTTTTTTAACTTTGAATCGTAACTTTTTGTATACAAAGGAGCAAAATTGGAAGCATAAAACATATTCCTTTGCCTGTTATTTTTTATGTCATAATCATACCAAATTCCATCCGTATCGTTCCACAAAAGTGTTTCAATTCCAGTTTGATACCTGATCGAAATTTCATTGTAGTATAGTGCTTTCTGAAAATATAAAATCGCAAAATTTGGGTTTAATCATTCAGATTTTAATTACATAGTTATTTTTACATCAGTTAGGCTAGTCGTCTTAAAATTTCAGAACGACTAGGCCAACCTCTTTTCCAGCTCCGTCAATTTTTCGGGACGACTAAGGGGCCATCCATAGACCACGTGGATAGTATATGGGGGGTCGGGCTAGAATCCACGTGGAAACTCGTTCCCAAAAATTTGTGAAAAATATACTGAAATCAGACAAGGTAGGTTCGAGGTACACAGAGAATCGCCGGTCCTCCATCTTACACCGAAATCGGTGTTCAAGTGAGTTGCAACAAATTTGAGCCACACAGGTTCATTCGGAGAATCTAGAGGGAAAGCATAATTTAGGCACTGTTTTTTTTCATCCAGAGCAACGTGACCTGTCAAGATGATTTTGTCGGGCGTTATTTGGGTGAAATAGATGTTGATAAGCAGGTAAATAATAATAATAATTATCTACTTCTTTATTTCCTCCCATTTATCCGTGACTGTTAGTGTCTTGGAATAAAAATGGTACTTGGCGTGATATAATATCCAAATCTTAGTTTAGTCAAAAACCTACATGACATTCAAACCACCAAAGCCGGGATGTGAAAACTAAGTCGTGACCGCCTGCATCTTAATTGATGCCTGTTCGTTCGAAGAAATTTCCCCTAGACTATTCCTATTCAAAAAAGTGAAGTTAGCTGGCAGTT
The DNA here is from genome assembly GCF_010883055.1 of Belonocnema kinseyi. Classification (NCBI taxonomy): domain Eukaryota; kingdom Metazoa; phylum Arthropoda; class Insecta; order Hymenoptera; family Cynipidae; genus Belonocnema; species Belonocnema kinseyi. The sequence goes on along the minus strand of NC_046660.1, from coordinate 105,236,884 downwards.
GAAGTGAAAATACCTAATTCTATATGCAGACGGTCACAACTTTTTCTACATATGACTAGTACACACTAGTGACTAGTACACACTGTTAAATGAAAGAAATTTGAAAACTTGGGAAATTTTATATAAATTAGTTTTCTTCATAACAATTATTTAGTCTAATATCGCAATGTGAATAGTTGCTTTGACAGGTGTTCAGGTGGCTGACAGCGCGGTTCAGCACTCCACAACTCTCGGCATTGAGTCAAAATTGAGTTTCCAAATGATACTTTCCCCTAGATGTCCAGATGTGCACCTACGTTCAGAGGAATATTTTTGAGACTTGAAAATTGTTTCGAATGCTCATTGGGAGACCAATGAAATTCGAGCTGCAACAAATTTAACACCAGCGTTTTTCTGTGTACACTAGAATTTTTTATATTTTGCTTTGAAGACCAATAATATCTATATTTTCATGAAATACGTCCACGTAGACATATTAGGGTGGGGGGGGGGGGGTCAAAATTCCACGGCTGTCCAAGAGGGGGGGGGGTTATAGCGTGTTGAAAAATTGTCCACGTGGTATATGGATGGCCCCTAAGCAGCCTTATAGGTAATATTTAATGTATAATATTTATATCTGAACTAAATTAATATTTAGCTCGATAATTCTGATGCGTTACAGCTTTTTGAAATACATTTATAAAAATTGCTACCAGCCTTTGACATTCAGATTTAAGAACTTATTTTTCATTTTTCTACTTCATTTTTTGCATATGACTATCTAGAATAATATAAAATACATGAGTAATGCAGAATATAGCACCATGAAATGCTACATATTGTACAAATGTACAGGGTACGCCATCTTTTATGCCGGTATGTAAACATTGAAGAACTTCGACATTTGTCAACCGATTGACTTGATTATACATGTTTGTAAAACGTCAATGCAGTACAATTGTGGGTCCGGATGCAATAAGGGCACATAAAATTTTTTCGTGCGAAAACGAAGTCCCCTGGAGGCTTTAGAAAAAATTTTCGAATTTTAATTTT
>NC_046660.1:105228829-105235752 GCF_010883055.1 Belonocnema kinseyi | reverse complement strand
TGTCTGTATATAATTTAAAAAAGAGGGTTAAACAACGACCACAGTGTCCCACTGGCAGCAACTGTCATCTAAAAATGACACCAGTTCCCAGTTTAACCGCGATAAATCACACCTGTGGCCGTGTCTCACGACCGTTAGATTGGTGGCCACAGGTTACAATAAAATCACAAAAACAGGCCGGCGAATCCCTCGTGTGTCTTGAGGACACGGCGCGACACTAGGATGACAGCTTTTTGCATCTATCTCGCAAGTCCCTCAGTGATAGTTTCGCTCCTCCGAGAGCACCGCTCACAAACACAATTACTTAAACCGAATATTTTGGTTATACTGCCGTCCAAACAAGAAAAGTCGTAACTATTGTCATCCCAATTTCGGTTTGGTTGACACAGAACTTATCTACAATGCAGATTCTACTTTTCTTGTTTGGACGGCAGTGTAATCGTTTCAGCTCTCTTTTAAGGTCTTGATACCTCTCCTCCTTTTCTTTCCACAAAAAAATATATATACAGCATAAATATACATTAAACTTTCCTTCTTTTTATTTAAAGATTTAAGTTCCTTACCATCCGTGTGGTTAAGGATTTTGAGAACGATTGCAAAAATTAGAAAAAATGGTAATTTGATCAAGATGTTTTGATGTACATAAAAAATACAAAGTTTTCGGATAAACCTTTTACTTTTTTTTAACCCTGCATTCGATGGGCCATTTCTGTTGGTCGTAAAGAGCACATGGGTTAAAGTGAAGCAGATAGAAACATCCCCTTTGGCCCAAGGTGCTTGAGTACTTGAGACTTTAGAGGATGGATACAGTGATCCGAAGCTTCTGCTTTTATGGGACTGTTTAAGAAATACGATAAACTCCCCAATATCAGGCGAACAAAAAGCCATCCTAAATGCACTGAAGATCAAATCAGCATGGGACACCATGTAATTCGACACATCCATTTTTGATTGCGTTAATTAAATAATTTTAAACAATTTGAATTCAAAATAGTTTCAGTTTTAAAGAGTTACAGCTTAAGTATTTTTTAAACTTGTAATAATAATCCAATTTGGAACAACACACATTAAGAAAAGTGTCTGTTTGGACGAATAGAAGTTTCATTAAACCTACTTAATTATATTGTTCGACCGTTTGCTTGGTACAACAAATATGTTTAGTACGCTCAATATAGAAATTGTGTAGACATAACAAAATATTTTATTGGTTGAACAAATATAATTTGTATAATTAACCATATTCTTATGAGAACAATAAAATTACTTGGTTTAAGTAGAATTTAGTACAATCAGGTCCCGGAGCTTTGTACGATATTGTAATGCCCTAATATCACAGCAAATAATTAAGTTAAATTTGGTTATTGCCGTCTTCTATACGGCGTCCTTAGCAGCAATGGGAGAAAGGCAGAGTATGCGTGAGTTTGAGCTATAAATCGAGACACCAGATTTAAAACAAGCACAAAAAAAAGAAAAAATCTGCTGCAGGTAAGACCTGCAACGGTTAATGATTAAACATATTTTCACTGAGATTAGGAAAATAATTCTGAACTCGTCGATGCAAAATGTAACAGATGGGAAACCCCATTTCTTTCAAATTTAATGAAGCTAAACGACGCTGGAGGCGCTGGCGTCGTAATTGTCACTACACCTCGAATAAAAATGGAGCGATTATAAGATGAAAGATTATCCAGGCAAGGTTAAAAATCGTAAATTATCTTCGATTCATGTAAATTTTATCTGGCAAGGTTAATTTTTGTTCCGGTGAATCTTTCACTTAGAATTGATGTAAACTTTATCTTTAATTTTTCCTGGGATCGTTTGTTCACTACTCAAACCCTCGCGAGAACACAAAATAAGAAACACAATGTGATAGCGTAATAAACTACGTAATGAATTACGGTATATACTGTAATTCATGCGATATAGTTTTCTCAGTGAAGCTTGAAGATATTGTACCAGCAATGTGGAAAAAATCGCAAAATAAAATGGATTGTTACTTCTGCATGACCGATGCGAAAAAATAGGGAATTTTCAACAAACAATCAATAACTTACATCACAGTCTTTTCGGTGGTAGGACCGCAAATGAAAAAACCTGCAGACATTCCAGTGGACGCTGGCACTCCTCATTCAAACACTAAAAAAATAAGGCAGTTCTGGAACATGAAACAGACTATTTTACAAGCAGCAGTGCAGATTCCAACATTGAATGGGAAAGATCTGATGACGAGTACACTACATATGACCCAAAAAGAAGACATTCAGAGAGGTGGTTCCAAAAGGAATTGAATGACTAAATTCGAGATTTGAGATAACCTTAACATGGCGCTGAACATCTTGCTTCAAGGTTAAAAAAAAGGAAATTCAGATAAAGGGACAAAGTCAAGTGTCTATCGATACAGAAAACAGAATTTTCGGAAATATTTTTATTTTGATCGAGAACCGTCTATAGTCTATAGTCTATTGTAATATGAAAATCGTCTTGAAAAAAAATCAAGGACGAACAACATAAATAGCAAATTTGTGAATATTTTAAAGTTCTAACTATGCTTCTTAGAGATCAATGAGGAAATATGAAGTCTCCTTGTTCCTTGTGCCTATGGGACAGCCGAGATCGTGGCAATCATCATAAGAAAAAAATTTGGCAGACAAGAATGTCACTGGAACGAGGATGTATATACGTCATTACAATAAAATCATGTCTCACCATCATATACTCAAAAATACGGTTTTTAAAGGTTATGTCGAAAACCAATCGTGAAAGATGCTATTTTGACCTCAGATTCGAATTCAGCGGATCAAAATACATAGTAATACATGTGTCTCGTCAAAAGTACCAGACTTTTTTGTGTAGCTGTGTAATCCAATAATTATAGACGAAATAGTAATTAACCGAAATACTTATCCTCGAATCAAATGTATTTTAATCAATCTGAGCATTTTCGCTTCTATTAGCTTTTGTTCTGTTAGTAAATTGTTTTGTTATTTCTTTGTCTAGTTAATATTGTCAGAATGATTTGGTATTTGGATATATCATTCTCTGGTGAAACTAAAAGAATCCGTATTTCACAGTTAAATAAAAAAACTGGATTTGTTTTAATCATTCCAAAAGATATGCCCATTCTTAAAAATTGATAGAAGGTTTTTTTTAATGCAGTATTTTCAGAACGAGCACAAGCATTTGTGTCTTTTTTTTTCCTCGTAGAAATTCTTGCTTTTACAATTGATATATACGAAAAAAATGTATTTGAAACATGATAAAATGACAGCTATTTATTTTAAATTCTTGAAAATAGATTTTCTTAATTGCCTTCATTTTTCAACGTCTTAATTTTTTAATATATGGCTAGTAATATTAGCTATTGTACTACTTCTCTCGTGAGATTCGTTTTCGATGAACTACTTCTTCACATTGAAAAACACTTTGGTAAAATAAAATTTTTGCATTTTTATTGGTATTCATACAGAGAAAGTTCTCGGAACTATAAGTCGGCCTATGAGAAAAAATCTGCCCGCTTTGCAGGCACATTCTCATCGCGCGCTATGCGCGCGGCTTGCTTCGCTCGCAAGTTTGAGCGTGCCTAGGGCGCGCTACGGTTGAATTTCGCGCTTCGTACTCGAACATAATTACACCTCGCGCTTCGCGCTCGGGTATTTATTCTTTGCATTTGGAATGCTTGAAAAAAATTTTATCAAAAAGATCTCGTTTAGATGGCAGTATTTATATGCGTCTTCATATTCTGAATTGTCTACTTAATTAAGTATAGTAAAAGATTAAGTTTCTCAAAGCTCTGTAGGCTTTGATGTACACATTTTCATCATGACACTCGCGCTGCACGCTCGATTTCCGACAGACATTTGTAGACAGATTTTGTTGGATTTTTTTCTCGTAACTTTCGTCGTTTTTCCACAATTTTTTTTTATCTTACTTTTTTCAACGTTACTATTCACGAATAAAACAAAAAGTACGCGTCCTATCAAGAAGTGATTCTTAACGAAATTGTAGATCTTTTTTGGGATAACCATTTTCGTTAATTCATCTGTTTTTGTATCCTACATAGCTTTTCCACAAAATGGAATTTTTTATTTTCCATTATTTTTTGTGCAATCAAAATTTGAATTTTCGATTTTTGAAGAAAATCCAAAAATTAGTTATGATAATCTTGTAGGGATTTCAAAAAGAAGTGTTTTTCTTCTCTTGACTTTTTTTCATATCGTGCGTTTTTCGGCTTTAAATTTTGATTTTCGGTTGATTAAAAAAATTTTGGAAACGCTATAACTCTGCGAATTTTCTTTTTATCGAAAAAAGTCATTGGGATAAATTGTTTGTTCTTTTCAATACTATAAATATCCGTGCATAGAATTTTTAAATTCAGAATAAAGTGGTCTCAAAAATTTTCAAAATGCGCTCACTTTTTGAATTTTTATCAAAAATGGCTGGTTAACGAACTCGTCCTTTCTTTAAGGACCTAGAAAAAGTGTGCCGAAGATGGATTTGATTCGTTTATTTTTTCGAGAGTTATCGTGTTTACCGCCGGACGGACGGACGGCCGGACGGACAGACAGACAGACGCTATCGTGAAAACCTGATTTTCGGATTCAAGGGGTCTCAAACCGTGATGATCCATTGAAAAACTGTGATGTCAAATTTCCGACAATTCTAATACTTTCTCAATCATAAATGATGAGAATGTAAAAATCAAAATTAATATTGAAAAAATTTTTCCGGACCTTAAATATATTTATTCCCACATGAAACTGGTAGGAATTTTTTTTTATATTAGCAAAAGGTTTTTAAAAATATTGGAAAAAATATCAAACATTTCCTGAAAAGTACACCCGTTTTTATTTCCTTCAATATTTTTCAAAAGTTTCTGCTATTGTGAAAGAAGTCATCATATGAGATTTATGCGGGCTAAACCATTTTTGAGGCCGACATTTTTTTAATATTTTTTTTCTCATGCACGATGCAAGCAAACGTATGTATTTTAATAAAAACCTTCTGACAATTTTTGAGAATTCGCAAGGTTATCTTCGAATGATGTCGAAAAATTTAAACGTTTAAATGGAAAAATGTATTCCATTACAGTTAAAAAAAGTAGTGAATATAGGGATTGGTCATTTGCATACTTTTAAATTTTCTTTAGAATACTTAATGCCACTTGAACAAAACCCTCTATATTGAAATAATTTTATTAAATTTATTCCGTCTATATTTCAATCAAAATAAAAAATAAAATATTTAAAGAATTCACATTTTATGAACAGGTGGAATTCCTACATCATTAGCCGAAACTGGAGAACAATGGGATTTACCAAATTCTTGGTCACCTTTACAATCCATTGTGATAAATGGACTTCGTGAAACTGGTTATAAGGCAGCAGTTTCTTTAGCTGAAGAGTTTGCTACGATATGGCTGAGATCTAATTACGAAGGTTTCAAGAAATACAATGAAATGTTTGAAAAGGTATGTCTAGAAACTATATACTTCCAATTAAGTTGAATATTGTGAAATTCTAATATAAAATCTTAATTTCATGCTTATAATAATTAACCAAAGCATCAAGCGTTAATGACGATGAAAATAACTAAGATTTAGGGAAAAAATATTAAAAAGGGTATCTTTTTTGTATTCACTATTCATTTTTAAATTGGACCGTTTTTATATATCAACACTAATTAAATCTTTATCAGGGAAAATAGTTTAGATTAAATTACGAATATTTTATATAAAAGTATACCAACTAAGTGAATCAAAGTCTTAATTAATTTTGACAAGATAAAGAATAGAAATTGGGTAAAGACTTTCTGAAAAGGGATAGCAATTTAATTGAAAGTCAATATGGAGAATATTAAATCACAAGACTGTCATTTGCCTAACAAAAATTTTCACCTTTTAATTTTCGACCTACGCCTTCAATGAAATTAGATAATAAAGACTGCTTTCACCATAATCTTATAGAATTCGGGAGAACATTAAAAAAGGGACTGATAATGAATTCAAAAGTTAAAAAATCCGATTAATTAAAGAAAGGAGACGCTTTGATCGATTCGAAAGCTTTGGTAATCTGTCAACTCCCGTTTTCTCGAAGGGCCTCTCATTTTCCCGCTTTCAACGTCTCGCTTTACTTTTTTCTCTTGTATCTGGTCCTTTTCCCTCAACTAAAAGGAAAGCATAGAAATAAAAAGCCTTTTCAATCACATCCAATGAGCTTCTAATAATTTTTTACCATACTGAGTCTCCAACAAAAATCCTCTGAAAATATTCCAAAAAACTCAAATTGACAATTTTGCGCAAAACTGTTAAAATTTTATTTATTTATTTACTCAACTCACTAATTAAAAGAAACTTTTTTTACATTTGCATGGACAATTAGTCATATATAGGAAACCTATAGTTTTTTTTAATTTGGTTAGCTTTTTCGCTTATTATTAAATATTTACATTCTACATAATTTAAATATTTGTTTAAATAATTTGTTTCTTTAAGAAATTTAGAAAAAAATCAGATTTCGTATTACATTTCCATCAAAATGTACAATAACACAGGCCCACAAAAAAAAACAAAAGTGTCTGTTCAATTGACCAGACCTATATATTCTTATGTATTTTTCGACGCTGAATCCGAATTTGCAATAAAAAAGTAGGGTCCAGCTACTTTTTTATGGGGTTTTGATCGAAAAACCTCATTTTTTACGGTTTTTTCATGGTTTTTTTTAAATAAAAAAAAAAATAAAGAAAAATTTTTTTTGACTTCAGAATCGAATTCTACGGGAAAAAATACATCGAAAACCATGTTTTGATTTTTTTTTACAAAAATCTCAACCCACCATACGGCGATGAAAAGGCAGAAAATCGCGAAAAGTGAAAACTTGCTTCAAATTTGATTAAAATGACATTAAAATCAAGTTTTACGATTTTAA
>NC_046660.1:105208010-105228729 GCF_010883055.1 Belonocnema kinseyi | reverse complement strand
CTGAAAAATCTCTATCCCATCCACACACTACTCCTTTCCCCTGCCGAGTGAGTCACGCCTACCCCGAAAGGGAAATGGCTTAATGGTGTAGTAATAATAAAACAGGACCACAAAATCGTTTTGGGGGTCTACTGGGATTCTAAGAAGTATACTTTATGTTTCTGGTGTCGCTGAACACGAATCAATTCGCATAATTGAGCCAGCACATCAGGATTTGTAGTAAAATTCAAAAAATGGGATTTCTGCATAAATTTTGTCCACAAACCTACAATCTCCAAATTAAAAAACCTTAAACCCACAAACTAACAAGTCCCAAATCCACGAACCCCAAACCAACAAGCTCCAAACCCTCATGCTCCATATCAACAAACCCACAAACCCCAAACCAACAAGCTCCAAACCCACAAGCTCTAAACCCACAAACTCCAAATACACAAGCTCCATATTCAAAAGCCAATAAACCCCAAACCCACAAACCTTAAACCCACAAGCTCTATATCCACAATACTACAAACCCCAAACCCACAAACTCCATATCCACAAACGTAGAAACTCCAAACCCGCAAGCTCCATATGGGTATGGGTGTGGGGTTCATGAGTTTGTGTTTTGTGAGTTTGTGGGTTTGTGGGATTGAAATAACTTTCCTTGAAGAACAACTTAACAGGTCATTTGTTGCTATTCTTTCCTGGCGATAAAAAATTACCTCTTTCTTCTCTGCTAACAAGGAATTTTTTTCATTAAACGTGCCAATAGAAAAAAATTATCTAGAACAAAAGGCTGATAACGAAGAGGACATGGACTAAAAAAACACAAAAACCCATCAATGAAAAATGGAGAATATATTAAAGATTTTGAAACTCTTGTCGCTTCCCGAGGATCGTCGGGCGTCCCTGGAGCCACATCTGGGGGCCACAGCATGTGGGACGGTGGCGATGGTGAGCTGCAAGATTGTCAGGCAGATCTCACTAATCAAACAGCTGGCCAGCAAGAACATCTGCGACAAACGGTAAGCAGTGGAATATCAACTGTGCCTGCTGAGGATGCTTTGGCTAGCGCTAGCTATTTGCAGCCAACCACCTCGACAGAAATACCGTGGGAGAACATCAATTGGGATACCACAATGAAAGAGGAATTGGTGAGTCTCTATTATGAAAGTGCGAAGTTTGAAACAAACAAGGAAAAAGGATACAATTTAAGAACAAAATTTGCTGCAAAGTATCCTAATATACAAAAAGTCGCACTAAGAGATCTTATCGCTAAGGTAAAAAACATAAGGACTAATTTACATGTTACAGAAGACCGAGCAATGGAGGTTAAACAACAGGTTGATTTGGCGTAGAAAAACGACGCCAATGAACATCAGTTAGAGAAAGCCGCGTCAAACGATAAAGCAGAAGCAATTGATGTTCTTCCTCAACCTATTGATGATCCAACACCACCACATCCTCCAGAAGTGGATGACCTTATACAACCAGAGGCAGAAGCAGAGGTTCAGCAACCAAAAAAGCGACGAAAATGGACATATCTTATGAACAGAGATATTATTCGCCTTTATTTTTTGGCAGAGAAATGTGGGCAAAGTGTAAGAAGAGAACATCATAGACTCTTCTTACTTCATTACCCAGAGCTAGCCACAAAAATAAATGAGCAGAATCTGGCAGATCAAAAACGCTCAATATCTGTAAACAGACTGCTTTCGGCTGTTGAAATAGCTGCTATCAAAATGGAAGTGGAACGGCAGCTTCCTATTGATCAGCTCGCCTTGGAAGATGTGAATAACGAAGACTTTATTGATGCTGAAGGCATAGGTTCTAGGGATAATGAACATCATGCACCGGATCCATTAGAACCACATTCGGATATTACTAAGGATGATGTGGGTAGGGAAATCTCAGAAGAAGTACAGCACCTGGAAAGGAATTTTGGTCATGCTTTACTAGAGTTCAGATATGTAGAACCAACACTAAGGCATTTTCTGCCCAACATGAACATCACAAATGATCTGCGTGCACTAATAGCACATCTCGACATCAAGGTTTCACCTACGCATTTGAACGTAGAACAAAATGCGTTATAGGTGCAAACTCTTGTATACTGTGCAGCTGTGGCAACCGTTAGAACGTTAGGCCGGAAAACTAGGCTTACAAATGCAGTTTTTGTTCCAGCAAGGGATCGAGATCCACCATGGAAGATCAGGTTAGATATGGATGTCAGCAAAGTAAGGTGCAAATTGGGTCGATTAACTCAATATAAAAAAGGAAATAGAACCAGAAAGCTGATGAACCATGTTACTAAAATCATCCACCCTCGGCACATCGAGACAGTAACACCAGGAATATTGGATGAAATTTTAGACTCTCAACGACAGAGACTTGATGTTCTTACTGCCAGACTGCGTCGGTAAAAGAAAAGTAATGCGCGAAGGCAACAAAACCAAAACTTTCAGACAGATGAAAGAAGGTTCTATCGTGAACTGAGAGTAAAGCCAAATAACCACCAAGGCATCAAAGTCCTCAATTGGATTTGGGGAAAAATGAACAGATGCAATTTGGACACTGCGTGGTTCAAACTGAAGGAAGCAAGAGCAAGCGATAGCCCAGAAATGTATCTGACAAACATCACAGCCTTGGATGTTTCACTGGTCTTGAAGAGGGCAAGTAATTGGAAAGCTCCAGGTCCGGACATGCTGCACAACTTCTGGTACAAGTACCTGACGAGTGTGCATCTTGCGTTGGCAAGGTGTTTTCAGAAGATCATTGAACACCCAGATTTGATGCCAGGTTTTATGCTCCAAGGTACTACGTATATGATAACGAAAAAACCAGACACTCAAAATCCATCTGACTTTCGACCGATAGCCTGTCTTCCAAAAAAACTCACGAGGCTGTAAAGATCTAGTCACTATAGACGCTGTTGCCATGACTCAAGCTCGTAAGCATCAAAGGAACTTACACATGGCATACATTGACTATAAGCAAGCGTTTCCTTCCGTTCCGCATAACTATTTGCTTGAAGTCTTAAAACTTTACAAAATCTGTCCACGCATTATTGACTTTCAAAGTCATGCGATGAGGTTCTGGGGTACAAGAATTAAGTATAAGTTATTATATATTTGTTGTATATTAGTTGTTATATATTTAATAAGTAATTAAGAATTCAGTTAAGCCAAGGATAACCAGATCAATACACTTTGCGACGGATATATTTCAAGGAGACTCCTTCAGCGCACTATGGTTCTGTTTAACGTTGAATCCATTGAGCAAAACACTAAACAGCATCTCTCATGGGTACAGAATTTATGATAATGAGGATGGTCATCAAGTGACCCATCTTGTTTACATGGAACAGTGCATTTAATCAGAGGGGAAATAGGGACCGCAGAGTTAGAGAACGAGTTCAAAAATGACATCGAAGCAATGGCTGCAGGCGAATCATATAAATATCTGGGTATTCTTGAATCTAAGGGTATTCAACATACGATAGTTAAGACAAGCCTAACGACTGCCTTCACTACGAGACTCATATTAACTATGAAGAGTTTTCTTAACTCGGCAAACAAAATCAGGGCGAACTAAAGCCATTTTTGGGATCAGGTGTAAAAAAAAGTTAAGATAAAGGTTTACATGTATAAAAATACTTATACGAAAAATATCTTCTTGTTTTTCTATGATATCTTCATTATTTACAAGAAAAATTAAAAAATAATATTTCTAGACAAAAATTTCTCTCGAAATCAAATACAGTTCAGCCTTTATAAGACTGATAGGATGCCTTACTTACAGTATAAAAAATCGTACAAAATATGGGAAACTATAAAAATAGAAAGGTTATCCAAAAAATCGTTTTAGTTTTTTTTTCTAATTTTGGAAACATGGAAATAATATCTTCAGGATTTTGTTTCCAATATTTAAAAAAATGGTCTGCTAATGGTATATGGAATGCACCCTATCAGTGTTATGCGAGTTAAAGCATTAGAAGCATTTTTCTTATTTACAAATATAATTCTCGAAGTTTTCTCGTAAACGATTTAAGTTATCACCAAAAAAGTAGAATGGATTTTTTGTACAATTTTTTTAAATGTGCTAACTTTTATCTTACATTTTTTTCTTGCAACCTTTCTTTTTTCAGAAACATCCGAAAATTCGTATTTATATCAAAATGCTTTTGGCCATAAAATCTGTTACGTAAGTGCGGATAAAACTCAAGGGATGTCTTCCTTACAGAAGGATAGATTGAAAAAAATATAACAACAAATGTTAATTTGGATTTCTTGTGAAAATTTACTTTTTATATGTTCAAACAACTCGTTGCTTTTTTGGACATTTGAAACGCTTTTTTAAAAGTGTCCGACGAATTTCTAAACAGAAATCTGATGAAGATCAAAAACTATACTGAACTATATTGATTTGAATTTGCTTCAATCATCTATTTTCTTAAATATTGGAATATGATTTAGAGTAAACAAAATTCCGAAATTCAACTTTAAAAATTGGTAAATTATACAACTAAAATATTTTAATATATTCCATTTAAAAATTGTAATAAAGAAATGTGAGTTAAAATATTTCTGAACTTCATTGTAAAATCCGAACTTCATAAAGTGTAACAAGTTTAGCCGACTTTTGCTCCAAATAATCCATGACAGAATATCTAATCTAAATAAGCCCTGGGGAACTATTCAGATTCACGTGACAATTTTGGCAATATCTAAGGAAAAATATATGGACCAATGTGAAAGCTGAAAAAGCCAAGTGGGAATGGATACAAAGGATCCATCTTCATTCTTTGTCTTGAAAGAAGATATTGGTATACAAGTTTCTAAATTTATGATAAAACGCGCGATAAAAGGTGGAGGAAAGGCGAATATAGGTTGACAAGTAACGGATGGTGGGTCATTTTTCACTCGATCGAGAATTTTCTGCTTGTCAGGTCGACCCGTTCGTACTCTTTTCCAATCCCTCCAATCACTTCAGCCCTGGATTCATTGGGCTTATACGAGTGTCACAGATCAACATAAGTTCTCTGAAATCCAATGTCTTTTTCTCTTCTCGGACATAAATCAGTCTCTTATCAGATGTATCTGATCAATTTTATACGTTGAATATGAAAAAATTTGCCATATAAATTTGCCCCCTAAATGCCAGGTTACTTTTTCCAGCCAAATTAGTTAATTGGATAACAGGTAAAACAAGAAAAGAATAACTCGTGTTAAAAACCAAATTAATTGTTTTTTTTTTTTTAATCAATAATTATTCTTCCGATACATACATTACCGACAAGAAATATATGACCACCGTTATTTATTTATTTTATTATAGATACTCCAAAATAAATTGTTTGTATCAAAACTTTAAAAATATATTGCACGGAAGTAAAAATTTTTAAGTTTTATTAGATTATAAATAACTTCCGGAATAAGGGACAATTTTAATGTTTTAGGAATCATTTGTAAATAAATTTAATTAAAATATCCGTGTCGTATAAAGAAAGATTTCCGTAGCTATTTCCCTTAATTCTGGTAAATCCTGAAAGTGAACTGAACATTGCAATAGCTCAAAGTAAAATCATTTATAAAAGGAATGTACAAACATATGTATGCTGTATATTTTAAGAACATTTAATGAATTATACATGGTTTTACCATTCATAATTTTGTTTTCCTTTTTCGTATACATGGAACGGAATACTTTAATTTTCAATACTTACACTTTTAAATAATTATCTAGGTCTCAATATTTAAAAGATGAATGAAAAAAATTTCTGAAGACATCAATTTTCAATTATCATTTTTGGAGGTTTTAATTTGAAAAATGTGATTTTATACTATAAAATGGATATACTAAAAAATGGACGGTCTTAAGACTTCAATTTTTAGGATATTGTATCATTTTTATTGAGATTTGGTTCATGAAGTCATTCAATTTAAAACTGTGGAATATTAATATTTGGAATCTAAAAATGATCCAATTTTAAATTATTAAATACATTAGTAATTATTTAGTTTTTAACTTTTGCGGTTTGACTTTAAAAATCTGAATTTTTAAGAATTCTTAATTGAAATTTCAGATTGTTTATATCAAAAAGAAACTGTTTGGTTGTGAATAATTTCAACTCACAATTTACTTTTTTTTCAACTACCAAGACTTGAATTTCATAATTGCAATGTTTAAGGCGTGGAATTGGTGCTAATTCAAAATTGAGTAATTATTACTCAATTTTGAATCCTTAAATAGAAAATCTTGAGAATTCTGGAATGGTAGAAATTGAATTTGAAGTGTCAGCAATAAGAAAACTTTCAGCTGCAGTGATTATCATTTATGGTCGCAAAATGCATGATTTTCACAATGCGCATTACCCTACATTGTTCGGGCCTGTTCAACTGACATTAGAGTACATCGATGACAATCCACATTGTCGTATCACTAAACAGCTATTCAGCAAAACATGAATGCTTCAAGTTAGTATGGATACCAAGAATAATGAGTCCCAACGGGAATTGCCATTTATATCAAGATTGAATAGAATAAGTTCATTATTCCAAAGGCTAAACATAAGTCTAATATTAATAAAAAATAATTACTAGGTAAATTAGAAGCTGCGTTTAGTCATCCCAAAAAATTAGTAGAACTGAAAAAGGGGATGACCGAGTGCCCAAATTTATTAAAAATAGTGACTAGTCACAAGTATTAACCCTTACTGACCCTTACCATATAAACTCCTTGATCCCAGATAGTATAGTCCGGCTAAAACTGAACCAGTTACGCTTATCTTTAAAGAGGTATAATAATATAACTAATAGTATAATAACAATCGGTTTATATGTATAATAACAGTATAATAATAAAGCTTCGGTACCTCTGTTAGTTAGACGCTCGGACTTCCCCTCAGAGGTCCGTGGTTCTGGTGATTCGGAACCCACCTTAAGCTGTAGCCCCCCCCCCCCCCCATCGTGTACTTGACTGCAACCCAGTCCATCAATGATGGAGTAAAATCCAAGGTTTGTCCAATATGTCGGGGCACACTGCTATCATCAGATCACTTTATTGCATGATAAAAATGCGTCCATGACTGATGATATATACTGGAACAGCCCCTTGCAAAATAATCAAATAAAATCCAACTCTAAACCAAAAAATGCCTTCGACATTTTGGGCAATAACCATCTTAAGCCTGTGACTATATAATAAGAGACGTTTCGTAATTTTAATCAGCAATAAAAAATTTTATTATTGATTGAATCCATTTCAAATGAGACAGGTTCTGCACTGGAAGTTCCAGAATTTCTCGGAAACGAAATATGTTGTTTTTAGAAGAAATTAGGCGATAAGTATTTTTCAATTTGTAAAAAAAAATTGTCTACGAAATTACGGGTATCTGAATTTTGTGCATTATTTTTCAAAATCAAAAATCAATTTTTTCTTTAAAACTCTATAACCTCTTAGCTAATTTAGATATTTATCTTTTTCTGTCGGATTCGGATAGCGTTTATTGTGTTTTATAAATCAGTCGGAAATTTTAAACCAGGTTTAAAATGAACAAAATGGCGATTTGTTTTCTATAAATATTAAAAGTAGATTTTTCAACAAACTCAAACTTTATATTTTTGGCCGATTTCTGTTTGAATTTGTATTTTCATACAAAAAACATTTTGTGAATTTTAAGCGGGCTAAATCACTTCTGTGGCCAGAACCTGCTATCGAAAATACCTCGTGCTCTTTTGTGATTCCTTCCATCGTTTAGGAGAAAAATTTAAAAATTACATTTTTAAGAAAAATTTTCTCCCGGCCTCAAAAATGGTTGAGCCTACAAAAGCAATATATGTTCCTTATAGAAGAAGAAATTGCGAAAAAAAATATGGATAAAAATAAAACAAGTGGGGTTTTCCAAAAAACCTTTTTTATTTTTAGCTTCAAAATTTTAAAAACATGAAAAAATATTTTCTGGAAACCCCCACCTTTTTATACCTCACAATATTAACAAAACAATTTCACCAATAGAAGAAAGGCATTCTATCAGATTTTTAAGCCTAAACGATTTTTGAGCCCGCGAGAAACGGTTGAACTTTTAAGTAAAAGAGATTAAATCTCGACCAAAAAATTTGCATTTTTGAACAAATAGTTCAATTTTTAAGTCAACGATCCGAATTCTTAGAAGGCAGTTAAATTTACCAATCGAAATACTTGGATTTTCAACAAATAGATCGTTTTCAACCAAAAGAGATGAATTTTTAACTAAATGGTTGAATTTTCATGCAAAAAAACCGCATTTTTAAGAAGACAGTTAAATTTTCAACAACAAAATTCAGTTCTAGCCAAAGTAGGTAATTTTTTCATCATAAAAGAGGAAATTTAAAACGAAAAGAATCAATTTTTTATCTAAAAAGGAGAATTTTCAACAAAACCGTTAAATTTTCCACCAAGAAAGATAAATGTTCAGAAAATAGTCGAATTTTCAACCTGGAAGAGTAAACTTTAAGCGAAGAATGGTTGAATTTTCTAATTGAGTTTTTATTATTCATTTCGCATTTAATCAAAAAAACGAGAAAAGGGGGATAATGGGAAGTTTCTTAAAACCAAGGGAAAAGGGAAAAGGGGGGAATGGATGGTATAGTGTGAAGGCTGTAATTTAATTTGAGGTTAATTGATTTTGAACGTTTTTTATTTTAAAATATCTAACTGTTAAGGTTTACAATTTGAAGAAATTAAAATTTAGAATACGGATTCACAAAATTATAAATCGTTTAACTTTAAATGTTATCAATTAAAACAAGTAGATGATGTAAAAAGTATTAAGTTAGCTGTTTATACACTGTAAAAAGAGATTTGTGTAAAATTACAAAGTTTCGGTAAATTAAATATTATATCATTGTAAAAATCACACACTACACTGTGTGATTTTACAAAAGTATGTGAAATTACATCCTCTAGCGATGTAAATAAAAGGACCCTCGAACAGCAGTGTAATATTACACACTCGATAAAATTAAAATTACACAATCCCTCGTACGAACTTTACATTCATAAGGGAAAATTCAGTCGCAGCGTGTAAAAATACCATGCGTCGGTAAAATCACTTTCCTGTGATTGAAAATTACATCGAGATTTTCAATTTTATCAAAGATCTTTAATTTTACCCTGGCGGAAACTGTAAAAAATTTTATTTATAATTAATTTAAAGTTTAGAATAATTAATCAAATAATATATGAATACGAAAGCGTCTCTCGTGTTCGTTGTTTATCGATGCCTTCATCCTTCAAATTTGGAGCATTTTTATTATCAATGCGAGGAAGTTGACAGCTATGTTCAACTTTTTTGACAGCTTTCACACAAAGTAGACCAAATCCGAGCTATTCCTATTTTGCCATTTACATTTTCTGCTCTTGGAACGGAAAAAATGCGGTTATTCAAAACGTATATTTCATATTTTTTATGGAATATTTAAACATCAAAAAAATACCCATAGTATCTTATGTGTTTTAGGTAAGTGGTAACATGTCCGGCTTGTGTTACTTCAATCTCCATGAAATTGTACGAAGTTTGAGCTTTCGTGTATTCGAAACCTGTCGCCCTGATAAATTTTAGTTTATTCTTTCACATAATGAAATTTACATTTTCGCATGTAAAATTATCGGCCGAATTAGAATATCACAACAGATTCGTAAAGTTACTCCGATACACGAGGGTCCTTTTATTTACATCCACCAGAGATGTAAAATTCAATAGATTTTTTTTTACAGTGTAGAGCTAGACGTAAATTAATTCCAAACCTCCCTAAAGATTTGAAGGAGACGCAACACATAATTAGCGATTTGGATTTGAAAACTACATTCTGTGAGAATTTTGTGACGTTGAATAATGAGACTGAAAATTTATTAATTTTTACAACTGAGAAAAATTTAGAATCCCGTGCAGAAATCCCCCGA
Organism: Belonocnema kinseyi; assembly: GCF_010883055.1. Classification (NCBI taxonomy): domain Eukaryota; kingdom Metazoa; phylum Arthropoda; class Insecta; order Hymenoptera; family Cynipidae; genus Belonocnema; species Belonocnema kinseyi. The sequence continues at coordinate 105,218,805 of NC_046660.1, read as the reverse complement.
TTTCAAACGTAATACTGATCTGGCCCCGATCGGATTTCCCGATCTGGCCCTGATTGGTAGAACCGTGAGGCCCATACCTGGGCCCGACCGGGCCAGACGAATTTCCTACTGAAACGCCATCTCCATGCGCTCGAAGAACTAGTGCTGCTTGTTTTTTTCTGGTAGTGCAGTTAAAATTTTTATACATAATACTCGTTTAAAATATTCTAGCAATATTTATAAATGCATAAGACGAGTAAGCCACGTGTTCAGAGGCACGAAACACCAGTCAGTAGACCTCAAAACCTGTGCGAGGAAGATGAGAGTAAGTAATTACACTCTGCGGGCTCAGTGAAACCTAACCTCAAATTAATGAATAATTAATTAAATTTTCTGACGTAAAATTAGTATATTTACCATCAAATGAGTCAAATATTATTATATGATGAAATTGCTTAAGTTCTTTTGTTTTCAATTATTATTAAAGAACTCAAGGTTTTTCGATTTAATGTAGAGTTAGAATCATCAAATCTATTGACAAGAAATAAATTGCAGTATGCACAAAATTGTAATGTTTTAAAATTATAATAGTAAAATATGTGATACAATCGATTATGTTATTGATACTTTAATTCTGTATTAATAATAAATTTAATACAGAAATACATTAAGGACAAATTTTCATAACATTCCAGCAAGAACTAGTTACTCAACTGCGCATGCATCGCATTCGGCATCTAATTGGTTTCGCGCGAAGTTTAAAATGATAAACGAAGTTTTTTTTCTTTTTTATTATAAACAATGCAATTTCAACTTATAAAAATTTCCGTTAGGTCGAAATGAATTAATAATAATAAAAATTAATTAAATGCATATTCTGTAAATGATATTTAAAACAACCAGAAATATTTAATTCAAAAATTTTCATTTTTGTTTAAAAGTTGTTTGGTCTATATTTCTTCTTAACCGATTAAAAAAATAAAACGATCTAATAAATGATGGCGCAATTTTTTGGCAAAAAAATTATCTACAACCACCTTCTTGAATTTTTCAAGAAGTAATGCAATTGACAGAAAATTGAGTTTATTTGCAGTAAAATGTTAATAGATCGTAAATCATAGCTTATTTCCCGATGATTTTCTTTGGAAGCATTCGAAAATGTCAAGTTGTAGGGAATCTTTTTGTGAAAAACTTTTCCTAATTTGTTAAAAAGTTTCATAGGCAACATTTTTTCAAGAAATCAAAATTGTTGCTTAAAATATTTCTGGTTATCATCAATTTTTTTCATACAAATCAAACCCTTTCCTCGAAACTGATACCATCCACAATAATTTTACGATTTTCAAAAGCATAATTCAATTTTGTATTCTGAAACCTTTTCTTTTCATGCCTGTAGTACGCTAATTTTAACTTAAAATAACTTAATTTTAAAATTCAAAATATTAAGGAGGCCTTCGAAAGGAGAGGACTATTCGATAGTTTCGTGTTTACTTATATTAACACTCCATTTGTGAAATTCATGAATGGATTATAATGAGACTCATCGTGTACCGATCGGGCACCGATCGGGTTTCCCAATCGGGTGTCCCGACCTGGCCCCGACCTGGACATGTGTTTCATGCGCGGCCTGGCCCCGACCAGGATTCCCGATCGGGATCTGACCTGGACTTTCTGCACGGGATTATTAACTCTTTTGAGGTATCTATACATTGATGGTGCATTTGGTTATAGAATTAAATTTTTCACTCAACTTTTTACACTGCACGGCTTTTTTAATGGACATTATGTTCCACTTGTTTACTGTTTGTTGAGAAATAAAAAAAACTTCCACGTTTCGTTATAGATTTTGAAGTAGCGATACATAACTCGATACGATCCACATGGCCTAACGTCACTATGCTTGACTGTCGTTTTCATTTAAGTCACTCCTGGATAAGAAAAATATAGAAGTTGGACCTGATCAGGTATCACTGATCTAGGAAGGGTGAGGGAGAATAGGGTTGGACATTGCATGAGAGAGCGTATTAGAAGAGGATAGATCCGTAGTCCGTGCAGTGGAAGGGGACGTTCGCTCCCCTCTGCTGCCCTACCTGTGAAGCTCGAATGCGAATTCGAGTTATTTTAAGAAAATTTCACAGCAACTTCATGGTTATATGACTCGTATATTGTACAAAAATATTTTTGTCAATTAATATTGTCAAGAATTTGTCAAGAATGTTGCAATTTTTCCAACTTTTTTGTTACAAATTCAAGTTCTTGCAATTCGATAAGAAAATGTTTAGGATTTATACTCATAAGCGTTTGCGATACGTTAAAAAAAAGCTTCAAAGTGAGCCCATGAACATTAATAAATGTTGATTATTTCTGAAGTTATTAAATATTTAAGAAAACATTGAAATTTACACTATTACAGAAGTTCGAGAGCAATCGACGCTTTAAAGAGACATTTTGTTAGCTCTTGCATAATTAAAATTAAGGCAAGGGTCCACCCGAAGCACCCAAAAAAAGGCTTACCTGAAACGAAAAAATTTAATGGTTTTAGATTCTATATAACTTCAGCTACAAAGTGAAGCAAATATATGAAGTTTTATCAATAAGTAAAAAAAATGGTGGACAAATTACAAAAATAAATGAAAAATAAGCGTTTTTTCCCGTTTTTGCCTAAAAATTAATATTAAAAATTAAAATTAAGAAAAGATTTTGCTTCAATTTGTTACAATTCATGTGTGGTATATGTGGTTTAAATTTTATAAGAATCGGTTCACTGGTTCGCGAGATACGATGGAGCTAGCTTTTCAAGACGTTGTTTCGAGAAAAACGCGTTAAAAACTTTTTTTTAACTAAAAATCATGAAAAATTCTTACCTAAACTTAATCTGCGATGTCTGGACCGTACAAAAGACCTTCTTCTTGCTCAAATTCATCAATTTCTTCCAGACTTGCCTGCTTTCGCTTCGAGCTTGCCTCTTTTGAGCACTCAGAGCTTTGACGGTTCGCAGATTCGATACGTCGGTCATCGCGTCTTTTAGCAAAGTCGATCGCACCTGACCCAAGCTTCATGCCCATCGTGTCCATTATCTTCATCATTGGGCGGAATCCTTTGTTGAAGATGCATGCAGAAACTTTGCACGCAATTTCAACAACTTTTTTTGTGGTTAAACATGTGTTTAGGTGCTATGTGCCAGATGCAGTTATTAAAGCTTCCATTATTATTCTGCGTATGTCCACCTAAACATCTTTCCAGCAGCTCTGGCTTAGTTAGATCCTCATAAATAGGCTTTAGCACATGCTGTACATCTGTAGAAAGTGCAGGAGGATGCTTGTAGTCTTGCTTAATTGCCTTAGCTTTAAGGTACTTACACCAGTTGATGGGACACTTAGAATGCTTAGAATCAGCCGTCCGAGGTAGAGACCTTAATCAGTCACGGAAAAAGAGGTGTGCGTAAACTATTGTCCATACCCTCTACAGTCTACACCACCGACGAAAATTCACGTACGACTAGCACGAGTACTGTGAAAGAGTATGTACTGTAAATTTCGTTTGTGGTTTGACAAGTCCCAAAATTGTACGAAGGAGATAAAGTGTACCCCCGAAACGGCTTCTATAGTGGGACTGCAGTATACATTTACTGCAGTTATGGCAGATGGTACAGAGGGAGTATCGTATTCAAAGCCGTCAAATTATGTGTTTTTTGATGAAATTATCGGGTTTACAATTAAATTTGTTTAAAAACTTGTTTTTAGATTACTTTAGATCATGTGTGACTATTGTGAACAGTTTAATTTAATAGATAAGAATAAAAAAGTTAAGATTATGTGCATGAGCATTTTTATAACTCTTCAAACTTTTTGTGCCCCATGCAGATATCAAAATTCCGGTACAGCGGCTACTATTGGAGGGGAAATGTGTCTCAACTCTTCCTAAAGGATCTCTAGGGCAGGATTACCATATTCAATATAAAAATCTGCCCTCTTCGCGGGCACACTCTCATCGCGCGCTATGCGCGCGGCTCGCTTCGCTCGCAAATTTGAGCGCGCCTAGGGCACGCGACGGTTGAATCTCGCGCTTCGCGCTCGGATATTTATTCTTTGCATTTGGAATGCTTGAAAAAAACTATATCAAAAAGATATCTTTTAGATGGCAGTATTTATATGCGTCTTCATATTCTGAATTGCCTACTTAATTAAATATAGTCAAATATTAAGTTTCTCAAAGCTCTGTAGGCTTTGAGGTTTTGTTGGATTTTTTTTTGTAACTTTCGTCGTTTTTCCACACATTTTTTTTATTTTATTCTTTTTTCAACGTTATTTTTCACGAATAAAACAAAAAGTACGCTTCCTATCAAGAAGTGATTCTTAACGAAATTGTAGATCTTTGTTGGGATAACCATTTTTTTTTAATTCATCTTTTTTCATATCCTACATAGTTTGTCCACAAAATGGATTTTTTTATTTTCCATTATTTTTTGTACAATCAAAATTAGAATTTTCGATTTTTTAAGAAAATCCAAAAATTGGTTTAGATAATCTTGTAGAACTTTCAAAAAGAAATGTTTTTCTTCTCTTGACTTTTTTTCATATTGTGCGTTTTTCCGCTTAACATTTCGAGTAATTAAGCATATCGTTAAGAACACGCAAAATTACAAGAACTGTCAACTGGCATTGAAGATATTAACCGATTTTTATGAACTTTCTTTTCATTTGCTTAAAATTAGATTAGGAAATTTATTCAACTAATTAAAATTTAATTCATTAACATATTAACACATTTTAATTTTTCTCAACCGGTTCTAATTCTCTTGCGCGAAACATGGTGTGTCAAGCAATGAAGGAGTCTAGTGTCCCCCCTTAGCGGCAGGGTATTCTGAAAAAATGTGAGGGTGGCAGCCCTGCCACTCCCCAGAAATTGCATAAAAAGTTTGGGAATCGCTGGGATATATGACAAAGAAAAAGGACCGAGAATGAGCTTCATTTTGATTCCCAAACACAAGAGCGCGGCAATTTATGAATGACTTTGAATTTAAATTAAGCAATCGGTCTCACAAAATTATCGTCTTTTTCAGTACTATGGTCAATGTTCTATGTGACATAGTGAAATAGAAAAAATTATATAACAAAAACGATAATTATGTGACGTCTGTCAAGACTGATTTACTGGGCTGTGCATAAATCTCGTCGCGCTGGAAGAGGGGAGGGGGCGTCACACAAGCGTCTGCCGCTAGCAGTGCTTTGATTAAGGTAAATAAGCAAACACGATAAATTTGTTCGAATAAAATTTGATGATTGTTTGCAAGACTTACAATTATAATTTTTTTTAATGCAAAGAATAAGATTTTTTTAGGCTATTTTGTTAGAAATGAATGTTGTTTGTTGAAAATTCATCTTTTTGTTTTTAAAAACTCTATTGGTTCAAAATGCAACTGTTTCGTAAGAACGTCATCTATTTGGTTGAAAATTCATGTTTTTGGATGAATCTATTTTCAAAATTAAATTTAATTAAAAAATTAAAATAAAATGTAAGCTTGCAGTAATACGGGGTAAAAAAATTGAGCTGTGACAGGGATATTATTCCCCATTATAGCCAAACATTAGGCTGAAAACGAACGAAGCAATTTAGAAAGATCCCTGGATCAGCGAAAATGGATATCCTTGACCGTTTTCCATATACCAGGGATATCGTCTAGTCAAACCCCTAATAAGTATAGCTATAATAGGGATATTAAGAATAGGGGTCTGAAGGAATTATCGGAAGAGCGCCGGTGCATTGTGGGAGCAGCGAAATAAGATGGCGACGGTCTAAGCGGGAGCAGTGACAGTTCAGATTTACTTTGGACAATTAAACGCTTTTTACCACTTGAAATGTGCGCGAATGTTAATATTAAATAGAGTTTATGATGCGATAATAACAATTTACAATTGTTTCGATTGTAGGCGATAACTATATTGAAATATCAAGAAACGCGATAACAACAACAAACTTGACCTCCAAATGCATTATACGGATTTCAGGGAAATTCATTTTCGCGATACCAGACCAAAGATTGGCTACTGTAAGTTAAAATATTTCTGTAACAATAAATTTTTTTTCTAATCTAAAGATAATAAAATTACACATAATCTGTCGAAAATAATAAACTCTCCAACTTAACAATTTTGTCCAAATTACTGATTCACGAGAACAGTTTACATAAAGTAACTAAATGTTTAACTCTTCTAACTAAACGTTTTACCTAATCAAAGCGAACACTTTCTTTGAGTTTAATATATTCTCGGTTCACTCGTTCGCCTCAAGAATTTTTTTCCGTGCATGTTGTATAAATAAAATGAAATTAATGAAACCTTTCAAAATTCAAACATGTGACTGTCAAATCCTGGAAGGCAAATTAAAAGTTTGTCACATTCTCATTCATTTATTTTGCAAATATATCTTTACTCGAAATAAAAAAATTTGAAAAAATACGAGAATAAGAATTTACCTCGATTGAAAATTAAACAAAAAATTGAATTTTCTACCCAAAATTATGAAATTTCAACATAATGTGAAGAATTCCTGAAAATAAAATCAAGAATCTAACGACCAAATTTGGACAAACACAATTCCAACAAATATTAATTTCAAACCTAATAGATACATTTTTAGTTAAAAAAATTAATTTTCACCTGAAAAAATGAAGCTTAAAGAAGTTTTTCAATTTTCAACTCAGTAGTTCAACTGTCAACGAATTAGTTTGATTTTCAATCAAAGTAAAATCTTATTTTTGTATTTTTCTAAATTTTTTTATCCAGATGAATGAGAGTGTGACAAAAGTTTAATTTACATTCCAGGATTTGACAGTCTCATGAATTTTAAAAGATTTCATTAATCATCAATCATTAATCATTAATTCATTAATTGGTTTGAAGTGAAAATTTGGAGCGTGTGAAGTTTTTGAGGTTAGGAGTGAAAAAATAGTTGCTTGGTCAGGGGGGCAAGAGGTAGGAAATAAAGGCGGGAAACGTCACGGAGCTTTGGGTAAGGTAGGATGCCGACGACGCGAAGTCCACAAACTGGCGCCAGATGGCAACAGTTACTGGACGATCGCACAGAGCAGAAAACCGTAGTGGCGTTGTGCCGAGAAGTCGACCCGGGTGGGGAGGGTAGCGGACTCAGGTACTGGCAAGCAACAGGGAAGGCCCTCAAATTTACAGCGCCTTAACAAGCTAGTCAACGCGGTTTCGAACAGAAGTCTGGACGAATGGCAAAACAAGGCAAGTGCGACTAGCAGTGAAGGGGAGGAAAAAAGGAAAAGACTGGCTGGGGAAGATGAGGTAGAAAGGGACCAGGAGAACAAGAGAGTTAGAATTAAAAGGAAAACTACCAGAGAAAGAGGAGGGATGGGGGGATGTTTAAAAAATTAGAAGCTCTCATTAAAGGGTTTAGAGAGGAAACAAGAAAGAGATTGGATGACATGAATAGGGATATGAATAGGCAGGGAAACGATGTAAGGGGGGAAGTGAAAAAGGTCGGAGAAAAATGGGAAGGATGGGATAAACGTTGGAAGAAGGAGAAAGACAAGGTTTGGGGTAAGCTAGAGAGCATTGAGAATAGACACAGAGAGGTTGACGAACAGAGATCTAGAGAAATAAAACAGTTGGAAGAGCGGGTATCCAGTCTAGAAATTAGGAATGAGCATATGGGGGAAAACAGAAAATGAGGAAATAATTCAAGGGAATGAAAAGAACGTCCGAAGTGAAAATGAAAGATTGAAGAAAAGACTCAGTGAGATTGAAAGAAGATTAGAAGGGGAAGATAGGGCAAAGAGGAAAATAGCATAGTAGTCAAGAGATTAAAAGTGGAGAGTGAAACAGGAGAAGCGGAAATAACAAATCTTTTTCGAGATATTAGAGTGCGGGTAAGGGTAGAAGGAGTCAAGAGAATAGAAGGGACAAAGGAAGGGAAAGAAGGAATGTTTCTAGTAAAAGTGGAGAGTGAGGAGGAGAAAAAGAAAATTATGGAGAGAAAAAAATTATTGAGAGGAAGAAGGGAAAGAATTGAAGAAGATCTGACATGGAGGGAGAGGAAAAGGAGATGGCAAATAGAGCAGAGGGCGTGGGTAGAGAGGAAAAAGGGCCATATGGTGTGGATAGAAAGAGACAGGTTATGGATAAATAGGGAGGAATGGTGCTGGGATGAAGAATTAGAAGAATTAAGGAAAAAAGGAAAAAGTCTTGAGAAAGGTAGGGGGAAGGGAGGCGAAAAAGAGTCTAGAAATAAATCAGAGGGGTTTCCAAACGGCAAAGGGGAAACAAAGTGAAGAGGAAAGAAGAGGGAAGGGAAGAGAGAAACGTGAAAATAGCTTTCTGGAATGTGTCAGGTTTGAAGAACAAGAATAAAGGATTTTGGAAGGAGTTAGAAAAGTGGGATGTGATTATGATGAGTGAAACTTGGACAGATAAGAAGGACTGGAAGGGAATAAAAAAGCTGTTACCGAAAGGTTATGTGTGGACAATGCAAGAAGCAAGAAAAGAACATGTTAAAGGGAGAGGGATGGGCGGCATGGTGTCAGGGGTGAAAAAAGAATTAGCAGTAAAAGAGAAAAAAGATGGGAACATGGAGGAAAAGGATGGAACAATTATAAGAAAAATTAAAATTGGGAAAGTAGAAATAGCAGTGGTGTGTGTATACAGAAGAAGAGGGGAAGAGGAAAGCTGAAGAGTAATAAGGAAGTGGATGGAGGAAAAGAAGGAAGAATTGGTTTTAATAGGAGGGGACTTGAATGCATGGACTGGCGAACAAGGGGGAGGGTTATGGGATGAAGAAAAGGAGGCATTCATGAGGAACTCCAAACATAGAAAGACGGACATGGAGGGGAGGAAGTTACTAGACATGATAGGAGAAACTGGATGGTTTATATGCAATGGCAATATGAAAGGAGATGAGGAAGGGGAGATCACATTCATAGGAAAGGGAGCAACAGTAATCGACTACATATTGGCTGAAGAAAGAACGCGGCATATGACAGGGAGTATGAAGGTGGGGAATGAGATAGGATCCGAGCACTTCCCGGTCATAGTTAAACTAAGAAGAGGCGTCAGTAAGCCCGGGAGAGAGAGAAAGGAAAAAGGGTGCGAACGAAACACGAAAATGGGAGTCTGGGGGGTAGATAAATTAAAAGAGTTTAAACAAAGGATTGAAAAGGAGAAGGTTAGGTATGAAAAAGTGGAGGGAATAGACTCGTTAATTAAAAGGCTAAAGGGGTCCATTGAAAAGGTAAAGGATGAGCTGGGTACTAATGAAAAAAGAGTAGGGGGAAAGAGAGGCTGGTGGGACGAGGAATGCTGGGAGAGTAAAGAGAGAATAAAAGATTGTGTGAGCAAATGGATAAGAGGGGAAATGAGAAGGAGGAGTATAACAGGAGGAAAAAAGAACATAAGAAGATGCTGGAAATAGAAAGACAGAGGAGAAAGGAATAATATAAAGCAGAGATAGAAAAAGCGATCAAAGAAGGTAGGGTGTGGGATGTGATAAATAGGGATAGAGGGGAAAGGAAGGGCGTTAATGAAGAAATAGAAATGAAGGAATGGACGGATTATTTTAAGGGTCTATTAGGGGCAGAGCAAAATAAAATCAAAGGGGAAAAGTGTAGGATAGTCCAAGGAGAAATGGAGGAAGGGAACGAGATAACAAGAGAAGAAGTGTATGAGGCAATAAATAGGTTAAAAAGAAACAAGGCGACGGGAGAAGATGGGATGGAGAACGAAGCGATGAAGTTTGGAGGAGAAGGGATTAGGGATGGGATGTGGAAGATCTGCAACAAGGTATGGGAAGGGGAAGGTTGGCCGGAAGAGTGGGCGACGGGACTAGTGGTACCGCTTGTCAAGAAAGGGGAAAGAAAGAAGGTAGAGGAATACAGAGGGATCACTCTCATGTCAGTCGCCTATAAAATATATGCATAAATCTTAAGAAAAAGGTTGGAGAGACAGGTAGAACAAAAAGAAAGTATCCCACATAATCAGATGGGATTTAGAAAATGAATGGGAACTATAGACAACATCTACGTACTTAACTATTTAGTTAACACAAATTTGGGGAGAAAGAAAGAAAGACTAGTCGCTTTGTTCGTAGATTTCAAAGCAGCGTTTGACTCAGTGAATAGAAAAGTACTATGGCAGGCAATGAAAGAGAGGGGTGTAGAGGAAAAGTTAGTGGATAGGATAAAGGAAATTTTTACTGAAACCAGGATTAGGGTCAAAATAGAAAAGAAAAAAGGGCAGGTTTTCTGGACAAGCCGAGGTCTAAGTCAAGGGTGCCCTTTGAGTCCGTTACTGTTTAGTATCCTATTGGCAGACTTAGAGGAGAAGCTAAAGGAGAAAGGGAAAGGAGGAACGGTTTTGGCTAATAGCAAACTATACTCTCTAGCATACGCGGACGATGTAGTTCTATTAGCAAATGATGAGAAGGGGATGAACCTAATGATGAGAATCTTCGAAGAGTATGTGGGAACAAAAGAGCTGACGGTGAACGTAGATAAGACAAAGGGGATGTGTTTCAGAAATAGAAAGAGCAAAATAAATTACGTTTGGAAGATGAACGGATAAAAAGTGTAAATTGTGGAGGAGTTCTGTTACCTAGGTTTTTGGTTTGAGGCAGAAGGGGGAAACGAGCTGCAGATGAGGAAAAGAATTGAATGTGCGAGTAAAGTAATAAGCCAAGTATGGGGTATAGGAAAGAGAAAGTTCAAGAACGATTGGAGAATGAGGGTCTGGTTGTTTGATGCGTTGGTGTGGGCGGTATTGTGTTATGGTGTGGAGATCTGGGGATGGAAGGAACATAGGAA
>NC_046660.1:105206327-105207910 GCF_010883055.1 Belonocnema kinseyi | reverse complement strand
GGAGGTTTGAAGAGAAGCTAAAAAGGGGAGAGGGAAGTAAAATTGCACAAGCATGTTTCGGCGAAATTCGGAACAATGAAGCGAGAGGTAATGTGGGAAATTTAAAATGGGAGGAAGAGAGGAGAAAAATGAGAAGGGTGTGTAATATTCGAGAAGGGGTTATGGAGTGGCAGGACATAGAGTTAGAGCTAGTGGTTAAACAAGGAGAAGAGAGATGGACAAAGATTATAGATTCGAGGTACAATAGATGGTATATGATGGTCAAAGGGTTGACGGAACCAGAATATCTGCAAAAAATAAAAAAGGAAGAAAAATGGAGTAGGGTTGTACGGTTCAGAATGGGAGAAGGAATGAGAGCATGCAGATATTGGATGAATGAAGAGGAGAATTTATGCAGAGTATGTGGATACGAAATGGAGTCATGGGCACATGTATTAGAGAGATGTACAGGAGAGGAAGAGGGACAGTTGAGTGTGGATGAGTGTGTAAGATGGATCTTGGATGGTAGCGGACAGGGAGTGATGTGGATGAAGAAATTGGATGAAGTAAGCGAAAGCAAGGGAGTAGGGCAGAGCCAAACGTGTGATCCTGAAAAGGGACAGTAAGAAACGACAATTGTTTTCAATATCATGGAAAATGCATTTTTTTATGGTAAGAGGAAACGGAAGCCCTGGAAGCTCGCTCATTTTAGGAATTAATATCACTACTGTTACTATTGTTTATCCTACGTAATGCGAAAGAGTAGAATATAAGTAGTAGTTAAGTTAGACTAAGGATGGAATTGTAAGTATATGTACAGGGAGCGGAGGCCCTCAAACCCGTAAAAGGGAGAGATTAAATACATACATACATGTATAAGTTTAGAAATTTCAAAACCAATAGAGTTTTAGAGATGAATTTTTAACAAATAACATTAATTTTCTTTCAAAAGATACTAAAACAAATTTTTCCTGTTTGAATCGACGATTTCATTTCAGAACTGGGTTATATCATATAATAGCTGGTACCACCCATTATCTCATGGAATTTTTTTCCCCCAACATCAAAGTATTGGAACATGAAATTGAAGTAAATTCGAAGCTATTTGTTAAAAGAAAGCATTAAAATTATTGTTAATTGCTTTATTATGACGTGTCAAATATGGGTCTACCAAAAATTTAAATTTGCCATATTCAACTTACTATTAAAGTGTTTTTACACATTCTTGCTGGGAAAAAGAGTTTATATACGAAAAATTTTAATCTTTTTTAATAAAATCGAACATATTTTGTGAATTATTTTTATCAATATAACCAAATATAAAAATTTCATTTGTAATTTTTTGTAAGTTGGGAAAAGGGTCGAGGTGCTTTATAATTTGAAACGACTCTATCTTTAACAACTTTAGCAACTCCTTTTTTTGTAAGTAAAATGGATTATATGAACAAAACAAACAGCAAAATATGTCAAGATATGTATATTAACAATCATTTTAATGCTTCCTTTTAACAAATCGCTTCGAATTTACTTCAATTTAATGATCCAATACTTTGATTTTGGAAAAAAAAATTTCCAGGAAATTTTTCAAAGCAGACGTTTGTGTG
>NC_046660.1:105202829-105206312 GCF_010883055.1 Belonocnema kinseyi | reverse complement strand
CCCCCCCCCCCCCTCTTCCAGCGTGACGAAATTTTTGGACAGACCAGTAAATGTACACTGCCGAACCATCAACAATCAGGGCCGTGTGAAACATTTCTGTTGGAGTTTCGTGTTAAAAAATATTTTTTTGTTGTATTATTGCCATTTTGATTTTATAATCTCATATTGAACGTGAAAATTTTTGTGCTCGACAATCAAAATTGGTAACAGTACTGATTTTTAAGTGGGTACGAGGGTGGGGGGGAAAGTGTTCGGCCTGATAAGGAAAAACAACTTTTTTAGTTTTTTTCCACTTCATTTTTCAACATAATCTGATTCAAGACTAATACATTTCTTATGCCGGTGCTCTAATGCAATGTTGCCATTTTTATAGACCGATTTGTCAAGCGTATAAAGTGGAAAGTAGTAACGCTTTCCAATTAAACAAGTTTAAATGAAATGCAGAGAAACTGCAAATTTAGAATTTTAAGCTTTTATAAATTATAGAGTTCAAAGATTCAGCCTTAATTCCAAAAATATACACCCGCTTTATCCTTTTCAATGCTCTAAATTAAATAATCAATCAATAAACTTTGAAATTTTCAAAATTTTACTATTTTCAGTAATTTTTACGTCGAAACATTGAAAATTGAAAAATTAATTTTGATAAACCTAATACATCGTAAATGAGAAATTAAATTATTTTCATTTTAAATAGGTTAAAAATCCTTGAAAAGCTTTAAAATCATGAGAAATCTGGAAGTTGTTCTAACTTTTTTTCGATTTAAAATTATTTTTGAAGTTTTTTCATAACTTCTAAATATTTTAATAAGTAATAAATAGTGAAAGATAAATGTTTTTTATCGACAATTTTCCACTTCAAACGCTTTTAATTTTTAAGTGTTCAAGTCTTCAAGCCTGCAGTTTGAAATTCTTTAAATTAAAAATGTCGACTTAAAAATAAAAATCTAAAACGGAAAATTTTTGAGTTCAAATATTTTCCAATTACACATTGTAAAGTGAATGAGATCATAATTGGAAAAGATAAACATTTAACTCATTATTTAAAAAGCTAATAAAATCGAACTAGGGCAGATTTTTCTTCTAAAGATTTGTAAATTTCCCGGTCAAAAAACAAATTCTGCAAAATATACTGCTTTTAGGCACCTGATTTCATTTCCTCTAAAAGCTTATATTTCTCTTCGAAAGATGAACGATTCCTTTTGTTTTCCTTCGACATTTTCGTAATGCTGACATTACGAGTTGCTCCGCTGACATAGCAGCGTCACCCTCTCCCTCCCTTACGGCTTACACCAACTTGTCTATAACGGGAACGGGGACTGCAGTATATCTGCAAAGCTTTTTTAGACCATTTTTCAATCAGGCACATAGTTTTTCTTTTAATCTTAAAAAATAACATTAAAAACAAAAAATTTTAATTTTTGAAAAAAAGCTTTCAATTTGTTTAATTTATGTGAACTAATCAAATAACAGTCCTTAGACCTATTATACGATTCTTACAACATCTTTATAACATAAAAGAGCTATTATATTTTAGACGTATAATATTTTCGATCGCTAATAAAAAAATTATGAAGTTTATAGAAAAACGACACAAGGTACAATAAAACGATTAGCGGCAATTCATCAACTAAAATCGCAATCCTTCCTGGACTTACGTATAAAAATTAATAGCACATACATTTGATATTACAGAGAGTAAAATAATAAAGAAAATTTCGATTGCGAAGCGCATGATGCGTGATGAAAATATTTTAAAAGGTATTCTGTACAAATGCGGGGAAGTACAGAAACGCTTCCATCATTGTGGTATCATTTTAAATTACAGAATAACTGTTGTAAACTTATTTTTTCAGTGTCGATGTTTCCATAAATTACAAAGGGCGTACCCCTCAGATACTTTAAAATGTTTCCAGAATTTTAAAACGTTTCTTTTACCCATAACCAGAAACTTTAACCGAGGTTGAAAGAGGGATTTGGTGGCTATAAATTTTTGAAATTTTTTAGGGTGGATGAAAAGTCGGAAAACGTGGGACTTTTAATGTCTATGAAACTTAAGCCACTCATAAACTTTTCTTAGTGACTTATTCACAATTTTACAACCCACCGGTACGCTCGTTTCAATCTTGGTCGTTAATGCACTTTTAAGTGTAAAAGGGCGAAACGAGAAAACAACTATCGCAGTCGGTGAAAATTAAATTTGGTAAATGGCACTTTACAAAAAAGTGCAATTTTAAACGTGCAATTGATTGTTGTTCGAAACGCATGAATCTTTCGATTCTCAAATTAGCTTTGACTATTAAAATTGTTGTCCAATGAAATCAATGAAAGAAATAGATCATTTTGCTTTCTACATTCGCCTTGCCCCATATTCAAAACAAACAGGGGTAGATAAAACTAACCATTAGCTTAAATATATTTCCTCGTAAATTCTCTATGCTCGCAGCACGTTCATGATACAAACGGGTTACAAACTTTTTGCAAAATAAAACTACCTTCTGATGAAGGTCAACTCAAGCACTCAGTTTCTTATGTTTAGTGAACTAACTGCATCTGAGGATTGAGAGAAAATTAACCCTGTTCACGTATACGTTTTAGTGACACGAAACAGAGATTCAGAAATATAATCTTCTTATTTATATCAGCTATATTAGTCTTATTTATATTATCTTTACCATTCGACTCCAAATTTGTTTAGAAAACTTTTAGGCAATACGCATGTTGGGAAGCTATGACAGCGCCACCAATTTGGAACTATTGGAAAGAAATTTAAATTTGAATTCAATTTTAACAAGAAATCTTATAGTAAATAACTAATTTTAGACCTAAGTATAATATTTCTGATTAAGATGAATTGAAATTTACTGCTATTTTTCATTAACATTACTCTAATGACTTGTAGATACCCAATAATTCGCATGTCAGATGGCGCTGCTATCAACTTAAAAGAGATATCCTACAGGCGTATCGCTGGGTGTTAATTTTCAACTTATCCAGATCTCGAACGTTAAGCACGAACGGGTGCGGTTAGCTCTCCGATGGGTGACTTGTCAGGAGTTTCTCTTAGTCGTATTTTCACTGCGTTAGCAGCCTATTGAATGTTTACACCTAAAATCAACTGTCTGCAAGCGGCTGCACTCAAAAGTTTCCGTTTTTTTGCAGTTGTCTACCTCTCTGACCCAAATGTTCACGCGACAGGGCACTTTTCGCCACTTGTCACAAGAATTGTCTAATATCTGAATGTAAATGAATTCGTTAGACATTGCATGGAGGCTTATTATAAGAGATGGGGTAATGAGGGGTTTTATGAAGAGATGTGAACTTAAAGGGTGTGAGATTTAAGGGTAAAAGTCTGAAAATACTTTATGGGAAGGGTCGGAGTTTATTATTACACCATTAAGCCATTTCCCTTTCGGGGTAGGCGTGACTCACTCGGCAGGGGAAAGGAGTAGTGTGTGGATGGGATAGAGATTTTTCAGATTG
>NC_046660.1:105180749-105202729 GCF_010883055.1 Belonocnema kinseyi | reverse complement strand
ATTTGATCCGTACATGACCTTCCTGGCATAAACCCACTTTGGACTTCCCAAATCTTTGTTTCTGTTATTTTCATTACCCTACGAATAAATATTTTTGAATATGTAAAAATCGGAAAAGGGTTTACATGAGTAAAAAAATATAATCTGATCTATCTGAACTAATATCTATTGGTGCAGAAGATCCAAATTCAAGAGTTTGAAATAAAAAATTTCATATTAAAAGATCTTTTCGTGATTTTCAATTACAAAACAAACTCCACTTAATATAAATTACTAAAAAAAATGAGGGAAGAGTAGTAAAAATAAATAATTAGAAACTTTTCGACACAGGAAAATTCACTGAAAACAATTGTTTCAAAACTGTAAATGTCCCAGTGATCTGGACGGTCTCAATGACCGTGAAACTTGGTTATAATTTGAATACATTGCTGAGAAATGAGTTTGAAGTAAAATGTCATAATAAAACTTATTTATTTATAGCATTTTATAAAATCAAATAAAATTAAAATGTATTTAAAATAAATAAAAAGAAATAAATTTGTCGTCAAGATTACTAGGATGTTCACTTCAATAATTCCACTTAAAATAAAAAAATTCCAAACAATGAAATAGGGAAAAAACGACTCCAAATACCATTTCTTATTCTCTTTCTCACTGTTGCCTTTTCTTATGTATATTTTTTAATATTTTCTAAAAACAATATCAAATTCTTTCTATTGTTTTAAACTCAAATTTAAATTTTCGATTGGTCAAATTCAAATGAGTAATTATTTAATTTTCCATGCCTATTAAAGACAAGAAACAGAAAGCTTAAAAATGTATCATTGTTTAACATTATATCTGAATTTTTAGAGAAATCGAAATTTTTAATACTTTTTTATTATTAGCACACCATTCAGCCACTCCCCTTTCGGAATAAGCTTGAATCACTTGGGAGAAAAAAAGCAATGTGTGGTAGGGGGTATAGATGTTTAGATTGATCTAGAAATCTCCTGTTATTTATTTGAATAACACGTTCGTTCCACAACACTAAAAGAGCCGAACTATAATACAGAATCAAAATTAAGCCAGTTTTAATTACGAAGCCAACATATTTGAATACTTTCGAAGGGTCAAAGTCCTTGAAATAAAATGTAGCCGAACTTTCAAATACACTGGAATCTTGATTTGTGCACGGTTTTGGACGTGGATCGCCATCACAGTCGACACTAATATAAGGACTCCGAACGTAAACAGACAGGGCTGCTGAATTATTAAGGTTGGATTTGAACGCATGGCGCAACCTGATGCAACTAACTTGCTGAAAATGCGGCACAAATCCAGTTTACGCAAATCCAAGTTCCAGTGTTTATGCAATTTTTTCTAATACAAAGGAAAATATCGAAGAAAGAAACAAACTTTTTCGAAAACTTTGAAAAAATAATTTGATATTAATAATAATAAATTTCGTATTTGAAAGAACAATTAAAAGAAAACTTAAACTTAAAAAGGGCTAATTGAATGTCTTGAAAATTGTTTTTTAAAAACCTATTTTTAAAGAAACATGCTTTTTTTAAGCCTTCTTGTCTAAAATAGTTGCACAATTTGACTGTTTTACATTTTTTTAATGTACTTTTAAATAGTCAAGTTTTATGAATATAATTGTTTTGCCAATCTCAACTATTTAAAGAAATAGATTTAAAAAAGTAACATTCAAAAGCGCTTCAATTAAAAATCATAGTCTTATTAAATTATTATTATTATTTATTATATTTATTATTATTTAATAATTATAATTATTATTATAAGTTATTAATTATTATTTAATTAAAAATATATATTACGTTAAAAAAATTGTTAAGCAAATCCTTATTTTTAATTAAATAATTTTTGTTTTAGTACGATTCTGTGATCCCAGGTGCTCATGGTGGTGGAGGAGAATATGTTGTTCAATCAGGCTTCGGATGGACGAATGGTGTGGTATTCGAATTATTAGATATTTACTGTTTTGCTACTTCCAATGACAATATTGTCATATCCAATATAGAATGCAAACACCTTCCCGCCTAAGTGGTAAGTTTCATAACCTGAATAAAAATGAAAACCAAAGAGGTCAGAAAGCGCCCAAAAGGAACGGTTCCCAGTAGGCACAAAATTTGGCGACGTCAAAATTTGACGTCCTTAACTTTGTGCCCACTGGGTTTCGTAGACTAGAACTATAGAGGATTCCACATTAATTTATAAAGATATCAGAGTGGTCCGTAAAAACAAACGTTTTCCTAATTATTTAGATTCAAAAAATGATGGCTCTGTACCCGTAAAGTACTCCAGTATATTCCGTGATGTACAAGCTCTTTTAAGCGAAAATTAGTTCACGCATAACAAAGTTGACATTTTTAATTTCTTTTTAACGAACTATCCCATTTCTTTGCAACTACTTTTATTTATTTAAAAAGGTTTGAAAGTATAAAAATACTCCTTATAAATAATAACCAGTAAGATACGACATTTAACAAATTTTTTGCTTTTTATATTAATAAATTAATAAGTAAGAATACTATTTCAAGCTTAGAAATACTAGGAGCCTTTCTTTTTAATTTTTTAATTTTAATTAGCATCCTTTATAATCCAAAATAATTGTTGATGCTTAACAATATTTAATAAACATATGCAGATATTAGCAAATGCATGTTCTAAACACTTCGTTTCTTTAAAAAATAATACGTACGATTTTTCAATATTTGATAATAATTGTCAATTGTTTAAATAAACTTGATAAACAAATATAGACTTTCGTCAATTTTCATAATCAGCAGATTTAGTTCTCTTAACGGAATTAACTCTAAATGACTTGACTGTATAGCTTTTCTTATGTTATTTCATCAATGAGCTACATTTTTTTATAAACCATTTCAAAATGTATTTAAATAAATATCGAATGTTGTCGCCTGAAATAGTCTATTAGTAAATAAAGTCCTTTCTGAGTCACTAACAGTCGGTTGAGAATTGACGAAAATCTTTATTTTTTATTAAATTTATTCAAACAACTAAAAGTCGTTATAGAGTATTAAAAACTCATTCATATTATTTATCGCCGACAAATTTTTCGTGAATTCTGTTAAAGGGACGAATTGTTTTGAGCGTCAAATAATTAACATATGCATTTATTTGTGAAATTTCTTTATAACATTAACAATTAGTTAGGATTTTTAAACAATGGTAACAAAAACATTATTTTCACGTATGTATATCGCGAACAAAAAATTTCAAAATAAATTCTACAAGTGTTTTAAATCTTGGAGTAGCACTTTCACTCATTAATTTGTTAAAATTATAATAAACAATTTTTTTGAAATGTTCTAATCTGCTGCATATTATTTTGGAGGAGTCTTTTTACTAGTTTCATGATGTACATAAATATAAGCTAATTATTCAAAATTGGGATCTTTTATAAAAAATGTCAACTTTGTTGTTAAAAAAATTGATTAAAAAAATATAAAATTTGCTCTTAAAAACCTCTTTCAAAATTAGTTAAATTTCATTTTTCTCTAATGCTAACGTCGAATCAAAATTGTAATCTTCAGACTAATTTTCCAGAAAACCTTTTTTGTCCCCCTGTGTGACGGACGGACGGACATCCAACCGTTGCGTCGCGTCGTTATAAGCACCCAGGTGCGAATTTAGGTCGGCACCCAGAGCAGGTGCGTTGGCCCAAAGTCGGACCGACTTTGGCCCGCCGTAGATCGGCAGCCAAAGTTGGGCCACCTTTTATATTTATAAGATACTTTTGTCGGCCCAATATAAACAGCCAACGTTGGCAGACATTGTGGGACCGACTGTTGACCCAACTCTGGGCCAAAATCGACCCAGAGATCGGCATGAAGGGATTGACAAAGTTCTGAAGAAGTTAGGCCGACTATTGGCCTAACAATGGTCCAAACATGGATCAACCATCGGGGCAACTATTAGACATCTTTCGTTAACGAGTAACGCGGACTGCCGGCCCAACTCTGGGCCAAAGTCGGCCCAGAGATCGGCAAGAAGGGATTTAGAAAGTTCTGAAGAAGTTAGGCCAACTATTGGCCCAACAATGGTCCAAACATGGACCAACCATCGGGGCAACTGTGAGACATCTTTTGTTAACGAGTAACGCCGACTATCGGCCCAACACTGGGCCAAAGTCGGCCCAGAGATCGGCATAAAGGGATTTAAAAATTCTTTTTAATGAAAAGAGAAAAAAATTTATAAATAAATTTCGAAATATTTCAAGTAATTTTAAAGAAGTTTAAAATATTTGAGAAGAATTTAAAAAAGCAAAAGAGTTCTCAAGAGATTTTAGAGACTTTATTGGCCCAAAGTCGGACAGACTTTGGCTCGCCGTAGATCGGCAGCCAAAGTTGGGCCACCTTTTATAATTATAAGATACTTTTCTCGGCCAAACCTAAACAGCCAACGTTGGCAGACAACGTGGGACAGACTGTTGGCCCAAATTTGCCTCAACCAACCATCAGGGCAACTATGGGAAATCTTTCGTTAACGAGTAAATCCGACTACTGGCCCAACTCTCGGTCAAAATCGACCTAGAGATCGGCATGAAGGGATTGGGAAAGTTCTGAAGAAGTTAGGCCGACTATTGGCCCAACAATGGCCCAAACATGGACCAAGCGAGTAACGCTGACTACCGGCCCAACTCTGGGCCAACGTCGGCCCAGAAATCGACATAAAGGGATTTAACAATTATTTTGAATGAAAAGAGAAAAAAATTAATAAATGAATTTCAAAATATTTCAAGTTATTTTGAAAGAAGTTTAAACTATTTGAGAAGAATTTAAAAAAAGCAAAAGAATTTTCAAGAGATTTTAGAGACTTTAAAATACTTTTTATGAGTCCAAGAGATTTTTAGTGATTTTAAGGGATTTTGTGCCATTTCAGTGGATTTAATATGGTTTAAAAAGTGAGTAGAGGAATTTAAAATTTTAGAAAGCATTTTAAATGATTTTAAAAAAATCAAAAGAGCTTAAGGATTTTCATGTAATTTAAAAATATTTTAAAGTATTTAAACAGACTAACAGGAATTTTAAGGGATTTAACCGGAGTTATTTGATTTTGAAAAATTTTTAATTTATAAACGAATTTTAAAAGATTTCAAAATATTTAAAAGAGTTCAAGATATTTTAAAAGAATTTAAGAGGTTTTTCAGTAATTTTCAAGATTTTTTTAGGAATTTCGGTAGAATTTAAATGACTTTTAAGATTTTAAAGAAATTTTAAAATATAAATAATGTTCTTGAATTCTTTAAAGTCTGTTAAATGTCAACGTAACAATATTTTTTATAGAATAGTTCACAGAAATTTGCAGACGGCCATGCACAGCTGTTGGTCATATTTTAGATTTTTTTGTAATACTTCCAGTTAGGTTAGCCGAGAAGCTTTAGGCGTTAAGAATTAGCAATGCGAAACTTATAGGGTTCGAGCCCCAAGGCGAACAAAAATTTTCATAGCGTGCGATTATAAACAGTGTAGTGATTGTATTATATTTATTAAACTACCCATCGAATTCTCTACTATAAGATTAGTTCTATAAAATTTAATGGATGTTTTTTTCGTGTAATTGCCATAGTTGGCCCGATTTTGGTAATGGATATTGTACCAATAGTCAGCTAACATGGTCGGGCCAAAGTTATAATTTCGCTGTTGGGCCGACTTCTAGTAGTCATGGTTGGGCCAACCATGGTAGCCAATAGTCGGCAAACAGAATTGGGCCATAGTTATCATTTCGGTATGTTGGCCAATGCCTGGTTGTCAAAGTTAGCCTAACTCCGAGAAAGTTGGCCCGACTATGGCCCAATGGAAAATTCGCATCTGGGCATGAGTGTTTCTGGTGTAGCCTATGAAACCCTAAAAATAATTTTTAAACATTCTTTACTAGTTCAATTGTTCGACAGAAACAAGAAGACGAAGAAAATATTCACCTCAATTTTTCAATTTATCTTTATTGAGGATATTAAATATTTCAATTTATATTCTTTTTTTATTCACTCTGGAATAACATTGACTTTATTTTTTTCGATATAAAGATTTAAACAAATTAAAAGTAAAGCGTGTAAACATCAAAATCAGTGATGAGATAAATTCAAAGAGTTGATAAACCCATAACAAAATAAAAAAAAGGGCGGTAAAAAAGAATATAATGAGGAAAAGTTGTAATGCTGTTAGTTTCATTACTGCTATACTTTTGAAGAAACCTAAGAAAAAAAGAAACGAAATTAGAAAACTGGACTCAGAAATGAAAGAAAAATTATTAAGAGAAACTCATTCCTAACTATACCGACTACCAAAAATGATAGCTCCTTTTCTCTTGTAATTTCAGATGCTGTATAACAAGTTACTCCACGTTCAAGAAAATCAACTGGCATTATTTCAATATAATTTTAATTAATTTCTAAAGCTTCGAAAATAATATGAAAACCGAAATGTGTGCTAATTTAACAGGATTAGCGGCCTACAAACTTAATCATGTCTGAAGGAGCTAAAAATTCTATATAGTCTGGAGTATCCGTCTGCTTTTCAATTAGAGTTGATAATTCAATTTATCAAGTAAAATTAATTCAAATTTAGTATTTGATTTGAACACAAGTTATAAGTTAATTCTTTTTTTACAATTAGAAGCAAACTTTAATCGATATTTATGATATGCTATTTGTGAATATCAGAAGTGAGAACTGGTTTTTCATTTAACTATTTGATGTCGTTGACGACTTACTTAATTACAGGTGCTAATAATAGATACGTAAAAGTGTTAGACATAAAAAAGGGTTAAGAATCACATATAGTCAAACGATATTTCGTAATCCCGAAATAATTATATCGATAAAAAATAATTTTAAAAATTATGTTACTTCATAGGTTACTTCTCAGTATTTTAATGAAATGGTGATTATTTAGTGGAGTTGTGAAATAGAGTTCTGAAACTTATATTTTATTTTTGTTTCTGCACGTTACTTTACAAAAATATTTCTGTTTATGCGTAATTAGATAGTGACTATATTTTTATAATTACTCTACTGTGATATCGCATTTAGGAAACCAAATGTATCGTAAAATTTACGTCTTTTACAATTGCTAATACTTTCCAGCAATATGTACAGGACAGGGTATTGTATTTTATGTTAAAGATATCCTTTGAAAATCCTAGAGATATCTGTTGGATAAATGAAAGTTTCTATATCCATGGGATATCCATATACAATAATCTAGGATTTTTCTGTATATTGGGGAATCTTTACTTTGAGGATTTGAATATTCAATAACGGCCCGAAAAACACCCTAGAATATCGCATAGGTATCCCAGAGATATCGAAATTTCCGTCTTAATCGGATATTCAGCTTTTATCAAAAAGGTTTTTTAGGGTCTAGGTAGGTCTAGGTATATCATTTGTAATGTATCATGAAGCTTTGTATAATATTAATTCAATACATAGTAGATCTACAAGTGTAATTTTTATCCGAAATTGGACTAAAATACTGTAAACAGTTGGCAAATATATAACTGCTATATTCACAATAATCATTATAATAAATTCTAGACTTGTTATGTAGTTTTCAGAATTTTTCTAGAGCGTTTTTATCTAACTTTTGGATAAAGAATATTTTTGAACTTTTGTCTAAATGAATTATTTAATTAATATGATTAAGTGTGGCAGGTGCTTATGCAAAATAAATAGTTGAATTCGAACATTCAAAACACGTCTAATTTATTTACCACACAAACCCTTATTTATAACCTTAAAATTTTGCAGAAACATGACAGTTGTTATTATTTTTTATAAGCTTGTTCATTTAAGTCCGGTAGAACTTCGGTTTAACCTATTGTTCTATGGCTTTATTTAAAATTAACGTCAAAACAAAGGCCTACCCATGGATCCTTCTCGCTCCCTTTAGCACGAGTATGTTGATGCAATTGCAGAATAGGGGCGTCATCTGTTTTTTGGCTGGAAAAACAGTCTCTTTCTGCAACAAACTAGTAGAATCTTTAACTGAACGATAAATAAAGCGATTTGACAAGACAGAAGTTTCAAATTATTGTTACTTTTGTTACTACGATATATTAAATATGGGTATGTCACGATATCAGAATGATCATATTTAACTCAACGCTTAGGTGCTTTTAAACATCCAAACGGCCAGGAACATCCCTTTGACAGGTCACAAAAATAATTTGGTGAAAACCTTACCCTTTTCCAATGTTTCGTGGGGGCGAGAAGGCAACCCTATGATCAGTAAAAAAAATAATGTTGGTCTAATCCCTACCCATTTCCAACTTCTCGTTAAATATGAGGCTGCGTCTAGTCGTCCCGAATTTCGGGATAAATAGCATTTTTTATCTTGGGCTAGTCATCCCGAAATTCGGGACGACTAGCCTATTTTTACAATTTGGCTAGTCGTCCCGAAAATGATGTATTTTATGAAATTTATCCTTTTAACTAAACAAAAATTACCAAAAATTGTAGTCAACCCGAAATTCGGGACAACTGGCCTATTTTCACCATTTGCCCTGGCGGACCGAAGAAACCGAATGGAACCTCTACAAAGTCCCTGTAAAGACCCCATTGAGTCCCCATTCGGTTCCTTTTTTAAAAACTAAAAAGAAACAGCAAAATCAACTTTTAAATTGTTGAAATTCGGATTCTACGTTAAAATTCCCTATAATATAAGGTCACGGAATAATTGCAATAGTTTTGTTTGCAACGGTAAAAAGTTTTTAAAAATATAAGACGTATAACGCATGTTGACTGCTACACTTCAAACGCATCATCTGTAAGTAGCAGTCAACAGGCGTTATGGATCTGGAATGTTTTTTGAACTTTTTACTGCTATAAAAAAAAGGATTGCGATTACTCCATGAGTTTCCAATAGAAAATTTAACATAGAATCCGAAATTCAACAGTTTAAAAGTTGATCTTGCTGCTTTTTTGAGTTTTTTACAAAGAAACCGAATGGTGACCGAATGCGGACCCAATGGGGTCTTTACGCGTACTTTGTAGAGGCTCCATTCGGTTCCTTTGTTCTGCCAAGGTGGCCAATCGTCCTGAAAAAATGCTAATAGTGCACTTATGGTTTATAAAATAAAGTGATCTTCAGTCCTCGAGCTTCGCACTATTTTTCAGCCTTATCATCTTAAAAATTTTATTTTAATATGATAGAAAACACTCATTTCTGCTGATAAATTTAGACAGTAACTATAATGAAATAATCTTCGTTCCTGTCGCCATCTGTCACTTCATTTTTAAGTTTATAGTTGTATCAGCTGTTCTACCTCTCCTTACATCAAGATAATTAGGTTATGTTCAGCGGAATCTATTAAGAACAGTCTTACAACCAACTTATTTCAAATTTTATTATTTAAATTTCGAAATATACAGACAAATCATTGATATTTTATTTTCTAAACAAAGCAACAACAAACAATTTTTACATAATAACTTTTTTCATTATTGTTAAAATTTAGCACCACACAAACGTTTCTTAGTGCTTCATATTTATTTTCTTGAATTTTCAACTCAATATCGCGTTTCGTGTGAAGGGAAGTTGGTTTTGAAAAACATGTAAAAAGAATTTGTGAGGTTACGCTCACATGGCCTTAAAGTAAACATTGATTCTTTTAATTTAAATTTCTTTATGAATAGATAGTTTTTCAAAAATTTTAAATAAAAATAAAAATTAATTTACGATGGAAGGCAAAAAAAGATAAATCGAGGACAACTAAAATATTATTATATTAGATAATATATCAAATATAATTTATTTCACATGAACATAAACAGAAATACAGTAACAGTGCGCATTAAATATTATATGTATTTTCTCCATTCTTAGGTACGATTACCAATTCAAGCTTAAGTACAAAACTAATTTGTGTAATTTTTCACAATTTACATGAAAACGTACAAATTCAAACTGACATTTTCTTTAACACACCGCAGTTTTACAAAATATTTATTTCTTGCGACAGTTTTTGCACATTCAATATTTACTCTTTGAAATATTTTTGACTGCATACTCTTTATGACACTAAACCAAGCAGTAATCACATGCTGGAAAAGAGGTAAGGGTGTGACTTAATATATTTCTGTCACCAGTCACAAGGATGCCTTCCCTTTATTTATTTCTGTGACCAGTCACTGGGTGCCTTCCCGCCCCCCACGAGGCGTTGGAAAATGAGCAGGGGTGTGATCTTACAGTATTTCTGTGACCAGTCACAGGGATGCTTTTCCGCTCCCCACGAGGCGTTGGAAAAGGGGCATGGATGTGACCTTACATTATTTCTGTGACCAGTCACAGGGGTGCCTTCTCGCTCCCCACGAGGCGTTAGAAAAGGGGCAGGGGTGTAATCTTAATTTATTTCTGTAACCAGTCACCAGGGTGCCTTCCCGCCCTCACGCGGCGCTGGAAAAGGGGTGGGGTGTGATCTTAAATTATTTCTAAAACCAGTCACATTGGTGCCTTCCCGCCCCCCCCCCCACGAGGCTTTGGAAAAAGGTGTTATCTTATATTATTTTTGTGACCAGTCACAGGGGTGCCTTGCATTGGGAAAGGAATGGGGGTTGTGACCTTAAATTATTTCTGTGATCAAACACAAGGCCGCCTTTCCCCTTATGAGATATTGGAAAGGTTTATAGGTGTGACTTAAATTATTTCTAGTAGCAAGTCCTGTTTAAAGAAATTCTAAACTTTTCACCAAGATATTCCTCACTTTCACAAAAAAATGATATTTACGGAAAATTTTTCATTACATAAACAGAGTATTTTTTTAATGGCCTTTTACTTTTACCTGAAGACTTTTGGTGAATTTGTAATAATAACTGAAATAAATAAATAAAAATATAAAATTTTTATTGTTTTATCAAGCTTCAAATGATTCGGAAGTACTCTCTTTTCGGAACTTCACCCAAAATTATTTGTTAACATCAACAAAATAAAAAAAGGTTTCGGTTAAAAATGTACGCGCAAAGCGACAAATAATTATAAATTAAAAGTTTAAAAAAATATGTATATACGTTTGAACGCATGTGATTATGCTTCATATTTACGGATCTCAAAACTAGTGCTTGGCCGTCTTTAATTAATTTTCGGCATACAAAATAATGTTTTACAGTGCCAAACCAATTGATTATTTGATTTTAATCTTTACAAAGAATTTGTTAATATTAAATTTAAAAAAGGGTTAAAGGAATGAGGTCCATCATGCAAAACTAATCGTAGGTGGCAGCATTAAGCTGAGTACTAGACCCTCTGTCAATGAGATACGAATTTCAAAAAAAGGAATTTTGCGAATAAGTATGAGTGCTATTTATAACTCGCAAACATCACAAAATATATGTTTTAACTTTTTATCATTATTTATCATATCGCATTTGTAAATCGGCTATCACTTGCAAAGTGAGGCTAGGTTAGGATAGGTTCACCAGATTGAATTCCGTCTCTCATGGACAGAGGGTCTAGTACTCGACTCGATACTGCCACCTACAATTAGTTTTGCACAATGAACCTCATACTATAATCTGATTATAGCTTACTTGGTAGTTTTATTTGTTTTTGAAATTTTTTGTAGGGGCAACTAGCAGTTTTTATAATCTTTGGCTAACTCAAAAGGAGTAAAACTTTACAAATGCATAATTTTCGGAACGACTAGCCAAATGATGAAAATAGGCTAATCATCCCGAATTTCGGGGCGACGAGACACTTCATAAATATGATCATTCCGATATATCGCGATATATCGCATCAAAATAGAGGTGACACCCCTATTCTGCAATCTAACCGTATGTTTATCGCGAACGACACTACTTCACTGGGTATTGGGTAAGGACCTGATAAAATTGTTGCTTCACTATATAAATTCAATCGTACATCCAGTGATAACTCACGGCTTCATATCACTTTACTAGGAGTCCGCGGAGTTGCCTGGACGTTTGGCCGGGGGAGAGGAAAACTGTAGAAAAACTATATAGACCGTATCTATCGAGAATGTACACAGTCATCCTCGGCGTCAAACTCCTGCTCGGCATAGTTTAATAGCAATGAATACAGAACCTAATCGCACTTTGCAAAGTGTCGTCTATCCGAGTACTGGACGCGTGGGAAATGGCTTAATATCCACGACTCTTCTCGGGACATGCGAATTCTGGATCAGTCTAAAAATTATATATCCCTTTCTCACATCACTCCCATCCCCATCGATTGAGTCACGCCTACCCCGAAAGGGAAATGGCTTAATGAGCCATTAAGGTACCTGATCCGGTACCTCTGGAAATGTTTCTATGTACCTTTACCGAGGTTCTGGTGGTTCGGAACCTACCTTAAGCTGTAGCTCCCCCTCATCCTGTACTTGACTGCAACCCAGTCCCTTAATGATGGGGTAAAAAACCAGGCATTGTCCAATATGTCGGGGCACACTGCTCTCATCAGATAACTTGATTGAATTATAAAAATGCTTCCGTGACTGATGATATATAACGGGACAGCCCCGTGTTAAATGATCAAAATAAAAAATCCAAGTCTAACCAAAAATGCCTTCGACATGTTGGGCAGTAACCATCTTAGGCCTGTGACAAAAAATATTCATATATTTATGTGTAAATTATTTATAAAATTTATAAGAATTATTATAAAGGTTCAAAGAAATACAGAAATGTACTGAATTATTATTTAGAAACTCCTATTCAAGAATAAAGTTTTTTAAAATATCATTTAAAAGAGAAAATGACGTAATCCTTAAGACCAAAAATAAAAATCCTGAATGTCGTTATAAATATTTAAAAAATCAGAAAAGTAGACCTTGATTTTTATCAAAACTTTTGAATTTTGTTTGGTAAAAGAAATGTTGTTTAAATAGACACCAGAAAGAATACAAATAACTGACCGATTACTAAAGTCAAAGGTTAAGATTTTTTTAGTCAGTCTCAACGTTCGATATCCCAAATATTGCCGCTTGCATAATGAAAAACATCGCGATCTTAAATATAACATATATAAATTGTGAAAAGAAATTTCCAAGCACTTGAGAATTAATAGAGAGTAGGAAACACTTGAGTTTTTGCGACTCCGACACATTAATAAAGCATAATTGGATTCGAGGAACTGTTATGTGATAAAAATTCGTTTCCAAAAATTATTTAATACAACTCGTTATTCTGAATTAGTTAACATTTAACTAATTCAATCAGTACACCCAATCTTGACTGAAAAATTAGTTACTGTCAAGGTGTTGACGAATGAATTAGTCAACGGGCCACTGTTTGTACTTTACTAACTGATTAGTCAAAAATGACTCATTTTTATTAGTCAAATCTGAGAACTACAGATTCATTAGTGAATTTTCGAACGTTACAACTGTCAAGTCGTTGACGCAAAAAAAAAGATAATTTTGTTACTGAAACAGACTTTCAAGAATAGGAGCGAGTGAATTTCAAAGAAGACTGTGGCTATCACGAAAATTTACGAGAAGTACCCCGGACTTTTCGATTAAAACAGAGAAATATTGACTTTATAATAAATATATATGAGAAACTCGCTTCAGTTTTTTATATTGCAACAGAGATTACAGTGGTTCACCGGCTCAATTTTAAAGAAAATAGGGGATTTTTGCTTTTGAAAAAGATTCTCTAGTTTGAACTTTTGTTATTTAATTGATAGTTCTTTTCTTCGCTGCAATAAGTGCCACGTATTAAAAATAAATCTCATCGTGCAATTTAAAAAACGATTTAAAGTGATGTCTTAGAACTAAACGTTTGCGTTACGGACATGCGCGTCTCTCCGAAATCGTCTCATCTTTGACTAATCAATTGGTAAATTTTGTCTAACCAATTAATAGATTTTTGAGTAACGTTTTGAGTTTTGCCACCGTCCGCCATGGCGATCGGTGGCGTTATTTAGTTATTTTTGACCAATTATCAGTTAAATTTGATCGAAGTGTAAAATTCATGTTTATTTTAAATAAGAAAATTTTTCGAAACCTATTATAATATCGCTTCCAAGCATGATGGATGTATTTACTTGTTTTTCTTCTTGCGCGATTTTTGCATATCGTGCGTTGTTTGGTTTAAAATGTTCATTTTTTCATATTCTTTTAATCTCGAAAATGCTGTAACTCTGATCATTTTCTTTTTTAAAAACAACTCGTGAGGATAAATTGATCAACTTTCCGAGTACTACAAATAACCGTACATAAAGTTTTTAAATCTTAAAAAAATAGTCTTAAAAATTTTGAAAATGATCTATCTTTTTAAATTTTTATCCATTATAGCTGGCTAACGAACTTGGCCTTCAGTTTCCGAACCTAAAAGAATATACAGAATCTCAAAACTTTGCCATTTGCCAAAAAAGGGGGCGGGAGATCAAATTTTACACAAATCTATTACCTTCTCTGATAAAAATGTAAAAAAAATTCTTTGAATTGAACAAAATAAACAAATTTCGCGATGTTAATTTTAAAGAATACATGTCTCCCTATTCTCAACGTACAAAAACATTTTTCATAGGCCAGATAATCTTGAAAATGTCACCCGCCGCCTGCATGATTTGAAATGGATTCGATCTCTTTTTCTAAATTATGATTGAAATTGGTGCAGGTGACTAAAAATTATTATTACCTCAGTTTACATTTTTCTTGGGAAGAAATGTTATTTTTACAAATGTTGTGTATAAAAAACCGGTACCGGTACAAAAGCATATTTTAAGAATAGAGCCTAAACTGCGGAATGAAGATATTGAAAAATTATTTTTTTCCAAATGTGCTTACTGCTACTTTTCGATCGTCAATAACGGTCATCTTGCTAGTTTCTTTCCCAGACTAAAAATCCCTGGAAAAATTATATTTATGTGACCAGTCTCAGTGGTGCCTTCTAGTCCGACAACATGTTGTTGGAAAATGGTTACTATTTTGACCAAATTATGTCTGTGAACAGTCACAGGAGTGCTTTCCAATCGCCCCCCCCCCCCACCCATGAGATGTTAAAAAAAATTTAGAAAAATTTGAATTTCATGAATTCCTTGGATTCCGTGAATTCCATGAATTCCTTCAATTCCACGAATTCCTTAAAGTTGGAGCCTAAGTGCGACCTTAAATTATTTCTGTGACCAGTGACTACGGTGCCTCCTCGCCGCCCACGTGGCGTTGGAAAAGTGGTAGGCGTGCGACCTTAAATTATTTCTTTGAAGCGTCACAGCCCCCCCCCCCCCCACGAGATGTTAGAATGGGATAGGTGTGCAACTCAAATTATTTCTATGACCAGTCACAGGGGTGCATTTCCGCCCCCACGAGACTTCAATTGTAATTCTTGAGTTGCAAATGGACGATAAAAAGTGATTTATACATAGACCATTCGGTTAAAAGCTTCAACAGCCAAAAACTATCCAAATAACTCCTCAATTACATGGCCCTACTCTAAAATGCGTAAAAGTCACTTTCGTATGCATCAGTATACGATTTAAAAAAAAAGTAAAAAAAGCCGGCAACCAACAATGTTGCCGGCGCCGGCAGGCGAGCCACTACGTTCCTTGAGTTGCATGAATTCCTTGAATGCCATGCATTCATTGAATTGAAGGAATTCCTTGAATTTCATGCATTCCTTGAATTCCATGTATTCATTGAATTGCAGGAATTTCATGAATTTCATGAATTCCATGAATATGTGCGCTCTGCCGCTACCTTGCTAGAAAATATATGCTTTCTAAATGACCTTGTAAAAAAAAATTGTCGGTACCGGTAATTTTTTTTTACCGGTACCGCCCATTTTTTTACCGGTACCGACAGTGTATACACTTCGTTTTACAAAATGCAATTTTACTCAAATAAATTCGGGTTGTTTTTAGGCTCCTCAGGGAAAGCAGAGCTACATAAACTTCAAGATTGCGAGTAGATTTTTCCATCATATTAGGACGAAAGTTTCAAATCGGTACGGAAACAGGTTGCCATTTACCACCTGCAGGTCATATAGTGACAAAATCTGTTTCAATTAATTTCTTAAAGCAGAATAATAGGATTTTGCTTGGTATCCTTCGCCATAAATCATAATTAAGGGTAACATTTAAGCATTCAAAAAATTTGAACAGCATTATTTAAATCGACAGGAAAAAATATTGTTATCTTGTTTTTGGGCCACAATTTTCCATTGATGTGATACCGCAAATGTCTTAATCCACCATCCTACGATATTTATTTCATTACCTATTATATCAATTAATTTATTTCTTTATAAAATTTCTATGTTTTAATGATATATATTCAGAAATTATTTTCGATTCAAGTGTAGGTTTTCAAGTGAAATTCGAGGTGAAATTATAATTAAAAGCTTTCATATTTATACGCGACAAAATGTAACCGATTCAGGAAGTGAGTGGGTTAGTCAGAATCGTCAGAACTGAATTTGAATAGACATGGAAGTGGGTAGTTAATTTTTAATTTTAAATAATATGTGGAGGACGTCATAATATGCATTTATTTATTTTATTCACGTGAATTAAAATTTTTTATTTACTTTTTTTTTAATCACACCTCTATAGATCTTTGATTTTTTTTAAATTATGAAGAGTAAATCGCAATTAACAAAATTTTACTGTTTTGATTTTATAATCATAAGCAAGCAAATTGTCTATCTTTGTCTATCTGTATGTCTGTCTGTCTGTATGATTGTATGTAGGTCTGTCTATGAACACCATGACTTTTGAAAGTATAAATCTATTAGATTGGCCTTTGGTACACTCGTTTTGTGTCCTAAACTAAAGGTCAAGTTCGTCAGCCAGCCACTTTGGATAAAAATTCAAAAAGTGGGTACATTTTGAATACTTTTGAGACCACTTTTTTGAAGTTCAAAAATTCTCTGTACTGTTATTCATAGTATCCAAAAATTCGAACAATTTATCCTAATGACTTTTTTCATAAAATCAAAAATGACCAGTTATAACATTTACAAAATTCCAAAAAACACACGAAAATGAACATTTTATGCCAAATAACGCACAATATGAAAAAAATTTAAGATAAGAAAAATTCTGCTTCTTGAATGCCCCACAAGATTATCATAACAACTTTTTGAATTTTTTTGAAAAATCAAAAATTCACATTTTCACAGCATACAAAATAATGAAAAATCCAAAAAGTACATTTTTCCGCCAAACAGTGCAAAATACGGTAAAAGATTACAGAAGAAAAATTTTGCATTTAAAAATGGTCTACAAATTTGTTATTAACCACTTTTTGATAGGATGCGTAGTTTTGGCTTTAATCATAGAAAACATCATGAACAGTAAAAAAATCTGCGCGCTGCGTGGGCACATACTTAACACAACTTTTGTCTTTTAATTTCTTTTTCATTGCGTGTGTGGGGTATCAAAAAATTATATTTTTTATGTTTTTAATGCTATTTTTTTACGATTAAAACCAAAAACAGAACTATCAAAAAATTATTCATGACAAATAAATCATTTTTACATTCTCATCGGAGAAGGTACTAGATTTAAGTAAAATTTGCCCCCCCCCCCCCCCAGTTTTTGTCAAATGTCCACGTTTTTAGACCCCCTGAATCCGAAAAATAAGTTTTTACGAATGTGTCTGTCTGTCGGTCTGTTTGGATGTGTGTATGCCTGGATGTAGTATTTAAGAATTTGAACAATTTATCCTGGTGACTTTTTTCATAAAACCAAAAATTACTATAGTTAAAATATTTACAAAATACCAAAAAACACACAAAAATTAAGCTTTTAAGCCAAATAACGCACGATATGAAAAAGAGGAAAGAGAAGAAAAAATTTGATTTCTAAATGCCCTACAAGGTTATTATAACAACTTTTTGAATTTTCTTGAAAAATCAAAAATTCGAATTTTGACAGCATACAAAATAATGGAAAATCCAAAAATTACATTTTTTCATGTCACAATTTCACAGTATTTCAAAGATTCTCAAATATATAAATGCATTTGCCAAGAAAAAATATATACACTACCGGTCAAAAGTTTGGGTTCACTTAGAAATTTTTGTTGTTGTATTTATCGCTTTAATTATACCGGAGCTAACAAAATTTCTCTTCAAACGGTTGATTGTTTTCGAAATTCTGTTTAAAATAAGCCCAGAGTGAAGCCAATTTGTCTAGTTTTCAAGTAGATATTGCAAAAATAGTGTAAATTTCAATGTTTTCTTAAATTTTCAATAACTTCCGAAATAGCCAACGTTTTTCAATGTTCTTGGGCCCATTTTGAAGCTTTTTTTCACCGTATCACAACAGCTTACGAGTATTAATCGTAAAAAATGTTTTTTCGAATTGCAATAACTTGAATTTGTAACAAAAAAGTTGGAAAAATTGAAATATTATTTTTAGTAACAAAAATATGTTTGTAAAATATATGAAACATATAATCATGAATTTTTTATGTAATTTCCTCAAAATATATATTTATTTAACTTTTATTCTCATTTGCCTACAGATAAGATGTTTTCAAATTTTTCCAACTTTTTTGTTAAAACTTCAAGTACTTGCAATTCGAAAAGAATTTTTTTATGATTCGTACTCGTAAGCTGTTATGATACGGTGAAAAAAAACTTCATAATGAGCCCAAGAACATTAAAAAACGTTGACGATTTCGGAAGTTATTGAAAATTTAAGAAAACATTGAAATTTACACAATTTTTGCAATATCTACTTAAAAACTAGACAAATGGGCTTCACCCTGGGCTTATTTTAGAC
The DNA here is from genome assembly GCF_010883055.1 of Belonocnema kinseyi. NCBI lineage: Eukaryota > Metazoa > Arthropoda > Insecta > Hymenoptera > Cynipidae > Belonocnema > Belonocnema kinseyi. Next base: position 105,184,010 of record NC_046660.1, on the reverse strand, counting down.
AGAAGTTCGAAAACAATCAACCTTTTGAAGAGACATTTTTTTAGCCCCGATATAATTCGAAGAAAACGATTTTTCTAAGTGAACCCAAACTTTCGACAAATTTTTTTTTTTAATTAGCATTTTTTCAAACAGATCCAGGAAAGTACGTCTATTTCAATACAAATGTAAGTTATGAGTTATAATAATATACATTTATGGGAATGATATAAAATTGTAGGGATAAACTCGAGTGCGAAGCACGAGATCTATGATGAGAATATATTCGCTAAGGCCGATGGAACTTTAACAAAAGAGATTTCACAATAACCAAATTACTGTTCTCCATGCTTTCACATTTAGTTTTAAAAAGTCTTCATAAAGATCGAGCGCGAAGTGCGAGAACCAACACTCGCGCGCCCTAGGCCCGCTCAAACTTGCGAGTGAAGCGAGCCGCGCGCGTAGCGCGCCATGAGAATGTGCCCACGAAGCGGGCAGAGCTTTTATCTTGTATTTTTTTTTTTCTTATAATTTCTTCCTCCTGACGATTATATTCTTACATAATTTTTATTATTTGGTTTAAAACTCAACTATTTTGTGAAAAAGTCATCCTGTTGAGTTTCAAATTGAACTTTTTTGTAGAAAATTCGTCTTTTTGGGTTAAAAAATGAACTATTCTGCCAGAAAAGTAACTTCTTGTTGAAAATTTATATCTTGGTATTGAAAATCCATCTGTTTTAGTAGAAATTTCATTTTTTTGTGATAATAATGCAACTGTTTGGTTAAAAATTAATCTTCTTTGGTGGTTCGAACTATTTTCTTGAAAATTCGCCTTTTTTATTGTATCCACCTGTTTTTGATTTTAAATTCTAACCGTTTTTATAGAAGCATTTACTATTACATTATTTGTTAAAAATTCATCTTTTTTGTTTGGAAACTTAACCACTTTGTTAAAAAATCCATTTTTTTAGAAAATTAATCATTTTAGTTCAAAGTAGGGTAAAAATGGAACTTCTTTGTTAAAAATTTATTTTGATAAAGTATTTATATCAAAGCATAATGTAAAGTTTCAAAATTTTAGACAATTTTATTTCACAATTATAAATAGAAAGTACGTAAAATGTATTATCGCACACCTGTCCCAAACTACAAAATTGCACGAGGGGATTTGAAAAAAATTATGTTCCTTGAAAAACTGTTTTTTTTTTAAACAAATACTTACAAAAATCAATTTGTGAAAAATACTTGCACAAGAAGAATTACAATAAGAGAAATATGTTTTGAAGTAACGTAATTAAGCGGCATATAATTTAAAATTAAATTTCTAATATACTATTGCGCATAAATATTAAACTCTTAAATTGCTGGGACTTGAATGTTTATTTTTATCATTTATTCAAATTTACTTAGGGTTCTACTCAGCAGCACTAACCCCGAGGAGTATAAACTTCTACTAAGGGATAAAGATTTCCTAGAGTGGCGGGAGGATGGATCGGGAATATCTTAAATATTACTCAATTAAATCATTGTCTTTTTACAAATTTTTGAAAAACCTTCAATGTTTTTAAAACACTAGGAAACAGCGTTTATTCATTATTTATTTTTTATTATCATAATCCTAGATGCGAATTCAGGTCGGCACCCAGAGCAGGTGCGTTGGCCTAAAGTCGGACCGACTTTGGCCCGCCGTAGATCGGCAGCCAAATTTGGACCATCTTTTATATTTATAAGATACTTTTGTCGGCCCAACCTAAACAGCCAACGTTGGCAGACTACGTGGGACCGACTGTTGGCCCAACTTTGGCCCGAAACTGGACCAAACATCAGGGCAACTATGAAAAATCTTTCGTTAACGAGTAAATCCGACTACTGGCCCAACTCTGGGCCAAAATCGACCCAGAGATCGGCTTGATGGGATTAACAAAGCTCTGAAGAATTTAGGCCGACTATTGGCCCAATAATGGTCCAAACAACAAAGTCGGCACAGAGATCGGCATAAAGGGTTTTACAAAATTCTTTTTAATGAAAAGAGAAAAAAATTTTTTAATGAATTTCGAAATATTTCAAGTAATTTTCAAGAAGTTTAAAATAATTGAGAAGAATTTTAAAAAAAAGCAAAATAATTTTCAAGAGATTTTAGAGACTTTATTGGCCCAAAGTCGGACCGACTTTGGCCCGCCGTAGATCGGCAGCCAATGTTGGGCCACCTTTTATAATTATAAGATACTTTGGTCGGCCCAACCTAAAGAGCCAACGTTGGCAGACAACGTGGAACCGACTGTTCGCCCAACCTTGGCTCGAACATGGACCAACCATCAGGGCAACTATGGGAAACCTTTCGTGAACGATTAACGCCGACTACCGGCCCAACTCTGGGCCAAAATCGGCCCAGAGATCGGCATAAAGGGATTTACGAAATTGTTTTTAATTAAAAGAGCAAAAAAATTATAAATGAATTTCAAAATATTTTAAGTAATTTTCAAGAAGTTTAAAATAATTGAGAAGAATTAAAAAAAGCAAAAGAATTTTCAAAAGATTTTAGAGACTTTATTGGCCCAAAGTCGGACCGACTTTGGCCCGCCGTAGATCGGCAGCCAATGTTGGGCCACCTTTTATAATTATAAGATACTTTGGTCGGCCCAACCTAAAGAGCCAAAGTTGGCAGACAACGTGGGACCGACTGTTCGCCCAACCTTGGCTCGAACATGGACCAACCATCAGGGCAACTATGGGAAACCTTCCTTGAACGATTAACGCCGACTACCGGCCCAACTCTGGGCCAAAATCGGCCCAGAGATCGGCATAAAGGGATTTACGAAATTGTTTTTAATGAAAAGAGCAAAAAAATTATAAATGAATTTCAAAATATTTTAAGTGATTTTAAAGAAGTTAAAAATATTAAAGAAGAATTAAAAAAAGCAAAAGAATTTTCAAAAGATTTTAGAGACTTTAAAATACTTTTTATGAGTCCAAGAAATGTTTAGTGATTTTAAGGGATTTTGTGCCATTTCAATGGATTTAATATGGTTTAAAAAGTGAGTAGAGGAATTTGAAATTTTAGAAAGCATTTTAAAAGATTTCAAAATATTTAAAAGAGTTCAAGATATTTTAAAAGAATTTAAGAGATTTGAAGTAATTTTGAAGATTTTTTAAGGAATTTCGGTAGAATTTAAATGACTTTAAGATTTTAAAGAAATTTTAAAATATAAATAATGTTCTTGAATTCTTTAAAGACTGTGAAATATCTTGAAATCTTCGAAAATTTTTAGAAATACTTTGAATTCT
>NC_046660.1:105172880-105180649 GCF_010883055.1 Belonocnema kinseyi | reverse complement strand
TTTCATAATATCTTAATACATTTTTTAATTTAGTTTATATCTAGTCAAATCAAATAAAATATTCAATAATAATTTGCAATATTTTAAAGATCTGAAATCTTATTACATATAGTATTATCAGCGTGGCAATATTTTGTGTTGAATGGTTTAAAGAAATTTGCAGACGGCCATACACAACTGTCGGTTATATTTCAGATTTTTTTTGTAATACTTCCAGCTAGGTTAGCCGAGAGGCTTTTGGCGTTAGGAATTAGGAATGCGAAACTTATAGGGTTCGAGCCCCAAGGCGAATAAAAATTTTCATAGCGTGCGATTAATAACAGTGCAGTGATTGTATTATATTTATTAAACTACCCATCGTATTCTCTACTATAAGATTAGTTCTATAAAATTTAATGGATATTTTTTGTCCGTGTAATTGCCATAGTTGGCCCGATTTTGGTAATGGATATTGTACTAATAGTCGGCTAACATGGCCGGGCCAAAGTTATAATTTCGCTGTTGGGCCGACTTCTAGTAGTCATGGTTGGGCCAACCATGGTAGCCAATAGTCGGCAAACAGAGTTGGGCCATAGTTATCATTTCGGTATATTGGCCAATGTTTGGTTGGCAAAATTAGCCCAACTCCGATAAAGTTGGCCCGACTATGGCCCAATGGAAAATTCGCACCTGGGATATTGTAAAATATAGAGATCGAAATAAGAGAAATATTTAAATGACTCGAAAGTGATCTGAAAATCTAAAAATAATTAAAATTAATAGTATAGATTAGGACATTATATATGGATTCGAGCACATGGCTGGCCTGATGATAAGTTACACAAATTTGTACTGGATTTATAAAAACTGTTTTGGCAACATTTATTAATCAATCTTTTTCTACTACATATTTGTTGTATAGTCCGGGGAAATTAGACTTTTTTCCAGAAAAAAATCAAGTTTTTCTTTCTTCATGATCATTTCCCTTATGACATTACAAATTAATACCAAAAAAGTTCCCCATCGAATCGGCGCCGCAACCCCTAGCCTCGAAAAACATCCCCTAAACGGTTAGTACCACTGGTTTTTGGCTATTATAGACGAAAGGGTGTATCGGAGGACAAAAATGAATAGAAGTAAAAATATTAAGATTAAGAATTGCAATAAAAAAGGTCCTATACATTTTTGCTGTACAGGGCAAAAACGAATAGTTTTTGGACAAAAATGCATAGAAAAAAATTTGTAGAGCAGAAAATTTCCTTTTCGGACTGATACAGTTTTTTTGCAATACATCAATTTGGAAAGTCAAAATTAATTATTTTTTTAAGTGCACGTACAAGCACTGGTACCTAATTTCCACAACACCTCTGAGGTAGAGTTTTTCTTGCGTTTTTTTACGGTGGTTTCCCCTATAGATCTATTCCACTCATCTTCGGTTGATAATATTACGTGGAATAAAAATAATCTTCTGTTGGTTATAAAATATTAGACAGTGTCAGTGCCAGTTTTATACTGTATCATTGGCTTATTTTAAGTTTTAACTTTGCGAATGAATATTGCGCTCATAATAATGTGCCTTATCTTCAATTATATCTTCTTTATCATCATCCTCTTCTGCATTAAGACAAGCTTGACCTTGGCAGTTGAGGCACATGACTGGACATCGTAGACAAACTTTTGCGCATGTACATAGCTTTCTGCACCCCATTTTGCATGAGCAAACAATCAAATTCATTAAGCTTGTTGGGAGTTGGTGTTTCTGTTGTGTAAACGGGTGATAAGCTGTTACTAGTTTTTTTCCAACACCACTCTTCTGGATCAAATTCTATCCCTCGCCACATTTGAATTTGATGAAAAGCACGATAAGAGTGTTGACGAGCAGCGGCAAAAATAGGCGAAATCCAGACAAAAGGACACCATGACTGGACTGACTCAAAGATTAGTGTAAAGAAAAAAATGTATAATTATATTCAGACTGATTTCAGAGAATGGGTCCTCAAATAATGGCAAAATAAAACGTTCCCCCGCGGCTGCAACTTCATCATGTGTAGAAACAGGATTGTTGAAAATGGTCACAATATCTTCAAGTTTTGCCAAGAGCATATACTTCCTGAGCAAAGTAGTCGTTTTTAGGTTTCCATGCCCAAAGAAAGAGGATGTAGTATCACATCCGCTGAATGCATGAGCGAATAGAACTGATTTCTTAAAATTTTTCAAGAAGCCACAGTTTTGCACGCGTTATGAACTATAAGTTCGAGATTTAACATTTCCTTGCCCTTCTTTAAAAAAGAATATATCTTTTTCTGCTGGAGAGAGAGAGAGCAGTTATTAAAACAGGAAGATCGACATCTTGTCCGACTACAATCAGACTGTGCTATAGCAGTCTCAATAATTATATAATATTTTATGCACTTCTATCGAGTAAATTGTTTGTAATAAGTTCAGGTATCCATCTTTGCGAATTTCACTTTTTACTTCGACTGTATCACCGAAACTTAAACTTTTTTCGCATATTAAACCTTTACTTGCTGAAGCCATGGTGAATTTCAACACATTACCGTCTCATAGAAATTCAGCAACTTTACTACTTACTCTGTAAAACGAGTGGATAGGGAGGGCCCCTTCCCAGGTGCGAATTTTCCATTGGACCATAGTCGGGCCAACTTTCTCGGAGTTGAGCTAACTTTGCCAACCAAACATTGGCCAACATACCGAAATGATAACTATGGCCCAACTCTGTTTGCCGACTATGGGCTACCATGGTTGGCCCAACCATGACTACTAGAAGTCGGCCCAACAACGAAATTATAACTTTGGCCCGACCATGTTAGCCGACTATTGGTACAATATCCATTACCAAAATCGGACCAACTATGGCAATTACACAGAAAAAAATATCCATTAAATTTTATAGAACTAATTTTATAGTAGAGAATACGATAAGTAGTTTAATAAATGTAATACAATCACTACACTGTTTATAATCGCATGCTATGAAAACTTTTATTCGCCTTGGGGCTCGAACCCTATAAGTTTCGTTAACAAAAGATGTCTCATAGTTGCCCTGGTGGTTGGTCCATGTTTGGAACATTGTTGGGCCAATAGTCGGCCTAACTTCTTCAGAACTTTATATCCCTTTATGCCGATCTCCGAGCAGACTTTGGTCCAGAGTTAGATCACTAGTCTGCGCTACTCGTTAACAAAAGACGACCCATATTTGCCCCGATGGTTGGTCTATTTTTGGACCATTATGAGGCCAATAGTCAGCCTAACTTCTTCAGAACTTTTTCAATCCCTTCATGCCGATCTCTGGGTCGACTTTGGCCCATGGTTGGGCCAGTAGTCGGATTTAGTCGTTAACGAAAGATTTTCAATAGTTGCCCTGATGGCTCGTCCATGTTTGGGCCAAAGTTGGGCCCACAGTCTGTCCCACATTGTTTGCCAACGTTGGCTGTTTAGGTTGGGCCGACAAAAGTATCTTATAAATATAAAAGGTGGCCCAACTTTGGCTGCCGATCTACGGCGTGCCAAAGTCGGTCCGAATTTGGGCCAACGCACCTGCTCTGGTTGCCGACCTGAATTCGCACTTGGGTTTCTTAAATCTACGGGGCGTAGTATTTATGTGGTTCCGCATGCGATGAATTGTTTATCCCGTCAGTTAAGGATGCTTGGGACCCTTAAAAACGAGTTAACCACGTATAAGCCACTTTAATGGCATTCTTAGAGATAAGAGTTCAAACTCTGAGTAAAGGAATCCCTAACATAAAAAATGGGTTTTAAAAGAAAACTTAAAAAAGCGATTTTCGAATTGTTATATATTCAACTATGGAATGTTAAATTACGTTTTTCAAAGAATTTGATCCTTCGTTTGTAAACCACAATATATAAAAACGCACCAAAAACTCTACCTTACAGGTAGTGTAGACATAAGATCCGAGCGCTTGTACGTACACTTAAAAAATTAATTATGATTTTCCAAAGTGATGTAATGCAAAAACAATGTATCACTCCGAAAACCAAATTTTCAGCTCTATAAATTTTCATCTATGCATTTTTATCCAAAAACTCCGCATATATATGAGTTATGGGCCAAAAACTAAGCGCGCGAGGATATTTCGCGCTACTCGTCAAGTTATCCTTTCCACTCCTGGATCTGATTGCGCATCGCCTATCACCTGTAAAGGAAAAATGTATAGGACCTCTTTTATCGCAAATTCTATTCTAAATATTTTTACTCCCATTCATTTTTATCCTAAGATGCACCCTTTCGTTTATAATAGCCACAAACCAGCGCTACTACACGTTTAAGGGATGTTTTTCGAGGATAGGGGTGTATGCGGTGCCGATCTGATGAGGAACTTTTTTGGTATTTATTTCTAATGCCTTCAGGGATATGATTATGAAGAAAAAAAACTTTATCTTTTTTTCTGCAAATCGACCTTTTTCAAGCTGATTTCCCCGGACTAGTAATCGAAGAAATTAATCAGGATACGTTCTTGCATCGCTTACAATTGCCAATTTAAAAAACATGATTACTTATTTAACTCTGATCTACTCTTTCTCCAAATGGAATACAGAGAAAAATATATCGCACAATGATATCGCAAAACCTCTATATTGCAAGAAAGCGCAATATGATAACGTAAAATCAGGTCCCGGAGCTTTATACGATATTATAGTGCACTAATATCACAGAAAAAAATTAAAGTTAAATTTTGATGCTGTCGTCTACTACAGCGTCCTTAGCAGCTATGGGAAAAAGGCAGCACAGAAAAAACTGAAGTTAAATTCTGTTGCATTTAAAATTTTCCGCTCTTAAAGTTTACATGCTATTTGGCGAAAGTTTATCCTGCGATGGAATAAAATCTGTCGTCTGCTACGCTATGATTTCCTTAGCAGCAATGAGAAAAAGGCAAAGTATGAGTGAATTCGAGTTATAAATTGGGACACCAGATTTAAAAGAACATAGAAAAAACAAAAGTTAAAATTGTTACAGGCAAGACTTGTAACAGTTAAAAATTAAACATTTTTCGGCGAAAGTTTCACCGAAGATCGGAGAATAATTCTGATCTCTTCTACTGCGTAACGCTGAAGTGAGCAAATTTCGGTAAAACATGTAGAATCAGCAACAGAAAATACGAAACAAAAATTGTCTTACTGATATATCTTCTCCAAAATAAATTGGACTATTGTAGATGCATTAGAACTTATTTAATACCATTTAGCAAAAAGCACAAAAAAGCAACTGACAGGTGGGAATCCCCAGTTCTCTCCAATTTAATGAAGTTAAACGACGATAGATGGCGCTGGCGTCGTAATTCTCTCTACATCTCGAATAAAAATGGAGAGATTAGAAGGCGAAAGATTATCCGTGCAAGGTTAAAAATCGGAAATTATCTTCGATTAATTTAAAGTTTATCCGGCAAGGTTAATTTTTGATGCGGTGAATCTTTCACGTGGAATCGATGTAAACTTTATCTTTCGTTTTTTTCTGTGAGGGTATGAGTGAATTCGAGCTACAAATCGGGACACCAGATTTAAAACAATCACAAAAAAAGTAGAAATTTTACTGCAGGTAAAACCTGCAACGGTTAATGATTAAACATATTTCGGCGATAGTTTCACTGAGGTTAGGATATCATTTAGCAAAAGCGCAAAATGTAACTGACATATGGGAATCCCCATTTCTCTCAATTTTAATTAAGTTAAACGACGCTGGATAGCGCTGGTGTCGTAATTGCCGCTACACCTCGAATAAAAATAGAGCGATTATAAGATGAAAGATTATCCAGGCAAGGTTAAAAATCGGAAATTATTTTCGATTCATGTAAAGTTTATCTGACAAGGTTAATTTTTGTTCAGGTGAATCTTTCACCTGGAATCGATGTAAACTTTATCTTTAATTTTTTCTGTGAGAGCGTAATAAACTTAAATTATTACGTTGTAGATTGTACAGTTATTCAGTATATAATGTAAAAACTTTCAATGTACGTTATCACGATTTTACGCTATTATAATGCGATAATTTCGATATGTAGTGCAAGAATTACGGTATATATTGCAATTCATGTGATATAGTTTTCTCAGTGGCCGTTTTATTTATGCTGGCATACAGCAAAGGAATATCTTAAAAGCATTCTTTTTTATACTTTTAAAAATTGAAAGATACTTACGATATTGTGCTCTCATATGTAATATTCGCGAAACTGTTGATAAATATAATCTTGCGAATTATGGATTTGTGCATGTTCTGTTTTATTTCACTTTCTTTACTTATTTTCCCTTATTTTTCGTGCATTTTTAGTTAATTTATTTACAAAATATATTTTCCAATTTTCGGGACCCCCCCCCCCTCAAAACAAGTCGGTCGGCCGCCCGACCTGCCCCACCCCCTGGGGTTAGCGCCCCTTTTTGCTTACAATTTTTTTTCATTAATTTCAGGCTGATAATTTAAGTGCCTTCTACAAAATTCTTTTCTTTGGCATACAAATTCAACTTTTTGGTCGAAAATGTAACTGTTTTTGGTTGAGGTTGAAAATTTAATTATCTGTTTTGTTAAAAATGCAATATATTTGTACTTGCAATATTAGGGATTTAAACAATTTTATATCGAATTCCGTCTTGTATCTATACTAATTTCATTCGAAAGAATTTATTTTTCTATTATGCCACTATTTTCGTGAAAAACCACTCTATTTCTCATGTTTCGAGAGTATTTTGAACTGTGAAGTCTAAATTATTAGAGAATGAATAACTTCATATTCAAATTATACAGTCTCCAATTTAAAGGTTTAAGGGTTGCGACCAATGTAACACCTCAAACATAAGGGTATATTTTGGGATTTTTTTTGGTATGAAGAATATAACGAATCTTTCCAAAACTTTTATGGTTTACTAAGGGACTTTTTAGCTGAAAAATAAATTTTTTCCAGCCATAAATATGCATAAAATTTTTAATTATAACGGCAGATGTTGAACATGTTCAGCCGGGAGATGTATGAAATTGCCCGCACTCTAGTTTCTCATAGATTCATCTGAAACGGGAAAAAACAAAACATTTTCTTGGAGCTTATATTCATATCTTCTGTATGAAACAAAAAAAGTTCAAAAGATAATCATTTTAGACAAAATGGCATCCGTTTAAAAAAATTTTATTTTTACCCAAAAATTTGCATGAAATTGTTTCAAATTTTTTTCTAGTTCAGAAAGGTTCGCACAGAAAACAATCATTTTAAATATTTGTGTATGCAAGGAGAACTCAATCGGTTAAATACTTTTTGAATTATCTTACGGGCAATTATGAAAAATATGAAACCGAGAAGAACGCGTTTAAAGATTTGTAAGATGAAAAAAGACAGGCTCGGCAGGCTAGCGCGAGGCGAGCGGAGCGCCTTTTAAGGGTTAAAGAATTCACCTGCGATTCGCAAACTTAAAATTTTTTTTATGACAAGCTTGCATTTAAGCAAAAAAAAATCGATTTTTTGAAGCCGTTACATGGGTCGCCCCCCTTAATTCTTTAGTAATTTCAAGTTTAAAATGTTCAAAATTAATGTACGAGGGTAGTTCAATAAGTCCTTAGAATGAAGTATAAAAACAATTTTTTTTGGGTAAATTTTTTTTTATTTTTCAACATAATCTCCTTGGAGCTCTATACACTTGTTCAATCGCTTTTTAAGTTTTTTCAATCGTTCAGAAAAGTGCGTTTTCGGAAGTTCCTCAAAATAAGCACTTACAGAGGCAATGACGTCTTCGTTGTCTGGAAATATCTGTCCACCGAGCCATTTTTTCAA
>NC_046660.1:105164146-105172780 GCF_010883055.1 Belonocnema kinseyi | reverse complement strand
CACGTGTGCATTCATTTTTACGGAACTGTATGTTAGTTCCTATGCTTTACTGCTATGTGGCGCACGTATTCCTCGTCCCAAAATAGACTTCATTCTCCCGTATTTTAAAGGGTCATGATTGGCAGGGGAACGCATACTTACCTGGCGCAGAGGCTACCATGATCATGAAGGCGGTTCCTCCAGGGCGAGGCTCTTCCATTGCACTACGGTTGAGCTGACCCTTGCGAATATCCCTAATGTGGATATCTCGGGCGTATAATTTTTGTTAGTCGGGACTGCGTACGCGCTGTCCCGGATAATGTTTGTTACAAATGTAAATCTCCTCATTTGTAATCATTTTATTATGACTTGATTTTCAGTCAACTCTTATCATATAGATAAATTGAATTTCAAGAACCCTTTTTATTAATTTTAAAGCTTGCTAATTTCAAATTGGATTCGAAGTTTTTAATTAAGGTGATTAAAACTTTTTGATTATGGTAAAAGTCCCCATTATGAGACATTTCAAGGTAGAACGAACACTTTCGCTATATGAAAATGTATTTGAGAGAAAAATACAATTTAAATTGTTTTATATAATTATTTTATGTTTATTAGATAAATATTTCATGTTTATAATACATTTTCACCAAAAAATAGATAAAAATATGTATGTTATAAAAGCCAATCTGTATGACCCTATTTATGAGACAGTCTAAAGACCCTGATGTCTCATAAAAGAGGTCGTTATTTTTGAGACAGCTGAAAAATAAATAAGACCATTTTTATACTATGAGATCATTTTTTTAAAATAAAATAAGCAATTAAATTACTTTTTAAACAACAAAATATACATTTTTCATAGATTGAAGGAATAATCGACACAAAATATCAAGTAAATATTGCTTTTCTTCTTTGATTCTTTTCTGGATTTCTTTTACTTGCTCCATTAATTTCTTTTTTTCTTGCAATTTTTTTTACTTTTTGTTTTTCCTCGTTCTTCTTTTTTATATTTTCTTTCTCTAAATGAATACTATACCATGCATCGCAAGTCCCTACCGAAGGTAACTTTGATTTGCCCGTTTTTTTACTGCAATATCCTGTTCTTTTTGGTCAAATATTCTACCGGCGGAGTGAATATTACTTTAAATGGTATTTTCCGTGCATTATCTAAAATTAAGACTTCATTATAATTTTATCAAAAATTGTTTTCATTAAAAATAATTATTTAAAAAGAAATTTACGTTAACTTTTCCCACCGGTACTAATGAAATTTACTCATTGCTAGAACTATGTCCATTATTTTTTTCACAACAATTTTTTGGATTTTGTTTCACAAGTTCGGAATAAATATAATAATTTATAATGTCATTTAATCAAAGAATAATTTACACATATTTTTATATTTACATACCCATCTGATGATTCTGGTTAATTGTAGAGTTTTTCATTGTGAGTCGCAATTCACCAAATCAATGGCTCCAACATTTCTGGAACGTTCTTTATCAATCATACAGGTTTTATGAATTAAAGAATTCATATTTGAATCAATACCGTTGCATGAGTCACTTTAATTAGTGTTTAACTCATTTTCTAAAGGAAGATTGAACAGTACGACCATTTAAAATTTCAATTTTCTTGATTACTGGTTTCTGTTTCAAAGTAATACCCATATCTAAAGATGTAAAAGTATGCGTTGATAAATATACATTAAAGTGCTCAATTGCATTTTCGAAACAAAAATTAATCAATAGTGTAAATTATAATAAATCGATAAAACATTCAATTAATTTTAACTTAGAACTTGATTTCGAATATAGTAAATTGTAAAAATTGTAAATATACAAATCTAACAAAGAAATTATAAATATTCATTGTAAGTAATATCATAAAAAATGTCTATGTATATGACTAATGCTTGCAAATTAAATGTATGTTTAGATTGTTCGTTTAGATTTTTTAGTTTGATTTAAAATATCATAATCCACCGCCTCGGGATTAAATGGATACAACCCTGATCCTCTATAAAAACCACTTACAACCACTTTCTCTACATTTTTCATATTGTCCAGAGTGAATTGCAAGCCAAGAGGAAAATCTTCGTTCTTAATATGTGCAACACCTTGTTGATTTTTCCACTTTGGGACACATTTTTTCCATGTTTCTTTAAAGGGGTGCAAAAAAGATATATCAAGAGGTTGCATAATGTGAGTGAAATTAGTGGGTAACATGATCAATTCTATATGTTTCTCTCGACAAGATGTTACCAGAGGCAAATTGAGATGTGAAGAGTGGTTATCCATATAAACAATAACAGGTGATTCACAGTTTTCTTTAACAAGCCATGAGTAGAACACGTTTTTGATCAGCTTACTTCTTTTATATGAATACATGAGCTTTGGAGGAGCACGAGTACCATCAGCTCGATAGATAAACAGTACTGTTAAAGCCTCTTTGCCACCATCAACTATTTTTTACACTGCTAGAGTTCCTTTGACAGCTAAAACACTTTCAGCATCAGGGCATAGATATATACTGCTCTCATCGCAATTGAAGATTCTGCATGGAAGAGTATTTAATTTTTTTTTTAAATATTTACCGGAGTTTTTAAACCAATCTTGCAGATCTTCCCGACTAACTGCTGCTCTGCTCGAACTGAAATGCTGGGTTTTTCTAATTGACGGAATAGGATGACGTTTTCGGAATCTTTCGTACCAATGACGACTTGGACGATCATCTGTGAATGAAGTATTTTTTTCTGTAGCTTGAACATATTTTTGAGCACAATCTAATAATTCAGTTTTTATAACCGGTGGCCCCATTTCTGCTCGATATAATACCTACTGAACAATATTATTCTCTTCTTCCATTGATAAAACTGTTTCTGGACCTGATTTACTTTTAATTTTCTCGTGATTAATTTTTTTTCTACCTAGTGTGACTACTGGTATGTCATAAGCAGCTGCAACTTTTCTCAGAGAAAGTCTAGTATCGTTCATAGATTTTAATGCTTTTTCAATATTTTCCGGATTATAATTAATCCGTTTAATTTTTGGTTTCTTAGAGTTATTATTACTTTTATTAGAGCAAAACACATTTTTCTTGGTCGACTTTGGTTGTTTTCTTTGTCACCGCTTGTGTCCGCTTTTTTGACATTTTTACCGTTTTTACATAAAATTATACTATGATTAATCGTTGGCATTTAAGCTGAAACATGTCACAAGTGAATATATAAAGAAATGTTGAAGATTTTACTTCAAATAGTTACATAAAACAAGTAAAAAAATTCCTTGTAAAATCAGTGTTCAATGTCATAATTTTGGTTTACTAAAAAAAAATTATGTAATTATAATAATATATTATTTTAAATTAGTACTTACAAATAAAAATTTAGAGCTATGTAGATCAATGATGCTTCATATTATATATTTGAACTGTTTTATTAAAAAATATTGTTGTGTATCAATAAAAACCAATTTAAATATTCGCTGTCTCATCAAATTGGGACTATGGAGACAGCACATGTGACCGTGTTGCGCGATACATTGAATAAAGTGTCTCATAGAGCGGTACATCCAAACCTATAACTGTACGTATCGTCAGACACTCGAATATAAAATATTGTGGTCATAAAAACGTAAAAACGCATATAGAGATAAAATCTACTATTTATTAGCTTTCAATTAGTATACAATATATTTATAGAAATCGCAAAAACAATGTTATTCAGTCAGTATTAAAAATTGGATAGTCATGATCTATTTCTGAAGAATTTAGTTGTTCTTTTTCCTAATGCACCAGAGATTTAAATGTTTTATAACACATCATAAAGACATGTGAACGTAGCCTGAAAAATTTTTTCAAATTAAACTTCTCTTCACGCAAAACGCGAAATCGAGATCAAAATTTGTAAAATTACATGAGAAGCACTAAGAAAAGTTTGTCTGGACCTAAATTTTTACAATTATAAAGAGTTTGTTCCCGATCGAATTTCGTGTGAAAGAAATTAAAGAAGTTATAAAAATATAAATTACTTGTCCAAAAATGGATTTTATGGGTGGTTAAAATTTTAAAAATCCAACTCGGAAAATATGAACTTTTCTCGTTTTTAAAATTGGTTTTCCACCTATCCAAAAAATAAAAATCCAAAATTCTTCTCAAACAAAATATTTGAATATATGGGACATTAACTGTCTTAAAGATTTATTTTATTTTGACTTCATCGTTTCAAAACATCCTCTAATTTGTAGTACGATAAATTAACATTTTATACAAAATATAATGGGAAAATATTGATTATTAACTGTTATTTGGAATCTGAGTTGATAAATCAATTTTTAAGTATACGAAAATCTTCGCCAAAAAACATTGACAATTTTAGCACACATTATGAATAGTATGCAGAATTATTCTTGAAGTGATTTTTAAACGCTTCAGCTCTAAAACATTGATACACGTGAAAAATGGAAGCTACTAACATTTAATCATTTTCAATGCTCTAAATTAAAGAATCAATCAATAAATTTAAAAAACAATTAATTATATTCTTTTAAATAATTTTAAGCTAAAAACATAGAAAATTGAACGATTACATTTGTTTATAAAGATAACGCTTATTAAACTAAAAGTTAATTTATTTTCATTTTAGATAGTTCAAAATTTAGTTTTAGATAGCTTCAAAATTTTATTTCAAAAACTTGAAACATCTACATGTCGTTTTTAATTATTTTAAACATTTTTTCAAAACTTCTAAACACATTTTTAAATTATTCGAATTTTTTGTAAAATGTTGACTACAATTTTTTTCAATCCTGCCAATTAAAAAAAAATCCTAAAAATCTTGCACATTACATTTTTTATAATTTTTGAATTTTCTAAGCAAATGTTTTTTATTCTTTGAAATCTGAAGCCTTTCAAAATTCTTAAAAGCTTCTGAATTTCAGTTCGATATCTGCCGAAATCTATATTTTGTTTTAAATTAGATTAGGGGCTATTTGCCCCGAGATTTGGTACAAATAGCAGAATTTTTCCAGTACACGTAGAAACTTAGTTTAAATTATTGGAAATAATTTCAAATTTTTAATTAATTTTGGATTTTATGCAGAAAAATTCAACAATTTGACTTACAAATTAAATTTTTTTAATTAGAGAAATTCAAATTGTAAGATTCAAAGCTTAGTTTTTGATATTTAATTTACAATTAATAATTTTATATAAACAGTCACATATTTCTAAATATTAAGTATTTGTTCTTTTTCTTAATGAAAAAATTTCAAATTGAATAGTTTCAAAATTGCATTTTTTAGACTGAAATAATATTTGAAATTTAATAAAACCCTTTAATTCTGAATATATTATTTTGAAGCTATTTTCAAATTGAAAATAGTTTATAACGTTTCATCGTCTGTTTACATTTGTTTAACGAATAAGACTTTCCAATTGAAACAGTTTATAATTTTCAACGTTCAAATCTGCAAATTCTAAAATTGTAAACTGATTTCGAATCGTCTTGTAAAACAAATTATTTTTTTCTTTAAATGTTAAAGTACAGTTCAATTAAAAAAATCATTAATTAATTTATATTCACAGCTGATCAACTAAAAATATTTTTATCCAAAGTCTTCTATTTCAAAAAAATTCTATTTTTGAATTATTTAAGTCTTTAAAACTGCATTTAAAATCTTCAAATTAAAATGGTAAATTTTATAGAGAGAGAGATTTTCCAATTGAGTATTCTAAATTTAATAATACAATAATTGAAACAGATAACAATTCAACTAATTATTTCAAAAACTGTTGAAATCAAAGTTGAATCAATTTTCTTTTTAAACATTTGGAAAATTCCCGGTCAAAAAATAAATCCCCAGTCATCCCGGTTTCACGGTTCAGCGTCCATTATAAAATCGTGTTCATATTATTTATTAATTTTTATTTTAAATTTCCAGTTTGGGACAGTTTTGTGACAAGCCATTTTGCATATTTATCGTCGAAAATTTTTAAACAATTAAATTATGCTTTGGTATAATATATTATTTTTAGCAAAGGTTATCAAACTACATAATATATGTATGTAATTTTTCAAATTCATTTTATCAAAATAAAATGTCCCAAGTATTTCAAGAATCAGAAACTTTCAGAATTTGCTTTCGTCACCATACGATCAACATTAATTTAAACAGCCAAAAATGATAAAAAAAAACAAGTGTGAAAATTTCAAATTAAAAAAATGGTATCTTATAATGGTAAATTGGTTTTAAAAAGTGTGTATAATTATATTCGGAAAATATTCAAAAATGACAATTATCATTTTAGAATTTATATAGGTTTATTCACTAAATATAAATTTAAATCATACAGTTTAAACAACGATTCTTTAACAAACGATTTATTTACAAATGCAAGTAGGAAATCTATATTCTTAGTTTCACTAAGTGTCATTACATTAGGAAAATTACAATACATCCTCAGATAGTTTTACTTTGAGGACATCTTTGCCAACCAAAGTTACGAGATTGTTTTCTTGTGCTACGGTGAAGGACAATGTTTTGTGAGCTCTTACAGCCATCGGAACTGCCTCATCCATGCCGTATTCAATTGCATATTCAATTAAACTCTGAAATTTAATCGAAAATGGTTTTTAATATAGTGTCAGCAATAATTAAATTTTAAAAAATTTAAATTAGATTAAAATCAAATTTAAAATCCTATTTAAGGTCCAAAAATGAAGTTAATGTAAAGAATTTCTGAAAATAAAACCAAGAATCCAACGAGCAAATTTTGACAACAACTATAAAAAGTTCCTATTGTAATTTGAAAAAAGATCCTCTTTAAAAAAAAGAATTTTCCTAAAAAAAGAAAAAAATCTTTTCGGACAAAAATAAAAAAAGAGGAACGAAAAATGAGAAGGCAACCAACCAAATCCCCTTCCTACTCTTTTTGTATTTCTTTCATCTTTATTATTTTTTTATTATTATCAAATCACAACAAAGAAACATTTGTAAAAAAAAATAGTTAACAAATTTTCGGTACTCATACTCAAAATAGTTGAACAGGTAGGAACAGCAAAGAAACAACGATGCTCTCTTTTTGATACCTGAGAAATAAGACCAAAAGTCCAGATTTAAAAAATCAAAATCAATTTGGTTTTTGTAAAAGATTTTTTTCTTTTTTAAGACATTTTATTTAATGAGGATCTTTTTTCAAATTAAAATAGGCACATTATATAGTGGTTGCCCAAATTTGGTCGTTGGATTCTTGGTTTTATTTTCAGGAATTCCATAAATTAACGACATCCATAACATCGAAAAAATTAGTCATGAGGAATATAAATAAAAAGACTGAAAGTATAGTTTTTCTATAATCCTCTAATTGAAGATATGATAATAACAACTAGGTGACGACCAAAATTAAATTTTACAGAATGAACAAAAAAGTTTTCGGCCATAGGTTTTCTAATGTAAAATTTTGCTAAAATTATATAATCATACCTGTCCCAATACATTTACATTGAAAATATAAAAACTTAAGAATGACTTATAGAAGCATGTGGCCGTTATTTACAATTTCCAGAGAGGAGACATTTTTTTTTTAATTCTGTGTTTTAGAGCGGAAAACCCCCAATGATCCTTATTCAGTTGTCATTCCTATCATTTTAAAATTAATTTGCTCGGGTAAAATGACAAATGACATTTACATATTGCCGATATTTTTCGATAGTTTTAAGAAAAATGCATCTAACTTACCAAAACAGCTTGTGTATGCCCCCTGTCCATGCACGCATCGAAAATTTCACGTATGGATTCTGGTTTCAGAGAACCGATCACTAAATTCTTCGAACTTATCAAAACGGAAAGTATTTCCAACATTTGATCAAATTCTTCGCCTCGTAGACATAATATTGCAAGGTTCTCCAACACACTGGCTGAGTAGTTGAAACCTCTTCTAGCTGTGGCTTTTATTTCCTGTCAAAATAAGCAATCAGACGATTAAAAATATATGCAATAGGGTTGTTTCGAGATTTTAGATATAATAATTTTTTAATACATAATTTTAATCTGAATCGAAGGCGCATTATAATTTTTTTTCTTTTGTGTCGTTCAACAGAAAAAAATTATTAAAAAGTGAAGGCGGTAAAACACTTATTCAAATTCATGTAACGTGTGTGTCACGTGACTCATAGGTCCTCATAATTATCTATCAATTTGACGATGCGAAACTCATGATAAAGAGATTAGCCACGGTCTGCTGTCAATTCAGACTATTTTGATTTGATAGCTTTACTTGTTAAGGATTATGTGACAAAAAAAGTTCTCCTGTTGTAATATTTGGTTTAAAAGTCAGTAATATGTTCAAGGAAAACAGTGAGTGGAATTATTAATACACCTTAAAATCGTACATATTTACGAATTGTTCAGTAAACATCATGACTACATTTAAGTACTTTTTCAATGAATTCTTAATAAATACCATAAATATATCTATTTTCGGTAGATTTTCTCTATTAGTTTTTACGAAACCCTCTTTTGACAATTTTTTAAACAATATTTTGCGACTTCTATTTTCGATGTGCACATAACGAAAAGAAAACATGGGTACAGAAAAAGATATATGAGACTCACTGACACGTGAACTGGTGGAAATTATTAATTATATAAT
>NC_046660.1:105141896-105164046 GCF_010883055.1 Belonocnema kinseyi | reverse complement strand
CATTAATTATTAAAAACTGGTGGAAAAAATTGGTGGAAAATCCGACCCCTTTGAAGTCAAAGGGGTCCCCCAATCGACATCGTGATAAAAAATTCATATTTCAACATTAAATTAAAAATAGTAAACAATATGTAAAAAATATGTCATGGGCTTTTTTATCATTATAATTTTATATTCTATAAGATCCATTGATTGGAAAAATGATATTTGACTTTGGAAATAACCCTATTAAAAACATCTTACATAAAAAACAAGTAAAATAAGAAATTGCAACCTGAAGTTGATTCCAGGTAGTCCAGGCGTTTTCTGCAAAAGTTTTATGCAAGAGCGATTCTGGTGGTGGTTTACAGTCTCCAGTCTTGAGATCAAACAAGTTAGTTAATACTTCCTCATTTCTCATGAAATCAAACATGAGGGCTTGTGAAAATAGGGTCGGTAGTAATTCTCGTCCAACTTCTGGTTCTTGAGTCTTCACCACATGCAACATTTCTTTAAAAACCAAAATCTCTGGTGTGTAAATGTTTGGTATAAATTCTTGGTAGAATTTCATGAAGGAATTGAATTGAAGATTATTCAAGTGCAGTAACATGTAATAGCGATAGTATACGTTCTCCTGTAAAGAGACATATATTTAGAGGAATTATATTCTATAGTAAATTTAAAACACATTTTATTAAGTTCGAGGGTTATGATAACTTTTTAAATCGTTCTGCATAAGGGATCATCCATAAACTACGATCCTACTTTAAATTTTTTATTGAAAAGTCGTCTTTTTTGGTCGTAAATTAATCTTTTTTATTTAAAAATGCATCTTTTTTAGTGAAAATTTCATTTTTTTTTTGGTTGAGAATTCTTGAATTTTGTTCAAAATTCTTTTTTTTTCGGTAGAAAATGAATCTTTTGGTTTAAAAATTCATCTTTTTGGCTACAAATTTAACACCTAGGTTTTAAGTTTGAACTAATTTCTTAAAAATGCATTTTTTGATTGACGATTCAAAATTTTAGTTAACAAATAATCTCGTTGATTGGAAATTGAACTTGAAAAGGAGTGGGTGCTTGTAGATATTGGACGGATAAAGAGAAGAATCTATGTAGATTATGTGGATACGAATTGGAGTCATGGGCACATGTTTTAGAGAGATGCACAGGAGAGGAAGATGGGCAGTTGAGTGTTGATGAGGGTGTAAGGTGGTTTTGGAATGGAAGCTTCTAATGTGTCCCCTAAGGGTTTACATTTTTCTTACACCTTCTCTATTCCTTTACACGCCCTCCACACACTTACTTGGTGGTGGAACGGGGACCTACAGTTTAAGGTGGGTTCCGAACCACCAAGAGCAACAGCCTTAAGTACTTAGAGAAAACCTTTTTCTCTAGAGGTACCGGTCCCACGACTCTCCGGAGATGAACAACTCCCTTGCTAGGCTAGTGTTCACCGCATGGGCCACCGAGACTCTTCCAGAGTGCAGGGCGGGAATCGAACCCGCAAAAGCCGAAGGAGTGGGTCCAAAGCCTACGCTTTAGCCCCCACGACCATCGTCCCATTTTGTAAGGTGGATTTTGGATGGGAATGGACAGGGAGTGATGTGTATGAAGAAATTGGAAGAAATAAGGGAAATTAAGGGAATAGGGCAGAGCCAAACGGTGGAGCCTGAAAAAGGAATTTAAAAGCCAAAGTTAAATTTAAAATCGTGGAAAATGTTTGTTTTTATGCTGAAAGGAAACGGAAGCCCTGGAAGATCGCTCATTACTAGAATTATTAGTTTTATTTTTCGTTGTTATTATTTAATTTTATTTTTAAGTAAGGCGAAACATTAGTAGATAAGTAGCGGATAACTTAGATGAAGGATGGAATTTAAATTTTACGCACAGGGAGCGTAGGCCCTCAAACGCGTAAATGGGAGAGTTTAAATATACATACATGCATGCATACATACATACATACATACATACATACATACATACATACATACATACATACATACATACATACATACATACAGTCATACAGACATACAATAATACACGGATTGACTGTCACATAAAATTCAATTAGGCACATTTCAACATTTACTCTGAAAATCACTTTTTTATTTTAATTGCTGATTTATTATCGAAGTTTATAATTAATCACACAACCACGTATACAATACAGGCATATTGGCAGGCTTCCAAATATAAAATATTTATAAAAGTTTAAAATTTGAACATTTTCAATATAGAAGTCTCCAATTTGAAATTGTTTGACTTTAAAAGCTTTAGTGTGTAATTATTATATTTTTCAGATTTTTAATTTTTTTAGAATTAAAGGTATTGAATTTGAAAATAAAATTACTTTAATTTTTAATGCAATTTCGATTTATTATTATTTTTAAACGCTACATATTATAATTATTAAATTCTTAAGTTCTATTTTTAACAATTGTAAAGTGTTTGACTTTACATTTCTTAATTGCAAACATAAAGTTTAAAATGTTTCATTTACAAAGTTTAACGTTTAATTTTTAAATTCTTTAATAACAAACTTTCACAATTTTAAAATTCGTTAATATTTTAAAAGGCTTTCAGTTATTAAAATTTCAAACTTCGTTGCTTCCGAGAAACATGCGAAAATTCGATTTTTGTTCTAAATAATGTTTTTCAATGTGTAGCAGTGGTTTATCGAGAACGAAACTCAAGAGATATTATATAGTCAATATTCCCATCTATTTCTAAACAAAACATAAAAATATTAAAGTGGGCTTTTTTAGAAAATGAGCACCATCTTCGAATGATTGTAAAAAATGTAAAAAAAATGTTTAATCATGCAGGGTGTCTACTTTAATCCTGGACAAAAATTCTCTAACAATTTAAGGAGTTTTCCAGGTTCACGAGGTTCCACTTCCACGAGTTTTGAAATAAGAGATATTTTCCAGGTGAGTAGAAATCCTTTGAAAACAGGGGAAACAATGAGATTTCTTATGAAAATAGGGAAATATATTCTCATAAGTAAAATTAATGCGAATACTGTAATAAATTCATTTTAAAACACTTGAATATTTAAGTATTTCATGTACAAATATAGCGTTTTCAACATAGATAAATTATTTAGCAAAAAGATTAGTTTTTAACAAAATACCTTTTTAATTTTAATTTAATTAATTAATTAATTAATTAATTAATTAAATTAATTTTCAACCAAGGAGACGAGTTTTCAACTAAAATTATGGAACTTTTATTGGTTAAGGTTTCAACAAAACAGTTAAATGTTCTACCTGAGAGATGAATTTTTCACTAAAATGATGAATGTTCAACCAAAAAGTGAATTTTGAACAAAGAAGCTCATTTTTAAACTAAGCAGTTGAATTTTTAATAAAGAAATTTAATCCCCAAAAAATGTAATATTTGGTATTTCAATTTAAAAATAATTGCATTTTAAATCACAAAGAGATGAATAGGATTGTTTCACGATTTTAGATCAAATAATTTTTTAATACATAAATTTAATCTGAATCGAAGGTGCGTTATAATTGTTTTCCCATTGAGTCGTTCAACAGTAAAGAAGTATTAAAAATTGAAGGCGGTAAAACACTTATTCAAATTGGTGTCACGTGGGTGTCACGTGACTCAGGGGTTTTCATAATTATCTATCATGTGACGATGTGGCTTTGATGAAAACCATGAAAACTAATGAAACTCATGATACTCATGATAAAGAGGTTAGGCCACGGTCTACTGCCAATTCTGACTTTTTTGATTTGATAGCTTTAATTGTTAAGGTTTATGTAACAAAAAAAAGTTATCCTATTATAATATTTGGAAAAAGAGTCAGTAGTACGTCGAAGGAAATCATTAAGTACAATTATTAATACATTTTTAAATCGTACATATTTACGAATTGTTAAGTAAACATGACAGTACAGATAACCAAAACAAAACATCGGCACAGAAAAATATATTTGAGAATCACTGACACATGAGCTGTGATTGGTAGAAAATCCGAGCCCTTTGACGTCAAAGGGGCCCTCTAATCGACACTGTGATAAAAAATTCATATTTCAAAATTAAATTAAAAATTGTAAACAAAATATAAAAAAATATTTTATGGGCGTTTTTAAAATTAGAATTTTATATACTATAAGATCCATTTATTGGAAAAATTATATCTAACTTTGGAAACAACCCTATTCGATCAAAAAAGATAAATTGTCAACGAAAAATGTGATAGTTGATACTTAGACCAAAAAATATTTGAATTTATATTTTACAAAAATTGGATTCAACGAAAAAATACGAATTTTTAAGAAAATAAATAAAAAAATAGAAAAAATACAACAAATTGTCGGCCAAGCAGTTAAATTTTTAATCGAAGAGATGACTTTACGATTAAAATGATGAACCTTGAACCAGAATAATAAATTTGTAACAAAAAGAGGTTTAACTTTCAACCAACAAATATGAATTTAAAACAAATTAAGCACGCGATCCAAAAAATACCCTGACTTCTCAAAAAATACCATGACATTTCCAGGTTTTACCGGGTACATAAAAATTCCCTAACAATGCCAGGTTTTTCATACTATCTGATTGTAACTGGAATTGGTTTACTTTGCAATTTTTACAGTTGCTTAAATTTGCAAGACTTTATATTTAAAGTGTACTTCAAATTGTGTTACCAATGTCAAAGAAATTAGAAGTCATGTACCCCTCAGTGAATTCCCTACAAAATGATCGTTTTTATAATTAATATATCTCAAACAAACCTTGTAGCTGTCACCAATAAGAACATAATTATTATGTGCGAGAAGAAGTTCGTGTAATCTTTTGCCAAGTATTAAAGAGTTACATTCATATGCCATCTTCATTGCGTTAACGAAAAAATATGTGTCTCGTGGATCCAATAATTCCAATTTTTGGCCTTCCAACTTATTCAAAACTTCCGTAAGAGACTTTTCTCCAAAGCTTTCTGAATAAGAACAAATTATTTTATTTGGACATAGTATAATAATATTATGCCATGTAAGAATTAAACATGAGTAATAAATAATATATAGACGATAAATAGTAAAAATAAAAACAGGTATAACATTCATGTTGTCAAAGATGTCACAAATATTGCGATAATTTTTCAAAGATTTCATAAAGATTTCACAAAGATTATAAAAATTTCGCAAAATTTTTGGATGGATGGAAAAGATCTACCAAAAACTTCTATTATTTTACAAAAATTTCAAACAGATTTAAAAAATTTAACAAATATTTAAATGATTTCCTAATGATTTCACAAAGATTATAGAAAAGTTTCAATAATTTTTCAAAGATTTCAAATAGATTTAAAAGATTTCACAATGAATTCTATTATTTCACAAGGTTTTTTTAAGATGTCGGATATATTTAAAAGACTTCAGAAAGACTTCAATCATTTCTAAAATATTTCACAAACATTTCAATGATTTCACAAAGATTTCGGACAGATTGAAAAGACTTCAAATATACTACAATCATTTTTCAAAGATTTCAATAGTTTCACAAATATAACCGAAAATTTCAAAAATATTCAAATACTTCGCAAAGAATTACAAAGAATTTACAAATAATGCAGTCATTTCTCAAAGATTAAAATAGTTTTGCAAATATTACCGAATATTTCCAAAATATTTCGCAAAGACTTTTTAAAAAGTCGAAGATTTCACAAAGGTTTTACAAAGATTAAAATTATTTTCCAAAGATTTCACATATTTTTTAAATATTTTGCAAAGATTCCAGATAGATTTGAAATATTTTACAAAGACTCCAGATAGATTTCAAAGATTTTTATGATTTCCTAATAATTTCACAAAGATTTCGAAAATATTAAAAAGACTTTAGAAAGACTTCAATAATTTCTAAAATATTTCACAAACATGTCAATAATTTCACAAAAATTACCAAATATTTCGTAAAATTTTTTGAAAGAATTTCTAATGATTTCACACAGATTGAAAAGATTTCAATGATTTCCCAAAGATTTCACAGATTTACATAATTTCCTAAATATTATCAAATATTTTGAAAATATTTCGAAATTTTTTGTTCAAATATTGGACAAAATTGCAATAATATTCCGAAGATTTAATTAAAATATCACAAATATTTCAAATAGTTCGGATAGATTGAAAAGATTTCACATATAATTCTATTACTTTACAAAGATTTTAAAGATTTCGAATAGATTTAAAAGGATTCAAAAAAACCTCAATGATTTCCAAACGATTTCAATACTTTCACAAATATGACCAAATACATCAAAAATATTTCAAATATGAATAGAACTAATTTAAGAAAGATTTCAATTATTCCGCAAAGAATTCAAAGCTTTCAGATAGGCTTTAAATATTTTAATGATTTCCTAAAGATTTAAAGAAGATATAATAATTTCACAAATATTACAGAATATTTCAGAAAGATTTCCAAAAGTTTCAAAAAGATTTGACAAAGGTTGCAATTATTATTCAAAGATTTCACATATTTCTCAACGATTTCGGATAAATTAAAAACGTTTCACAAACACTTCTATTATTTCACGAAGATACCAGATAGATTTAAAAAATTGAACAAAGCAAGAAAAAATTCAAAGATTTCCAGTTCCGTAGAGTTTAATTTTCGTAATAAATAGTAACTTTAAATGGGAAACGTTAAAAATGAAAAAAATGCCTCCTCCGAACGTCGAAACTTAAACGAATGCGAACTTTATTTAAAACTTTAAAAACATGTAATCACCAAAAATGGTGATATTAAAACTTTTTTATACTTAAAATCTTAAAAATTTAAATTATTCAATGTATACTTAAATAGCTTAAAATTAATCATGTTTAAATTGCTAAAAATATTTTACAAAATTCAACCAATTCAATTTCAATTGCAAAATTAAAATCTATCAAAGGGAAAAATTAAAAATTGAGCGTTGTTCATGAAAATTAGGATAGTTTAATTTTCATACTTTTTATTTTAACCCGTGTGGAAAAATGGAGGGGACCCCTGTCAGGGTCCACATGGATTGCACTCATGCCTTGTGGAATCCATAAGGGCAATCCAGACGTGGTTCCTTATGGAAACGACATGCTAATCCATTGGGGCCCAACATGGGCTTCCCTTATGGATCCCTCATGGCTGCCACCATGGAAGCCCTCTTGGTTTTTTTGCCAGTGCTGGCACCTGTACTGGCATATCTCTGAAATGATATCACTATTTTGTACTGTGCTGTCAGTGTTGGGCCAGCACTGGATATCGCTACCAGCACGGTACTATTTCAATAGGAAATTCACCATGTGCGGCAGTACTGTATCAGTGCTAACTAATACCGTACTGCTATACTCTAACCATATGACAAAAAAGTTATTTAAAAAATAAATATTAATTGATTACGAGTATTCTGTCTGCAGAAATTAATAGTCGTGTTTAGAGTGAATACATATATTACATTTTTAAACATTATATTACAAATAAAATTTCTAACGCTACGGGGTATCGAACCTACATAATCTATCCCTAAATCTATATCGCCTAGCAGTCAGGAGTGCTAACCACTGCGCTAAACCAACAAGTTGAAACTCGATAAAAAGGCATCCTCATAAGCTACAGTTCAGAAAAGTTAAATTAACAAATTTCAAGCTCTCTTTTTATAATTATTTATTATTAAACGATGTTTTGTTAATGTAAAATACATGAACTGTTAACAGGAATATCAATAAAATAATGATTAAATCAATAATTTAAATCCATTACCATTTTTCTTGGCGTAATATTTTGTTTTTTGACGTTGTAGACTACTTTAGACCTTTTTACAATAACGGGACATGTAATTTTGTATTAACACTTAAAATTTTGCATAAAAGATGAAACTTATAATTTTTTCTTCAAAAAAAGCAGGAAAAAATTTGATTTCGGGACAGATGTATTTATAGTTTTTTGAAAACTTAGAATGCATGAACAATATTTTAAAACTTAATTTTGTATGTCCATTTTTTAGGATATAAAGTATTTACCCTTCCGACTTAAAAATTTTAATCGTTGATCCGTGAGGGCAATCGAGCTGGGCCCCCAGCGGGGGCCTCTATGGAACATTCATATTTTCAGAGTTCGAATTTCAAAAAAGTGTTATCGAATTTTTATCAGAAATTCGCTGTTTGCAAGTCTGAACTCATGAAACCATAAAATTTCTGGCGTCAAAAAAATATTCATCCTTTGGACTTTGAATCGTTGATCCGTGAGGGCAACCGAGCTGGGTCCCCTGCGGGGACCCCTATAGAACAACCATATTGTGAGAGTTCGAATTTCAGAAAAGTGTCATTCAATTTTTGACAGAAAATCATTATTTGTAAGTCTAAACTCTTGAAACCTTAAAATTAGTATTGTTGAGATAATATACGTCCTCTGGACTTTGAAACTTGAATTATTGATCCGCGAGGGCAACTGAGCTGGGCCCTGGCCGAGGACCCTCATGGAACATCCATATGGTGAAAGTTCAAATTTAAGAAAAGAGTCATTCAATTTTTGACAGAAATTCATTGTTTGTAAGTCTGAACTCATAACACCTTAAAATTTCTGGTGTCAAAAAAATATACGTCCTTTGGACTTTGAAATTTTAATCGTTGATCCGTGAGGGCAACTGAGCTGGGACCTCTGTGGGGCCCCTGTAGAACATCCATATTGTGAGTTCGAATTTTAAAAAATCGTCATCCAATTTTTGACAGAAATGCATTGTTTATAAGTCTGAACTCATGAAACCTTAAAATTTGTGTTGTTGAAAAAATATTCACCCTTTGGACTTTAAAATTTGAATCGTTTATCCGTGAGGGCAACCGGGCTGAGCCCTCGACGGGGGCCCTCGTAGAATTTCCACGCGTGGAACATCCATGCGGGCCCCCGCCAGGTGCTCTCATCCTAAAAGGTTTCAGCGGGGTTTTTTCCGCACAGGAAACTCAATTTTTATTTTTTTTAATTTCAAATCTTATGCTTTTAAATTCTAAATTGCTTTATATTTACATCTAAAATTATTAAATTCAAAACTGAACTATCACGGCTTTTAATATGAAATTTTTGAATATTTAATAGCGAAATAGTCCTATAATTTTAAAAATTTCAATTTGAAACTTCAATATTATGAAATTTAGAACTGGAAACCTCCGAAAATTAATCTAAAAATTAATTTAAGAAAAAACTTTAGTTTCGAGGTCTCAAAGATTAAACTGTTTTAGAATTGCACATCCAAAATATAATTTTAAATTAAAATTACAGATATTTTAACGACGATAAAAATATTATTTATAAGTATCATATCATGTAGTATCAAGTGACATTTGAAACTACTGGATAGATTTTTTACTGAAACATGTGATTTTGTCAAAACAAAAGTCACTGTCATTTCCACCATACTAAATTGCAGAATGTTAAATACTGCGAGCAATACAAGAAATCTATAAAAAAGATCCGTAAAAATCCGTTCCCCCTTAGGGATCCGTCGCCTCTGTCGAATATAAACTCACCGGTTGAAGAAAAGCAGTCTAACAGGTGCAGGTAGGAGGTAAGAGACGGTTTCACATTGATACGATCAAATTCATTGTAAATCGTAACAAACACGTTTCGTTGATCATTCTTCATCATTGTCGCTAAGCCCAAAGAAGCGTTAAAAGTTTTGATATCGGGCTGCAAATGATTTTCTGCCATTTCCTTGTAGATATCGAACAACATACTTAAGCGGCCATCGTCTAATTTTTTTACCATTCCAATCCCACTGATCAAATAATCATACGCTCTTTTGCAGATGGGTATTCCTTTTACCTTACATTCCCCGTATAATTCCCAAGCTAGGTATAACTATAATAAAAATTAACATTAAGTTTTAATTACTTTTTTCATAAATTTTCGAAAAAGCTTAGGCTAAAGTAGTGTAAAAATTGACCTCATACATTTTTATACTTGGAGCACCCACAGATCAAGGCATTGTAAGCTGCTGTAGCTATATCTCCACCTTGTTCTTTCAAACTTTTGAACAAAGCTTCTCTGTCTGCATTTTCTCTGCAATTTGAAATAACTATTGATTAAAGACAAAGTCTGAATACAAATCTTAAGTCTATATTCTACACTAATTCTACAATGAAGATGTGAAAAACATTAAGTAATATTTTTTTTTCTAAGTGCGATTGGGAAAAATGTCCCTTCTCCAGTTTTCCATCCATAAATTTTAAAACTATTCCTTCTTTTAAATTAAGAAGATATGTTAGAGACTATCATGGGCCTGTAAAATATATGCAATACATTTATTTTTTTATATGCCAAAATTTTTAATGAAGATATTTCTATACTACACGGTGGAAATTGTAATCAAAAATATAGAAGCATGTGGACATTATTTACAATATTTCAGGGAGGTGAAAACATTGTTTTTTTCTTCCATTTTCTGTGTTTTTGAGCGGAAACCCCACATTGTCCTTATCATGTTGTCATTCTCGTCATTTTAAAATTAGTTTTTTCGAGTAAAATGAGAATTTTCTTACATATTCCTAATATGTATCGACAAATAGTATATTCTTCAATGAACTTTACACTTGTGCTAACTTTCAGGGCCCGAACTCACTTCAGGGATAAAAAATAATGTCTATAGTGTTAGTGGCATATATTTTGAAAAATAACAGAAAACTAGTAGAATGAGTTTTTTTAAATAAGAAATTTATAATAAAAATAATGCATACCTCGGTTCGCCTAGAATCATTTTTTTGTATCACATATGTGACATACTTGGCATAAAATTATTTAAAAAATTATTTTCAACAATAATTTATTGAACAATTAATTAGTTTGTTAATAAATTATTTGATGAATTAATTGACTAATTAGTTTATTTTCCCGCGTAAGTAAAAAAACAATATGTAGTAACTTCAATTTGATTTTCTCTAACATAGAATCCTAAGAAATTGGAAATATTATATTTGCACAAATAAAATTAATTAATAAACACATTTATTTGTTAAGTTATAACACATAAAAAAATTGAACAAAACAGTATTTTAAATAAATTCCATAAAATCGTATTTTTAATTTCTAAACGATTTTATAGTGTAAATGCTAAACTTAATTTACAGTAGTGTTATTTTGGAATTTTGTTGTCAGTTGATGAAATTTTGTATAAAACTTGTAATTCCAATTTTTAAACCAGGATTCCTATAAAATATATATTTCTAATTGCCTGGTCTTTTCCAGGGTATTTCAAAGGTGATTAAAAAAATTCTAAACTTGACGTTGACAATTCTACTCCAGAAAAATTAAACTTTTAGACTTTTTAGAGGGAGAGAAAAATAGCAAACATAAGAGGAATCGCATAAAATGAAACAAATTAAACTTTGATTTCAAATATTTACAAGGATAAAGAAAATGTTTGAAAACTAACTCCTACTTAATTAATTCCAATAACATTACTAAATTTCATCCAATTACGATTTAAAAATAAATTATGTTCTATTTTTAAGGACGCCATTATGTTGAAATGAAACAAGTTTATAGTTCACATTCATTTTGAACTTCCGTTGCCCTAATTTCAAAATTTTGTTATCTTTACGGTTTTTTTAATTTGGAATAATTTCTTGGTTCTAGTTTTATTTTTTTGTATATTTTACTTCTTTAAAAGTCGGAAAGTTTAATTTTAAATTCTTATTGATTTGGAAGTATTTCTAATTTGAACTATTTTCAAACCAGGAAACTTTGAAATTTTTGATATCAATAAATGATAAAAGCCTTTTCTCGTCATTGATTATTCTTGAAGCCGTATATTCAAATATTGTTCAATTTAAAATTTATTTATTTATAATTGTTCAATTCTAAGCTTTTTTAATTTTGAACGATTTCGGTTTGACATTATTTACCCTTTAAGGTGATTAAATCAAATTTCTGATTTTGAAAATTCTTTTAATTTGATATATAATCATGTTTTGAACGAAATTCAATTAAAAATATATCGAAATTTAAGACCTTCATTAAGAAATTATATTTTGAATCGATATGGTTGAAATTATTCAATTTTGTACATTTCCGACTTCAAAACCTCGAACCAATAAATGTTACAAATTCAAATAGTGCAATTTTTAAAGGGTATTGCTTTAAAAAGTCGAAAATGTTGAACAATCTGAAGTTGAGGATGGTAAATATTTGACCCAATCACCGAAGAAGTTGGAAAATATTTTTAAGTGGAAAATGAAGAAGCAGTGTTATTAACGTCCAATTACGAGAAAATAGTGGCATTAGTGACATTTTTTAAGTGGTTTTAAAACAGTGGCATCGCTAAAAAATTGTCAATTAGTGTCATGAGTCGAACCAGGTAATAATGTTTTGTAATAATGTTTTTTTGTTTCTAGGAATTCAATTAATATTACATGATTTTCTTACATAATTTGTCACTATCATTTAAGGAAATAATTGAATAATACTAAAAACATAATTAATCATTTCTTAAATTTATATCTAAGCCAATGAATTTGAATAATTCAAACAAATTTTTATTTTACCTACTTATACATAAAATGCAGTGCATTTTTCGGAAAAATAATATGGGTACTATATTAATTTCAATTTAAAACGCTTAAAATTCCTAATATTTTAGTTAGAAATTTAAATTCTATAACAGATAGATGAAATTTTAACCAAATAGTCGAATTTTCAACCGAAAAAATTAATTTTCTATAAAAAACATTTTTTTAAAAGACATGAACTCCCAATCAAACAGTTTATTTTTCAACATAAAAAGCTCACATTTTAAACAAATAGATGAAGTTCGAACTAAAAAAGAGCAGTTTTCAACCAAAAATAGAATAGTTACATTTTTAGTTAAAACATTATTTTTTCACAAAAGAAAAACATTTTTATTTTTAAAACAAATTTAATTTAACTTTTTACCAAGCAGTTTTATTTTCACCCCAAAAGATAAATTTGTAACTAAAATGATGAATATTTCAATGCAATACTTTAATTTTCAAGCGAAAAATTGAATTTTCAAACCAGACAATTAATTTTCTACGAAGAAAGACGATTTTTGGAGAGAAAAAAATGAATTATTAACAAAAAAGTTGAATTTTTAACTAAAAAAAATACCAATTTTCAATCAAATAGTTAAAACAAACTTATATATTTTCAAATGAAAAGATTAATTTTCTACCAACAAGATTTTTCAAAAAAATACATTAATTCCCAAGCAAACAGTTTTTCAACAGGTGAATATCATTTTTTAACAAATAGAGAAAGTTTGAACGAAAAAAGAGCAGTGTTCAACCAAAAATAGAATAGTTAAATTTTCAGTTAAAAAAATTATTTTATCAACAACCAAAAAACATATTTATTTCTAAAACAAATTCAATTTAACTTTTTAACAAGTAGTTTTATTTTCAACTAAAAAGATTAATTTTTAATTGAAATGATGAATATTTCAATGTAATACTTGAATTTTCAAACAACACAATTTTTGAGAAAAAAAATTAATTTTCAACGAAAAAGTTGATTTTTCAACTACAAAATGCCAATTTTCTATCATATAGTTAAACCAAACTAATGAATTTCCAACTAAAATGATTTTTTTCAACAAAATACATAAATTTTTAACGAATTATTTGCATTATCAAATACAAAAAGACCAATTTTCAACCAAATAGTTGAATTTGAAACTAAAAAAGATCAAGTTTCAATCAAAAATGGAATAGAAGATTCATTTTTACCAAAGAAGATGAATTTTATAGAAAATACATGAATTTTAAATTGAAAAGATAAATTGTTAATACAAGAAATGAATAGTTAAATTTGCAGTAAAAAAAATTATTTTCAACCAAAGCGACGAATTTTCAACTAAAATGATGAATCTTCAACTGAAATAGTTGAATTTGAAACCAAAAACATGAAAATTCATCCAAAATAATGAGAAACATTAAATTTCCAACAGAAATATTAAATTTCCGTCCAGAAGATTAATTTCTACCAAAAAAGTCAAAATTTTCAAATAAAAAATCTAATTTTTCAACCAAGTACTGAATAGCTATATTTCCAGTAAAAAAAGTATTTTTAATGACAAAATAAACAATCAAACGAATTTTCAACAAAATAGTTGATATTTCAACCAAAGCAGATTAAAATGTTAAATAAAAAATAATGGAATTTAACCACAAAGAACGAATTTTTAACAAAATAGATGCATTTTCAACTGAAACCGATCAACTTTTAATTAAAGACAGAATAGTTGAATTTTCAGTTAGAAAAATTCATTTTAAACAAACAAAAAACGAGTTTTCAACAAAATAGTTCAAAAGATTAATGTAAAGCTACTTTTATCAATAAAGAATCATTGTTATCCAATTTAATATTGCAATTTACACAAAAATTAAGTACGATCTCTGCAAAATTCCCTGACTTCAAACAAAACTACGTGAAATTTCAAGGTTTTTCCAGGTATATATAAATTCCCTGCTTATATAGTTTTTTAAATGAAAATACTTACTTCCACGTACTGACCCAGGCGCTTCGATTAGAAATAGAGAACCAGCGTTCCTCTATCAGTTCATCATCAATTGGTTGCGTAGAATTGTAAAAACACAACATCTCAAACAAGGCTAGTTTAGTTTCAACCTTTACATCGCCTTCCAACAGCTGATATATTTTAAGTGAATCGGTAACATTCCCAGATTTAATAACGTGCATTAGCAAATCTTCAGAAACTTGATTCTTGTCTGTATAAACAGCTCGAGGAAGAAATGACTGCGAAAAAATAAAATGTAACATATTAATGCTCTGGTTAAATCTGGGGTACGAAATTTGCACCACCAAATTAGTTTTTTTTCACGTACCTCGATAACAGGTACGGCATTTTTATGCTGGAAAAAATCAGCGTGTTGCTCGCGAACCCACATTGCTGCTTTTCTACCCGCCTCTTTTGAGAGAGCAAATGATCTTTTCTCGAGGTTTGATACAGGAATTAAATAGGGATCGTCCACATATTTATAATGTGGTGCTGTGGGGTCTCGGCCGATTGTACTTTCCAGGGCCTGTGGAGTTTTCGTAATTTATTATTACATTAAGACTTAGGGATCATCCATAAACTTCGTTACCAATTTTGGAAATTATTTTGACCCCCCCCCCCCCCCCCCCCCCCCCCAAGTAATGAAGCCTTTAGTCAAACCCGATTTTACGTTTATACTGTTTTTTTTTGTTTATAGCGATTAATGAACTATAAACTTCGGTAATAAATCAAAAATTAAAATAAAAAAGTGATTTTCAGAGTAAGTGTTGAAACGTGCCTAATTGAATTTCATGCGACAGTTAATAGGTAAATTAAAAATGACCATAGTACTTTTTCAAAAACAAAAAAAAACGAATTTTCAACAAAACAGTTCAATTACCAACTAAAGAGATGAGTTTTTAACTAAAATTTTGAATCTTCAACCGAAAAAGGAATTTTTAAGAAAGTAGTTGCACTTTAAAATCTAGTTGTTAACGAAAAAGTTGGATTTTCAACAAAAAACATACATTTTTTCATCAAAAAGTTTTATTTTCTACCAAAAACATTCATAATCTGGCATATCACTAAGAACTTTACCATATGTACTTTTAGAAGAAGAAAAATCTTTAAATTCTAAAAGGTTAATATTCGTGTAATGGTACTTTTACTGAGGCCCCCCCCTCCCATTGTTACCAACCGTACGTTTTGTGAGCCCCCCCCCCCCCCAAATGCTAACTTAGTTTATGGAACATTCCTTTAGCGAATAAATTGAATTACATACTCATAATAAAATTATAGGAGCAGTAAGAATTACTGCTTATTAATTATTAATTCTTTTTGGATACTGAAATCTATTTAAAAAAAGCTTCTTAGCTCTCAAAAACTATCTTTATTTGACAGTTTGCTCTTTCAAAGTCAGATATCAAAGTTTGTATGTGTAATAATAATTGTAATAAAAGAATAATATTTAGAGTTAGGGACCAAAGGGTACTTTTTGTCACTTTTTTTAAAGAAGAATAACATTCATATCTTCATATACAACAGTGCGTTCCAAACTTTAGTAAGTAAATAAAATTCTTAGTCACCATGGGCAAATATAAATATATATATCCCCGACTCTTTCAGGTTTTCCAGACATTCCTTAATTTTTCCTATTCATTTTAAAGTTCCCTGACTTTTCATAACTCCCTGACCTGTAGCAACCGTGATAATAATTCGATACGATGAACAAACATTCTGCATAGTTTATCAGGGTTCTTACAGAAATTGGATTTCAAAAATGGCCAAGGCAGCCTTCAAAAAACTGGATTCAAAACTTTAACTCCAATCAATTTCAAAGCATTGTACTGTTTGCCATATGATTTCCAGAAAAATTCTTGTACACTAACAAAGCAAATTATCTACTATACGCCTGTTTTTTGAGCAAAAAACCGTAAAATTAAGATGTTTTTCGAAAAATTGGAATAACTCTGGAAATAACTAGCTTTTTCGAAGTTCTTGGACTAAATTTTCAAGATGTTTTTTAAAATTTTGTACCTAGATTCTGCCCTGAGCTCAAAATTAGTGCAAAAAAGTTGCAAAATTTCAAAAATGTATAAATACTTTTAAGCCTTTTTCTAAAATCATTATTTATCATGTTTTAATCAAAGGAAAAAAAAGAAAAATATGTTAGCAATGTAGAAAAATATTATAAAGGCTTAACTTTAAAATAAGCTCAAGAACTTTAAAAAATATTAATTATTTTCAGAGTTATTCCAATTTCTCGAAAATTAAAAATTTAAATTTAAATAAAAATTTTAAACCCAAAAAAATTATATATATAATTTATAAACTTATGCGATGAACATAAAATGTTATCATTTTGTTCAAAATTCATCAGTTCTCTTAAAAACAAAAATGTAACTGTTTTCGGTCGAAATTCGTTTTTGGGTTAAAAATTCAACTGTTTTGTAGAAAAATCATCTTTTTGGAATGAAACTTTTCACATTTTGGTTTAATTTTTTTTCTTTAGACGGAAAATGCGTCTTTTTGAAAAAAAGTTCATCGGTTGTCATAGAAATTTCACCTTTTTTGGCTACAAATACATTGTTTTTGGTTTAAAACTAAAATATTTTTTGTTTGATATATCAACTAGTACATTTTACGTTGGAAATTCAACCATTCATCATTTTCATTTTAAAAACTTTTTTTCTTGAAAATGCATTATTTTGTTGAATATTTCTTGCTTTTTTGGTAAATAATTAATTTTTTGATTAAAAATATAAATATTCTATTCTTAGTTGAATATTTATATTTTTTAGTTTAAATGATGTACTTTTTGGTAAAAAATTAAACTCTATGATAGAAAATTCATTTTTTTAGTCGAAAATTGAACTATTTGTTTCAAAATTCATTTTATTGGTTAGGTTCCTCAATTCAGTTAATTTTTTTTCAATAAATTTTTTCACTGAAGGCATAAATATTCTATTCTTGATTGAAAACTAGTCTTTTCTGTTAGAAAATTAATTTTTATTTTTGAATATTTATATTTTTATCGCAAATTAAATTATCTGGTTCCAAATTTATTTTTCTTTCTTAAACAT
The DNA here is from genome assembly GCF_010883055.1 of Belonocnema kinseyi. NCBI lineage: Eukaryota > Metazoa > Arthropoda > Insecta > Hymenoptera > Cynipidae > Belonocnema > Belonocnema kinseyi. Next base: position 105,146,481 of record NC_046660.1, on the reverse strand, counting down.
TCCTCATTTTAGTGGAAATTTAATTTTATGTTTAAAAATTAAACTATTTTGTTGAAAATTAATCTATTTTGTTAAAAATGTATCTTGTTGGATAGAAAATTAATCTTATTGGTTGAGCATTAATTTCTTTGGTTTAAAAATTTACCCTTAAAGAAAATTTTCTAATGGTCAAGGAAAACAAAAAATTGGCCAGGGAAAAGTCAGGTAAAGTTAGGGAATTTCTAAATTGGTATTTCGTACCCTATTTTTAAATGAAATCATTCTCAATATTAAAACATTCAATTAAAATGAACCCGAAATTAAAAGAATCCAGTCTTTAAAGGTAATTCATATGCTTCCAAGTTTTAAACTGATTGAAAAACTTGAAATGATCTAAAACTTGAATTTCCATGCCGTTAAAGAATGTATTTTTTATTTTTTGCCATTCTAAAACATTCAAAATGTAATACTGGTTCATTATGACCGAAAAACCGCGAAATTCGTTTCCATGATCAAATGGTAATGAAAGCTCAAATTTCGAGTCTTCCAATTAAATAATGCCAACATATTCAAAAATTCCTGCTAGGTCATTTTAAATTTTGTGAATTCAACATTTTCCTGATCTTTCCAATAAAATGCTTTCGAATTACGCGCCAACTGTCATAAAATGATTTATAATTAATAACTGCGATTGAAAACTACTTCACACGAATAATCTTATGTTATTTAACTTTAACGTCTTGTTTTTTATTCAGCTTTAAAAACTTTTTTATTTAAAATTTCAGTAATTTACGTACTTTTAAAATATCGGTAGGTCCTCTTTCCTTCCTGGTGGGTATCTGAATTTCTGTGGATGTTCCTGGGGCTGTTGTGATAGATTGAACTTGTAGAAGCGCATTTTGCACTAAATTTCTAAACATAATTTTATGAAATAAATGTATATTTGTACTCATCAGCTAAAGTAAATTTTCCTCTTACCTGTTATAAGTTTAACGTTAATAGGCTTAACAATGACAAATAAAACCCCCATTTATAAACATTAAGCCTGAACAATCGCGATTCACTAAAAAAAGTAGTTTAGTAAAACGAAATTGAGATTTCTGAAGACGAAACACAAAAAAAATACATTTTCAAGTATTCGAATCAAATTGTATTTATTATAATTCTTTCTATATATTTTCGTACATTTTATGAGTTTAAGACTAAGGTTACTGTTATTTTGTTCAAATAATAAAGAATAAAATAACATAACCTTAAAATAACATGATGCAAGTTCATTGTTATTTGTGAGTTTCCGTCTCCATTTTACGATATCAGCTAATTCAATAGAAAAGTTATATTTTTTACTTACCGGTTTGTGAGTTTTTTTCTTAATGAATTCATTTTAGCAAACTTTATTTCCGAAAATAGAAAGTTTGTTGCCAGATATAACCCATATAACCGGATAGCAGACTGAAATTCACAGGAGCCGCAATGTAAGGTTAGGATTGTTTGTCGGTGGGAGATAGCCGAGACAATGGAATAAGAGAATGTGAAAAACATGCGCTGATAACTGCGCCCTCTTAGCGGGTTACCTAAGAATTACTTTGAAGGCTCAAGTTGCGCGTCGGTAAATAACGAAAGTTAGCAATTTCTGAAATGATTTACCAATTAAGTTTCTGCTCAATTAGTTACCACAAAGATATCTTTGTTGCCGATCTGAAAGTTTCGAAAGACTTCGGTCAAAGATTGGCGATTTTGATGTTTCGCATTATTCTTAATTTCATGCATGAGTCGATTTTGAGCTTATGTTTTTCAGGTATATATAATATGGATATTATTACTATTTTATATATTATTGATGTTAATATTATAATTATAAAATAGTATATTAATATTAATGACTATTTGACTATTTTTTAATATAAATAGTTCAACTTTCAACTAAAACAATTAGTTTTCTGAAAAAAAAGATTTTGAATAAAATACATAAATTAAACAAAATAGTTGAAATTGTTTTCAACAGAATAGCTAAATTTTTAAACAAAAATTAAAATTTTTATCCAAAAGGCTTAATTGTATACTAAAAAAACGGAATTTTTAATAAAATATATGAACTTTGCACAAAAGAAATTTATTTTCCACCAAGTCTAATTTTCTATATAAAAATTAATGTTTAATCACAGTTAATTTTTCGACAAAAAAGAATTATTTTCTTGTAGTTTAAAAAAATTAATTTTTAAACAAAAACAAACAAAAATTATCTACAAAATAGTTAAATTTTCAGAAAACAAATTTTTTCAACTAAATTGATACATCAACCAAAAAAAAACTACATTTTTAACAAAGCAGTTCCAATTTCAACCTGAAAAGTTGAAAATAATTAAAATTCTTTGGAATTGCTTTAAATTATTGAAATTAATTGAAAATGTTTGGAATGTTTTAAAACCTCCTAAAATATTAAAAATATTTTGAAGTCTCTTAAAATCTTGCAATGCTCTTGAAAATTCCTTGCAATTTTAAAAATACCCTTAAATATTTTAAACCCTTTAAAATCTCATACTAAATTATTAAAATCAATGGATAATTCCTTATTATCTATTAAAATATCCTAAGATATATCAAATCCTTTGAAATCTCATATTAAATTACTATAATCAATTGAGAATTCCTTGGAACCATTTAAAATACTCTCAAGTATTTCGAAACCATCAAAATATTTTGAAACACCTTGACATCTTTTCAAGATTTGTGAGGTACTTTGGAGTTTTTTTAACAACTTGCTATAATTGTTCAAATTCTTTGAAATTCCTTTAAATTATAAAAATGAATTCAAAATTCATTGATATCTTTTTAAACACCCTCAAATATTTAAAATCCTTTCAAATCTTTTGAAATCTCTTGAAAATTCCTTGAAAATTTGAAAAACCCCTAAAATATTTCAAATCTTTTACAATCTGATACTACATTATTGAAATCAATTGAGAATTCCTTGGAATCTGCTCAAATATCCTAAAATATAATAAATCTTTCAAAATCTCATATTAAATTACCGTAATCAATTGAAGATTCCTTGCAACATTTTGAAATACTTTCAAATATTGCAATACCTTCAAAATATTTTGACCTACCTTGACCTCTTTCTAAAGATTTTTAAAGAACTTTAGAATTCTTTAAAATTCCTTAAAATTATAAAAATAAAATGAAAATTCTTTGACATATTTTTAAAAAAAACTCAATTATTGACAATCTGTTGAAATCTTTTTAAAAAATTTAAAGCTCTAGAAAATTCCTTGAAATTCAAAAAATACCATGAAATATTTCAAATCCTTAAAAATCTCATATTAAATTACTGTAATCAAATGAACATCCCTTGGAACCTTTTAAAATGCTCTCAAGTATTTCAAAACCTTCAAAATCTTTTGAAATACCTTGACACCCATTAAAGATTTCTACCATACATTGAAAATGTTTTAAATAACACTGCTAAAATTGTTAAAATTATTTGAAACTCCTTTAAATTATAAAAATAAATTTAAAATTCCTTGACATCTTTTAAAACATCCTCAAATATTTAAAGTCCTTAAAAATGTTTTGAAATCTCTTGAAATTTTTAAAAGATTCAGATTGAAATTTAAACTAATCTACAAACATTAAAATTTTTAACATTTTGAAATTTTTCCGTTTTCTAAATTTCAGTCTGAAATAATTTCATTTAGAGATTGCCCAATTGAAAAACGTGTGTTTAAATTTTGAACGCTTTCAATTAATTCATCATTATTAATTTTTTATATATAAACTTTCCAGTTTACAATTCGAAATTTGAAGACTTGAATCTGATCGAGTTGAAAATTATTCTTATTGAATAGTTGAAAATGTTTGAAAATTATATTTCCAAAGATTTGAAGTTTTATTGATCCCATTTTCAAAACTCTAATCTATAAACATTTCAATATTTAACGTTTTGGAACTTTTTTCTTTTTTTAAATTTCAATCTGAAGCTTTACAAAATTTCAAAAGATTTTTAAGGATTTTAAATATTTGAGGATGTTTTAAAAGATGTGAAGGAATCTTATATTGGTTTTATAATTTAAAGGAATTTAAAAGAAATAAAAAATTTTACCAGGGTTATTTAAAAAAATTCAAAAATTCAAAAGCTTGTACTCGAACTACTTCGTGTTGCTGTTTAGAAGCCAAAATAAAATGTTGCTCATTTTGTTTGTGTCAAAAAAATAATACGTGCAAAAATAAATATAATAAGACTGATGAACAAAAATGAGCGGAAAAATATCCATATTTTGTGCATTTTGATACGTACAAACAGTGTATGATATTTAGTCGATAATAAAACAATATTTATTTATAATAAAATTATCATTTGGTGAGAACTGATTGATTGACTGCAAAGAGTCGGGACAAACTTCATACTTTCTTCAGTAAGGCCGCGAGTACCTCGCCGCGCGCCGGCCATAAGCGCCAAACGCACTGTCGCGCTCACAAAAGGCGCTACTTGTAAATTGCGATGACTAGGCTTCCGACTGGTTAATCCAATGTCGCGTACAATGAATAGGTAGAGGAGCTTTCAAAGAACAAGTTGCTTCTTCAATTTTCGAAAAATATTCAATAG